>NW_027492905.1:0-399229 GCF_021521415.1 Bidens hawaiensis
GTCTGTCACAAACCCTTTACAACTTGGGTCTTCGTGGCTCTAAGACATACGCATCTCTTTTCATATACATAAGTGGCACAACCCTCCTTCGCATGATTGTGTATGTGGATGATATAATATTTCTATGAATAATGCAGATGCAGTTAATTGTGTCATTAAACTACTCGATAAAACATTTACTATCAAGGATCTTGGTTCACTTGACTACTTTCTTAGGATTGAGCTAATTCCTCGAGATTTTTCTTTCACAAAAGAAGTACATTCATGATCTTATACAATGTTCTGGTTTTACCGAATGTAAACCAGCTTCATCCACTATGAGCGCATCACAACCTTTTTCCATTGGAGGCATTCCTCTCCTACCTGAACCGAAGAAATATCACTAACTAGTTACGGCCTTACAATATACAAATCTATATAAATATCACGTTTTTTGTAAACAAAGTGTGCCATTACATGCATGTTCCATCCAGAATAACCGGTCAGCTGCAAAATGATCATCTAGTACTTAAAAGGAATGATCGGTCAAGTGTTTCTTATTCATCACAACTCCAAGCCTTTACCGATGCAAAATGGCGGTTATTCGTCTCTTAGCGCCTTCTCCAGGTGTTGATTGGGTTGACAGCCCCGATGAACATCGATCCACCAGGGAGTATTTTCCATATATACGAGTTCCAATCTCGTCTCTTGGATCGCAGGAAAAGAGACTATAATTTCTCGATCATCTACATGAGCAGAATACAAAGCTTTCACCGGCACAGTGGCTGAATTAACATGGTTAGAAGCATTACTAAAAGAACCTAGGGTTTACACAAAGTTACTCCAACCCTTTAGTGTGATAATCTTTGTACAACCTATCTCGCTGCAAATTCAATGTTTAATGCAAGAACAAAGTATATTGAAGTTAACTATCACTAATTTGCTCGAGAACAAGTTCCAAGAGGAAAATTACGAGTACAGCTTATATCCACAGAAGATAAAATGTAGATAATTTTACAAAACCTTTTCCAACACATAGATTTACAGCTTTACACTCCAAGCTATTAGGTTGTTCTCCAGTCTTTGCTTGTAGGGGAATATTTAATACTCTGTAATTAGACAGATGTTAGAGATAGTATTATGTAAATATAGATTAGGCATATAACCTCATCTATTGTACACATCCTGATTACAATTATCAGTATAAAACAACCATTTACATCATCATTTACACACATTTAACATTTCAGCTAGTGTTTTGTAATGTCAAGTGTTTGATAATGTCTAACTCTTTTAGTTGAAGGGTAATTTTATCATTTTCTGAAAGTTTAAATTTATTAAACCATTTTTGGTGGTTGTAACCTGTAAGAATTTGTTGTTTCCTACTTGATTTTCTTTTTAGCGCGGGGAGGGGGTTGTTTATTTTCCCTATAATCAAGAAACAAACATTTGTTCTAGTTGATTCCATTTTTCATTCTTGATTCTTTGGTGAGTTGATTTTCAATTTTAACAATAAATAAATACAAATACATTCTCGTTTCAATTAGTTTATTATTTTTTTCGAATGGCAACAAACATAGAATTGTCTACTACTCTTAATGAGGTGACTCAAGAGCAAAAGGACATCGCCAGCTGGCCCAACCAAACTTTACGGAGCCTTAAGCGCCTCCAATTTATATCCTGTTTCGGAGAAAACCCACCTGTCCGAAGGCCCACTCGTGATAAAACTTAGACACCCTCAGGATCGAACTAGATATCATAAAGATTGTCTTCTTTCATTGAGTCATTTATGTTCTTCCAAAGTATTGTCAGTAAGGTTTGAACCAGAGTCTCAATTGTAAAATCCAGACTCCCTACCATTACCACATTTTTCATCTTTCTCTTAAATTCCACGGCATTGTTGTATATTTTGTATAACATGTAATTAATATTTCTTATTTATTTGAAATCATGAAAATCCTAGAAAACCATCGGTTTGTAAAATCTTTATTCTTTGTTCTTTTTTTTTTCACGTTCTCATAATTAGTAATTTAAGCATTCAACAAAAGTATATCAAATTTTGATATTTATTTAAATAGTTAAAAGTGTACTTAGTTTTATGGTATAATTTTATATTTATTTTAAATATTGGGTATCTTCTAGTTTTAGAATTAATGTCTTCTTATTGATATTTACTAGGTTATTGACCCGTGCACAACACGTGTGGAAATATATAAATTATCAAGTAAACATATATACAATTTCAAACGATAAATTATTTTTTAATATATTTTTTGAAACAACATGATTTTTAATTGCAATTAATATTCATACGCAAACAAAGTACTTAAATATATAAACTTACAAAAAATGACTTTATATAGTAGAATGTCTACGAAGAAAATTTAAAACTTTAAAACATTAACTTCATAAACTTTAAAAACTAATATTAATATAAAACAAACAAACAAACTTCACTAACATTATTCTGGAAAGCAAGCAAATCAAAATATAAGCATCCAGTAAAGATTCCTGATAAGCATCCAAGAATAATTCGGGCTTCTTTTATTCATGGACCGGGAACACAGCTGACGACATAAACATTCATATACCAATCTAACAAATATAGTGACTAGCTGACTACGAAAACTGGTTTTACATTTCTTGTGAAAAGTCCTACACCCTCATAAACTGAAGCACATTCAAAGCTCATTTAAGAACCAGAACCAAATCTAAACCTTTTTAAAATGGCATGTTTTGACCAGAATCAAATTGTTACGTTTTTAGAATGACCCATTAAACACGAACCAAATCAATATCTTTTAAATTAACCCGATATGACTATAACCAAATCAATGAAATCGATGCCTTTTTATATTGACTCGTTGACCCGAACTAAACTGATACCCTTTTAAAATGACCCGTTTTGATCCGAGCTAAAGCAAATAAAAAACATTTCTAAAATGACTCATTTTCATAAAAGAAAATAATAACACACTTGCAGATTAAGAAGAAAATGAAAGGTAATACTTACAACGTTCTTAGTTTTTGAAATTCTTTCTACCAAATGGGAATTCATTATTAGTGGTTGTGAAGATTCAAAAAAATATTAAGCTTCAATAACTTCAAAATATTTGAAAGTTGAAACCCATTTGAATATTTCACTTAATTTGTGAACCTTCCATATTATTTCATTTTTCTATAGATACTAAAACCAAACACCAAACAAACTAACTAAAAATTGAAACGAAACTAAATTGAAAAAAAAAACTAAAATAAAACTAAAACCGAAAACCTAAATACCAATAAAACTAAAACAAAACCGAATGAAACTAAAAAACTAAAACCGATAAATCTGAAACCGAACCAAAAACAAAAATTGTAAAAAACGAACCAAAAAATGAATAAAGAAAAACCCGTCTAAAACGAAACAAATTTATAAAAACTAAAACCGAACAAAAACCAAAAACCGAAATGAAACCAAAATAAGAATAACTACCATGAAACTTTGAAAAGAAAAACCTGATAGTTTTAATTTATATTGAATTATATATTTAATATGATTAAGTTGAGTGTAATTTAATTTAATTTAATTTTGAATTATTTTATTAGTAAGAAATTATGAATAAATGTTATTTATGGAAATAGTTATTGTTTTAATAGTAGATAAGTAGATGAATTATATATTGAATATGATTAAGTTGAATGTAATTTAATTTAATTTTGAATTATTTTATTAGTAAGAAATTATAAGAATAAATGTTATTTGTGGAAATAGTTATTGTTTTAATAGTATAAGTAGATTATTTAGTAATGGTGTTTTGCTTAACGATCGAGCTCGTAACAAATAAGAAGAAATTAATATAATTTACTAAAATCCTTTGGTTTTAGTGTTAAAAACTTTTATAATTCATTTAGTTAGAGTTTTTCTTTTTATTAAAATAAATGAAATTCAGATAAGTTTCCTTATTCTTATTTTAGTATTTTATGTATATACACAACAATTTGAACATATTAAATGAATGTTTTTACAGTAATGACAAATTGCAATGATAAAAACAAGAAAAAAAAAGGTCTAAATTAGATATGATTACAGAAAATAATCATATAATGTTATCTATATATTTAATATTTTTATAAACAAAACCAGTTTACAGCCCCTTAGTTTATTATGTTTCAAAAAAAAGCCCCTTAGTTTATTATTTGACTAACAGTATAATTGTTTTTAAAATGATCAGATCACCAACCAAACAATTATTGACTAAACAAGCTACAGTGATCATCGTTACATAAAGAAATCCTAGATCTTTGTATATACGTACAGAGAAAGAGGTATATATGAAAATGATAGGCGGATATATGTTTGGCTGAGGGGTGTGGGGGGGCTCTAATGGGGGCTTTAGTGGGGGCTCCAGCCAATAATATTATGACGTGTGGCAGAGAGAGAAACTGGATAAGGGGGGTGTTGGAGCTCCCGTTGGAGCCCCTGGCCCTGGTGTGGAGGGGCTCCAGCAGGGCTCTAGCGAATTTTTTTTTTATTTTTTATAAATATATTCAAACAACGTATTATTAAAAAAACTCATAAATTATTAAAAAAAACACACATTAATAAAAAAACACATTAATATCTAAAAATAAAATAAAAATTAAAGTACTAAAAAAACATTATTCTTATTCTTCGGCTTGGTCTTCTTCGATCAACCTCTTTCGGATACGTTCCTTTTGTTTTTCCATTAGCATTTGATCGACCGGATTTAGGTTACTGAAGTCTCTAGTAAGGAAGTCCAAATCTCTCATTCGACTTTTTTCCTTTTTGTCATTAGAGACCACCTCCATGGTTTTGTTGAATTTATTGAGGGATTCAACAAGATTGGCGATGTTTACGGCTTCCCCCTCAGCCGGTTTTTTCCCCTTGGCGTCCCTTCCCAATGGCCGCCTCCTCGGCGGTGAAGACGTTTCCTCCTCCGCAATGTTTAGGTCGAATTCAACGCGGCAATCCGACCCGATTGAAGTGCTATACGCTCCAGACGAACTAGTTTTAGTCCGTTTCGGCCGTACTTCCGAATCAACGTCCGGCGCCACCAGCTCAACCCACTTGGAACACCTTTTCAACCTCTCCCACAACTTTAAATCGTCCCACGTCTTCACCGTCCCATACCTCCGCAAACACTCCTGTTTCCACTCTTCGACCGTGAAATTGTAAACCGCCAAATCATCACTGCCACTTGGTCTCATACGACCGCTGTTCCTGTTGAAAAGATTAGTAAACAAGCCGACAAATTTTCTGATTTCGGACCACCGACCCGAAATCATATCGGCGTTCCGCTCTGTGCTCCCAACGAGCGTATAGAACGTCTCCCTAACCTTTGTCCAAAAAATCTTGCTCTTTTGGTAATCGGCTGCAAAATGAATAAATAAATTAGATTTCCATTTAACTTTTTTATTTAACTTTTTTATTAAAAATCATTTTTAAAAACGTTAAAACAATTACCGCAACGCCGATCCTCATAAATGACTATCCAAGCCCGAGACAAGGCTTCCTTCTCATCCGATGACCACGGAGTGGTTTTCCGTTTCGTCCTCGGAGTCGAAGCCGGTCCCGACCCGTCCGTTGCAACTTGTTTTTTCCGGTGGACGCGTCTTCTTGGTCCCGTAGCTTCACCGTGTGATTCTTGTGTCTCCGGAACAACAAAGTTAGGAGACGGTTGTATGTTGGATGGTTGAAAGCCGGATGATTCTTGCGGCTCCGAATAAAACATCGGTTGGTGGGGTGACGACCATAAATCGTCGTCAATATAATCTGAATCAAGGTTGGGGTACCAATTTCCAGCCATTTTTTTAAAAAAATGTTGGGAAGATGAGTTTATTTTGGGTTAATGTTTGAAGTTGTGGTGATTGATATGGGTGAAATGGGTTTTATATAGGAAAAAAAACGTTTTTTTTTAATTAAATAAGAGCCCAACGGCTCTTTTATATCCTCCAACGTCTCTTTGCACACTATCCAAGGCCACTTTACGCTCATATCTGCCGCTAACCCCATCACGCCTGCCTCATTTTTCGTGCTAGCGCCCCGGTGGTGTGGTGTTAGCCTCCGCTCGCGCCCCCGTTGAAGCCCCACACCCCTCAGCCTTATATACTTTATTCCATGATTTTAATATGTGTAAAGGTTAAAAGTATACCCACGGACCCGACACCCTCATGATTATTCATTTCATATTCAAAGCTGTCATGAGTAGAGAATTTTACAACTTGAAGCAACACGTCTCGGCACCAGTTTCCAAAGAGAGAGAGAGACACTGTACTTATGTGATGTTTTTAAAGAGAAAAATATTGTTGTCTTTGTGGGAAAGAAAGATAGAGAAATTCTCACAATGACCCCTTTTTTAATGAGAAATTTAAATAGTCAATTCTTTTATTAAAATCCGGTAATAGCCCCATAAATTCCGTTTGGGGCGCGACATTGGCTGAATCGATTTTGAATCTCTTCGGCTCAGTCTAAATTTTAGATAATTCTGTCTTTCCTGGCCAAATTTTAGAAAATCTCGTATGTTTCGTCCAATTTTAGGGAAAAAATTTTTTTGTCTTTTTCTTTAACATTATTTCTTTCTCTTCTCACATCTCTCTTCATCATCTTCCTTAGAAAAAAACCTCCAACAATGTAAACCGGATTGAACTCCGGCGACATTTGAACTGTGACAATCGTCAATTTCAGGTTAACCTCGTTAACTCAACTCCGTCAATTCAAACTTTAAGATCGTTGAATCTTTAACGCACACTTCATTACATTTAAACTAGGGTTTAAATGACGCTTAACACTTACTACATGTGTAGTCTTTCGGGATTTGCACCGAAACGCAAACGAGTTAACGCAAACGATTGACAAATAAACGACAAACGTCAAGACACTAATTATATGATTATTATGTGTTAGGATTATGTGCTATGTGATAATGGTATGGTCATGTTAACTTATTGTTCAAGTATGATGGAATGTTCTAGAGAAAAACAACAATTGGAAGTTTAGGGACTAGAATGCAACTTGGTTGCTTATAAATATAACATAAACTCTAAACCCTAGCTATTATTATTATCACCAAAAACCCGATCGGCCCCCTTGCTCCTCCCTATCCACGGCTGCCGTCCACCTCCATACACAACCACCATCAATTCAAGCCCTTGATCCAAGAACTAGGTGCTAGGAAGGTATACTTGATCACCTCTTACCTCCTTGTTGTGTAATTTTTATGTTTGATGGGTTGTAGGAAAACCCTAAGTTGGCCGATTCTTGTATATATATGATTATTATGATTCTTGTTAATTGGATAATAGATTGATAACTAGTTTGATAGTATTGTATGTTAATTGTTGTGTCCTTGATTGGGAGTGTAAGTAAAACCCTAAGCTTGTATGTATGTGGGATTGATATGCATGGATAGTAATTATAGTATCTAGAGGGTTGTATGGATGCATAATAGCTCATAGGTTGTGATTATGTTGAGTTTTGATGTGAACAGATTCTGGACAGAATGTATATACGATGTTTAACTGACTGTAACGAAGTGTAAACATGAAAATTGATTGAGATTGTGAGTACTGCAGTAAACTAGGTTGAGTCTAGTTTCTATGAAGTATAAATTCGTAATTTTTGGATAAGTGGAAGTATACTTTTATGATTTTACAAAAACGTGATGCAAAGCTGAGCTGTTAGACCTGCTGTTAGGCTATGTTGTAAATGTTATATCTCATGAACCACGAGACCAATTGGGTTGGTTCCACTTCTGGAAGTTGACTCACTGAGTTAGGAACCAAACCCAAGTGGTCTTGCATTTATTGGATTTTTCGTTTAACGGGAATTGCAAATAACATTCTGATGTGCATGAATCTGGCTGATATAAGTTAGCTGTAATGTTTTGATCATTGTGAGCAATCTATATGGAATAAAAATAAGATAAAATATGTTCTGGAAACCTAAGACATGTATGTTTCTGTGGTAATTTTTGGTGAATTAATTGAGACGTTATAATCGGTGAACTAGTACAATCTTTCAAGTAGAAATTCTGTCATAACGAAACTAGCTGCTGAGTTGTATAGGAATGCATGAAATATGGTAGTTTCTATATAATTGTTGTAATTTTGACCAAAATACCCTTGCGGAGAAATAGTTGCTAGTTGATTGCCATGAATTGACCAAATTACCCTTGCGGGAAATATTGGTTAGTTAGTCTTTGTTTGTTGACCAAATTGCCCTTACGGGAATTATTACTAGTAAGTAGGTTATTAACACATGACACGGAAGTAATTGCTCACTCATATGTCGTATCACGATTGTACTTGTAGAGTCACACACAATACACAAACGAAACACGAAACATGTTACGTGCATAGGTATTATGTGCCGAGTCTAGAGACTCGTTAAACGTTCCGATACTTAGAAAATCTCCTTGTTGTTTTAGAACGCTAGAGAGTTTTCTACGACGCGCATCACTCGGTGATCTAGATCGGATATTCTTCGCAAACAGTGAGTTCACTTTACCCCACTCTTAAACTGCTTTCAAACGTTTTCACTTGGGGGAGATAACATACTCCGATAAACATATTTTCTGAGATAAACGCATATGAAAGATTTTGTTATAAATTATATATCACTTGTAAAGGCTAAGCGGCATTTGTAACAACTTGAAGTCCCACACATCGGACCGGTTAATATTTGGAATAGCGAGTCACTTTTGGGTAGTACTACTGGGTTTGACAAACCCCACCCGACGTTATAGCTCAACTGGAGGTTGAGTGGGTGTAAATTTGGGCTAACACATACCATGGTCTGGATGACCTGGTGACGGGCACTTGATAAACAGTCAGCTTCGGTCGCGAACCACTTAGCAATACTTGTTGTATAGATTAGCTACCTATCGATATATAATTTAACATAACACTATCTGGTAACGCAATACTTAAACGTTGTAACATGGTTACACGCTCAAACGTCGTAACGAGGTTACGCAATACTTAAACGTTGTAACATGGTTACACGCTCAAACGTCGTAACGAGGTTACGCAATACTTAAACGTTGTAACGTGGTTACACACTCAAACGCCGTAACGAGGTTACGCAACATTTAAACGTCGTAACGAGGTTACGCAAAACGCTAAACAATTTATCTTATTTTACTTGTGAACTCACCAACCTTGTGTTGACACTTTTAGTATGTTATTCTCAGGTAGCCGAGGCGGGCGCGCGGTTTAGGAGCATGCATTATTGAAAACATTTTTATTCCGCAAATTTAAACTTTAACAGTTACTTTTGGTTTTTAAGTCGTCCTGCGTGACGCAACTTTTGAATTAAGGTTTTACGCTTCCGCATTTACTTTCATTTAAACGTTTTTCTTGGGTTTGGTTATAACTAATGATTCCGATCCTGCCAGTTCACACCCTCTGACGGTAAAACTCCGTTAGTGGATTTTGAGGGTGTGACAGATTGGTATCAGAGCCATTGGTTATAGCGAACTAGAAGCTGCATGCATACTAGACTATAACCGCGACGACCCATTAGTTATAATGATACGCACTGCATAGGTTTGTGTAGTCTTGAAATCTTATTTCCTTATCTCCTTCACTCATACGCGCGCATATACACGGCTTACCTGTAGAAATGTCGACGCCACCCTCATCATCATCCGATTCGATTACGCATGCTCACGGGAAGGAACCGCAGTTACCTACTGCCTCGCCACCCCGTGTAGTCCCGGAACTCGAAGCTCCTACACCGAAGAGGTACCGCCTATCCGGAGGCTAGTATGACAACGACGTCAGCTGGGAGTGGTACCCCAACATGATCAGACGTATGGTTTACCGTGAACAAGTTCCCCCATTGCCTCACCCGAACCACCCTGCTTACCCTAACACCCTACCACTTATAACCGAACCTGTAGAGCGAGTTCTCGCAGCTATCGTTTCTTGTTTGGAGCGTGATGTGGGTTACATGCGCTACACGAGAGAAAATGTTTCCAGACTGTTTAAAGACGGAACCGAGACTCAGGAGGAGATTGCCCGCATGGCAGCGGCAATGAAAGATATGCAAGGGGCTAGTGATCAACAAATGAAGGTTATGATGAAGAAGATCCCGAAGAGGAGCCTGAGGAGAAACCTGAGGAAGATCCCGAGGAGGAACCCGAAGAGGAACCGGAGGAAGAACCGGCTGAGCCAGAGGCACACTCGGATGTGTCCTCAGGCGACGACATCTCGGGATGATAATACCTAGATGGTTGGAAGAAACGCTGGACACGGACGTGGTAACATCAGCATGACTGCAGCTGAACTCCAAACTCTGCTGAATGACCATGTGGCGGCCGCTTTAGCCGCACACGTTCAGAATCAAACAGGAGGTCCAAATGGAACGTGTACCTTCAAGAACTACTTAGACTGCAAGCCCAGTACGTTTAAGGGCACTGAGGGAGCTATAGGCTTCCTGCGTTGGGCTGAGAAGGCCGAGTCGGCCTTTGAGATGTGTAACTGTCCCCATGCCAATAGGGTCAAGTTTGCTGCTGGGACACTCGAGGATTCCGCCCTCACTTGGTGGAATTCGAACGTCCAGATCCTTGGCTTGGAACTGGCAAACGCGATGAACTGGGAGGAGTTCAAAAACATGATGCGAGAGGAATACTGTCCGAGGGAAGAAATTTCGAAGTTAGAGTCGGAGTTTTGGTCATTGAAAATGGTGGGTTCAGAGATTGAAGCCTACACCACTCGTTCGCACGAGTTGGCAGTGATGTGTCCGCGGATGGTGGATCCGCCGAGCAAAAGAATAGAGATGTACATTGATGGGTTGGCACCACAGATTCAGGGTATGGTGACGTCTTCCAGACCAGCCACGATCCAACAAGCGATCCGTTTGGCTCACAAACTAACGGATCAGGCTGTGACCCAGGGTGCGTTACCACCAAGGGGTTCGACTGTAAAAGCCCGTGACAACCCGAATAATGACCATGCCAGCAACAGCAACAGCAACAGCAACAACAGCAACCCGAACAGCGGGAAAAGAAAGTTTGACAACACCAGATCTTCATCCTCAAACCTCCCACCGCAACACTACCGGAAGCCCGAATTTACTCGGAGTTTCAACACTCAGAATCACAACAACAACAACGGTAACGGGCAGGTTTCGAGCGGGTATGCTGGGAAACATCCAAAGTGCAACAGGTGCAACTTTCACCATGTTGGTCAGTGTGACCGTGTCAAGTGTCAAAGATGTGGAAAGATAGGTCACCAAGCGAAGGATTGTAGAGTTGACCTTGTGGCGAAGGGTGCTCCTAAGCCACCGATGATGACTAAGGGATGTTATGAATGTGGACAGGAAGGTCATTTCCGGAAGGACTGCCCCAAGCTGAAACAGAACGACAATAACGGGGGTAATGGGAGTGGCAGTAACGGTGGAGGAAATGGCAAAGGAAGAGCGTTTGTGATTGGATCAGGTCAAGCCCGCAGAGACCCGCATGTGGTGTCTGGTAAGTTCCCTGTAAACGATTGTTTTGCTTCTGTTTTGTTTGACACTGGAGCTGATAGGAGTTTTGTGTCAAAGGCCTTTAGCCAACTTTTAAACCTTACTCCAACCCCGTTAGACGCTAAGTTTCCTGTTGAATTAGCCAACGGTAAAACTGTAATAACAACTCATATACTTGCGGGATGTAAGTTGAAATTGTCAGGTTATGTCTTTGACATCGACCTTATTCCTTTTACGCTTAGTAGTTTCGATGTCGTTGTCGGCATGGGCTGGTTATCTGAGAACCGAGCGGAGATTATATGTCATGATAAGATCGTCCATATTACCACCCCTTCAGGCGAGATCATTTCGGTCCGAGGCGAGAGAAGCGGCATGACCACCAGCATCATTACCATTATGAAGGCACAGAAGTATTTAAGAAAGGGTCATCCGGCAATTCTGGCGCAGATTGTTGAGAAACCTGTGGAGGAGAAACAAATTGAAGACATTCCGGTTGTGCGAGATTTTCCAGAAGTCTTCCCGGAGGATTTGCCCGGACTCCCTCCTATTCGTCAAGTCGAATTTCAAATCGAGTTGACACCCGGTGCAGCACCCATAGCACGAGCCCCGTATCGGCTCGCACCGGCGGAACTACAGGAGTTGTCCACTCAGTTGCAAGATTTGTTGGATAAGGGTTTTATCCGACCTAGCTCATCGCCATGGGGAGCCCCTGTCTTGTTTGTCCGAAAGAAAGACGGGACTTTCCGGATGTGCATCGACTACCGGGAATTGAACAAGGTGACGGTCAAGAACCGTTATCCTTTACCCCGAATTGATGATTTGTTCGACCAGCTTCAGGGATCGAGTTACTACTCGAAGATCGATTTACGATCCGGTTATCACCAGCTGAGAGTGCGCGAAGAAGATATTTCAAAGACGGCTTTCAGAACACGGTATGGTCACTACGAGTTTTCGGTTATGCCTTTTGGCCTAACCAACGCACCAGCCGTATTTATGGATCTCATGAATCGAGTATGCAAGGCGTACCTCGACAAGTTCGTGATTGTTTTCATCGATGATATTCTCGTCTACTCCAAGAACGAGACTGACCACGACGAACACTTAAGGATAATTCTGGAACTGCTGAAGAAGGAACAACTGTATGCTAAACTCTCGAAATATGAATTTTGGCTTCGAGAGGTTCACTTTTTAGGACATGTGATAAACGAGAATGGTATCCATGTCGATCCCGGTAAGGTAGAGGCCATCAAAAAAACTGGGAAGCACCTAAGACTCCGACTGAGGTGCGACAATTCCTAGGACTGGCCGGCTACTACCGGCGTTTCATCGAGGGATTTTCAAAGATTGCTCAACCCCTAACCGCTTTGACTCACAAGGGCACTAAGTACAACTGGGGTGACGCGCAAGAATCCGCTTTTCAACTGTTGAAAACCAAGCTTTGTAGCGCCCCTATTTTAGCCCTCCCCGAGGGAACGGAAAATTTTGAGGTACACTGTGACGCATCTATACAAGGTCTCGGTTGTGTGCTGATGCAACTCGAGAAAGTTATAGCCTACGCCTCTAGACAACTACGGGTTCACGAGAAGAACTACACGACCCATGATTTGGAACTCGGAGCTGTAGTGTTTGCTCTTAAGATATGGAGGCATTACTTGTACGGTACCAAGTTTACCATTTACACCGACCACAAGAGTCTCCAACATATCTACGATCAGAAAGAGCTGAACATGCGACAGCGTCGTTGGGTCGAGCTGCTTAAAGATTACGATTGTGCCATCAAGTACCACCCTGGCAAGGCCAATGTGGTGGCCGACGCCCTTAGCAGAAAAGAAACAGATAAACCCAGACGGGTGAGAGCATTGCAACTCACGATTCATGCCAGCTTACCCGATCAGATTCGCGATGCGCAACTGGAAGCTTTGAAAGATGATAATCTCCCATCGGAACTCATGCGGGGCATGAGCAAGCAACTTGAAACCAGGTCGGACGGGGTCCGATATTTTGAGAACCGGATTTGGGTTCCACGATACGGAGAGTTGAGAACTCTAGTGATGGACGAAGCTCACAAGTCCCGATATTCTATCCACCCTGGCTCAGATAAAATGTACCATGATTTAAAGGAACTTTACTGGTGGCCGAATATGAAAGCCGACATTGCAACCTACGTGAGCAAATGTTTGACTTGTGCCAGAGTCAAGATAGAATACCAGAAACCATCTGGTCTACTGCAACAGCCGGAACTCCCAATGTGGAAATGGGAACAAATCTCAATGGACTTTATTACGGGTTTGCCTAAGACACCGACGGGATGCGATACCATCTGGGTGATCGTTGACCGGTTGACTAAATCGGCACATTTTCTAGCGATTAAGGAAACAGACAAAATGGAAAGACTGACTCGTGTCTACATGAAGGAAGTAGTGTCGAGACACGGAGTGCCTGTCTCCATCATTTCCGACCGAGATTCTCGTTTTACCTCACACTTTTGGAAGTCGCTGCAAAGCGCACTGGGCACACGTCTCGATATGAGTACCGCATACCATCCTCAGACAGATGGGCAGAGTGAACGGACTATCCAGACCCTGGAGGATATGTTGCGTGCATGCGTCTTAGATTTCGGAAAAAGTTGGGAACCCCATTTACCCTTGGTAGAGTTTTCGTATAATAACAGCTACCACGCAAGCATTAAGGCAGCGCCGTTTGAAGCGCTGTATGGACGGAAGTGTCGATCACCACTCTGCTGGGCAGAGGTGGGTGATAGCCAAATCACTGGTCCGGAACTGGTACTCGAAACTTCGGAAAAGATTGTCCAAATCCGAAATCGCATGGCAGCAGCACGAGATCGCCAAAAGAGTTACGCCGACAGGCGCCGAAAACCTCTCGAATTTCAAGTAAACGATCGAGTGTTACTCAAAGTCTCACCTTGGAAAGGTGTGGTTCGCTTTGGTAAGCGAAACAAACTCAACCCACGATATGTTGGTCCGTATCGGATAACTGAGCGCATTGGTCCGGTAGCGTACCGACTGGACCTACCAACAGAACTAAGTGGCGTACACGATGTATTCCACGTATCAAATTTGAAGAAATGCCTATCTGATGAAACCCAAGTAGTCCCTTTGGAGGAACTACAAGTTGATGAACAGTTACGGTTCATTGAGGAACCAGTCGAGGTTTTGGATTGGGAAACCAAAACGCTCAAACACAGCAAAATTCCAATCGTTAAGGTTCGTTGGAACTCGAGACGTGGACCGGAGTTCAACTGGGAACGCGAGGATCAAATGATGAAAAAGTATCCTCACCTTTTTGAAGGGCTAACCAAACACCGGAAACCGCGAAACCCGGCAAACCGTCAAACATCACCGGAGGTATGAACTAAATTTCGGGACGAAATTTCTTTCTACTAGGGGATGATATGACAAACTGAAAATTTTTCTTACTTTTTCAGGCTCTCATCACGACTTGACTCAATTTTCGGGACGAAAATTCTTTAACATGGGAATGATGTGACAATCGTCAATTTCAGGTTAACCTCGTTAACTCAACTCCGTCAATTCAAACTTTAAGATCGTTGAATCTTTAACGCACACTTCATTACATTTAAACTAGGGTTTAAATGACGCTTAACACTTACTACATGTGTAGTCTTTCGGGATTTGCACCGAAACGCAAACGAGTTAACGCAAACGATTGACAAATAAACGACAAACGTCAAGACACTAATTATATGATTATTATGTGTTAGGATTATGTGCTATGTGATAATGGTATGGTCATGTTAACTTATTGTTCAAGTATGATGGAATGTTCTAGAGAAAAACAACAATTGGAAGTTTAGGGACTAGAATGCAACTTGGTTGCTTATAAATATAACATAAACTCTAAACCCTAGCTATTATTATTATCACCAAAAACCCGATCGGCCCCCTTGCTCCTCCCTATCCACGGCTGCCGTCCACCTCCATACACAACCACCATCAATTCAAGCCCTTGATCCAAGAACTAGGTGCTAGGAAGGTATACTTGATCACCTCTTACCTCCTTGTTGTGTAATTTTTATGTTTGATGGGTTGTAGGAAAACCCTAAGTTGGCCGATTCTTGTATATATATGATTATTATGATTCTTGTTAATTGGATAATAGATTGATAACTAGTTTGATAGTATTGTATGTTAATTGTTGTGTCCTTGATTGGGAGTGTAAGTAAAACCCTAAGCTTGTATGTATGTGGGATTGATATGCATGGATAGTAATTATAGTATCTAGAGGGTTGTATGGATGCATAATAGCTCATAGGTTGTGATTATGTTGAGTTTTGATGTGAACAGATTCTGGACAGAATGTATATACGATGTTTAACTGACTGTAACGAAGTGTAAACATGAAAATTGATTGAGATTGTGAGTACTGCAGTAAACTAGGTTGAGTCTAGTTTCTATGAAGTATAAATTCGTAATTTTTGGATAAGTGGAAGTATACTTTTATGATTTTACAAAAACGTGATGCAAAGCTGAGCTGTTAGACCTGCTGTTAGGCTATGTTGTAAATGTTATATCTCATGAACCACGAGACCAAT
Organism: Bidens hawaiensis; assembly: GCF_021521415.1. Lineage (NCBI taxonomy): Eukaryota > Viridiplantae > Streptophyta > Magnoliopsida > Asterales > Asteraceae > Bidens > Bidens hawaiensis. The sequence goes on from NW_027492905.1 coordinate 16,029, forward strand.
TGGGTTGGTTCCACTTCTGGAAGTTGACTCACTGAGTTAGGAACCAAACCCAAGTGGTCTTGCATTTATTGGATTTTTCGTTTAACGGGAATTGCAAATAACATTCTGATGTGCATGAATCTGGCTGATATAAGTTAGCTGTAATGTTTTGATCATTGTGAGCAATCTATATGGAATAAAAATAAGATAAAATATGTTCTGGAAACCTAAGACATGTATGTTTCTGTGGTAATTTTTGGTGAATTAATTGAGACGTTATAATCGGTGAACTAGTACAATCTTTCAAGTAGAAATTCTGTCATAACGAAACTAGCTGCTGAGTTGTATAGGAATGCATGAAATATGGTAGTTTCTATATAATTGTTGTAATTTTGACCAAAATACCCTTGCGGAGAAATAGTTGCTAGTTGATTGCCATGAATTGACCAAATTACCCTTGCGGGAAATATTGGTTAGTTAGTCTTTGTTTGTTGACCAAATTGCCCTTACGGGAATTATTACTAGTAAGTAGGTTATTAACACATGACACGGAAGTAATTGCTCACTCATATGTCGTATCACGATTGTACTTGTAGAGTCACACACAATACACAAACGAAACACGAAACATGTTACGTGCATAGGTATTATGTGCCGAGTCTAGAGACTCGTTAAACGTTCCGATACTTAGAAAATCTCCTTGTTGTTTTAGAACGCTAGAGAGTTTTCTACGACGCGCATCACTCGGTGATCTAGATCGGATATTCTTCGCAAACAGTGAGTTCACTTTACCCCACTCTTAAACTGCTTTCAAACGTTTTCACTTGGGGGAGATAACATACTCCGATAAACATATTTTCTGAGATAAACGCATATGAAAGATTTTGTTATAAATTATATATCACTTGTAAAGGCTAAGCGGCATTTGTAACAACTTGAAGTCCCACACATCGGACCGGTTAATATTTGGAATAGCGAGTCACTTTTGGGTAGTACTACTGGGTTTGACAAACCCCACCCGACGTTATAGCTCAACTGGAGGTTGAGTGGGTGTAAATTTGGGCTAACACATACCATGGTCTGGATGACCTGGTGACGGGCACTTGATAAACAGTCAGCTTCGGTCGCGAACCACTTAGCAATACTTGTTGTATAGATTAGCTACCTATCGATATATAATTTAACATAACACTATCTGGTAACGCAATACTTAAACGTTGTAACATGGTTACACGCTCAAACGTCGTAACGAGGTTACGCAATACTTAAACGTTGTAACATGGTTACACGCTCAAACGTCGTAACGAGGTTACGCAATACTTAAACGTTGTAACGTGGTTACACACTCAAACGCCGTAACGAGGTTACGCAACATTTAAACGTCGTAACGAGGTTACGCAAAACGCTAAACAATTTATCTTATTTTACTTGTGAACTCACCAACCTTGTGTTGACACTTTTAGTATGTTATTCTCAGGTAGCCGAGGCGGGCGCGCGGTTTAGGAGCATGCATTATTGAAAACATTTTTATTCCGCAAATTTAAACTTTAACAGTTACTTTTGGTTTTTAAGTCGTCCTGCGTGACGCAACTTTTGAATTAAGGTTTTACGCTTCCGCATTTACTTTCATTTAAACGTTTTTCTTGGGTTTGGTTATAACTAATGATTCCGATCCTGCCAGTTCACACCCTCTGACGGTAAAACTCCGTTAGTGGATTTTGAGGGTGTGACATGAACTGTTTCCGAAGGGCACAAATCGATCAAGCCAATGGACGGATTTATCGGGCTTTGATTTGTGCTCGTCAAAAACGGTTCAAACATCACCCGAGCCCAATCCGGTTTACATAGTTGGAGGTATTTTTAAGGAAAATGATGAAGGAAGATCGTGAAGAGAAATTGGGAAAGAAGTAAGTTAAAGGAAAGAGAAATAGTGTTAAAGAAAATTTTCCTTAAAATTGGACGAAACTAACAAGATTTCTTAAAATTTGGTCGGGAAAGACGGGACTACTTAAAATTTGTTCTGAGCCAATGAGATTCAAATCATTTTAAATCTCGTCGGATCGATTCCCAATGTGCCGCCTAAGCCGAGATTTGGAGGGCTATTTCCGGATTTACTAAAAATTAGACTATTTAGAATTTCTCTCTCTAAGAAAATGTCATTCTGGGAAGTTTCTCGAATTTTTCTAGAAAGATATCTACATGACCACATAAAATATTGTTTTCTCGTGACTGATGTTGTAGAACTACTTCGTCGAGTACAGTAGTTATATATGCATGCATAGTAATGTTAGGACTCCAATAACAATTAATGTAGTTTATAAAAGACATGGTTTTTCAATCGAAAAGAGACTAGCGACATGATTTGTTAATAAATGATGATGCGTTTCAACCCAAAAAAAAGCGTGTATGTAAATATACAGATCAAAAGGGTACAGAAAAGTTATCCCTTCTTTAGTTGGTTACGAGCAATCCGCCTACATCGAGGGTAGAAACATTCTCGATGGTCACTTGATTGTCAGCGAAGTTACCTCATGGGTCAAAAGTTTCCACAAAAAATGTATGTTGTTAAAGGTGGACTTTGATAAAGCTTTCAACTCGATCAGTTGGGATTACTTGGACTCGGTTATGGTTCAAATGGGTTTCGGGTCTAAGTGGAGACTTTGGATCTCCACATGCCTCGCCTCGGGAAGAGAGTTTGTCCTCGTTAACGGTTCTCCTACTTTAGAGTTTGAATTTAAAAAGGGGTTAAACAAGGTGACCCGCTCGCGCCTTTTCTTTTCATTTTGGCTATGGAGGGGTTAAACACGAAGATGAAATCGGCTAATAAAAGGGGTGCAATTGCCTAATAATGGCCCGATTATTTCCCATGTCAGGTACGCAGATGATGGTACATTCATTTATGATTGGAATGCAGTTGATACGGTAAATTTAGCACGGATATTACGGTGCTTCCATTTAGCTTCTGGTTTGAAGGTCAATTTTAATAAAAGCAAGGTTTATGGTATTGGGGCGACGAATGCCTAGGTACATAACATGGCAAGGATAATTCACTGTGAACCGACTACCCTCCCTTTTACGTTTCTCGGGTTACCAATCTGGTCGAATATGGGTCTCTCCAAACGTTGGAGACCCGTTATCGATCGGGTTAAAAAGAGACTTAACCAATGGAAAGCTACCTCACTGTCTTTCGGCGGAAGGCTTAAGTTAATTAAAGCCGTTCTTGGGAGTCTACATTTATATTTCCTTTCAATGTTTCATGTACCGCTAAAATCTATAAAAGTGAAAAAGTTAGGAGGAAATTCCTAGGGTGGCCTTGGAGACAAAAAGAAAATTAATTGGGTTCCTTGGAACATTGTTGTGAAGCCTACACGATACGGTGGTTTAGACGTTGGGTGTCTAAAAATGATGAACTTGGCTCTTCTAGCCAAATGGTGGTGGCGGTGGAGAACCGAAAAAGACCACCTGTGGGCAAAATGCATGAAATCAATTCACTACTCTAGATTTCATCCAGATGGGCGTTTGGCAAAACAGTCCGTTTGTGGACCGTGGCAAAACATCGAGAAGTCGATAAAAAATTTCTAGACTACGGGATTGAATTAAATGAGACATTTGTTAGAAAGGTGGGGACAGGTCACTAGACTCGTTTCTGGCTAGACGTGTGGCTTGGAAAATTCACTTTGAAGGATGTTTTCCCTGATCTTTATAAATTGGTGGTTAAGAAAACGTGCTTGGTTAGTGATTTGGTTTCCTTGTTTGGTTCCGGGCTAGTGTTCGCGGATATTGAATGGTCTAAATCCAACCTATCAAGGAGTCGTCTGACTTAAACGATCTCAAGGAAATGGTTGCGTTGTTTTCATTCAATGAAGGTAAAGATGGGTGGCGTTGGACCGGTGACTCTTCGGGCAAGTTCACGGTTCAAGCGATGAGACGACTCATGGCAGACTCTATTCATGGAGACGATGTTCAGATTTGCAGGTGTGAAACTTGGGTTCCAATTAAAATAAATTGTTTTGTATGGAAGTTTCTACAAAACAAGATCCCCGTCACACCCAACCTAATTGCTAGAGGGATGCCTTTGTTATCGAGCAATTGTCAGGGGTGTGCTTTGGAGGATGAATCGACGAAACACATTTTCTTGGGTTCTAAAGCGATCTGGAGGTTAATCTCGCTTTGGTGCGGATGGGATTTTATCGGTCTAGATTCTTTTGAGCATCTTCTGGGTGTTACGGTGGAGCAGCAAAGTAAGATGAGAAGGTGTTTGTTGTTGGCGATTATTTACTCGACTTTGTGGTTCATTTGGAAACAACGGAACGAGAAGGTGTTTAAGGCTAGGGCATTATCATTGCCTTCACGCTTGAAGAAATTAAAAGAAGCCTATTTGGGTGGTTCAAACTTAGGTTCAAGTATAAGGAAATCGATTGGAGTGTTTGGGCCAACTCCCCATTGTCTTGCATTATACCTTAAGTGTTTACCTCTTGTTCTTCACTGTTGTTTTTTATTTTCAAAGGCTGTAACTTTTTTCCAGTTTCCCGCTAGAGGCGTTTACGTCTTTTTTTTAATATAATTCTCTCTCTATCCGTGCAAAAATATATATATATATATACATATATATTTTTTATATGTGTGTATACACATATAGAGAGAGAGAGAGAGCTTGTGTGAGAAAAACGATTCTTGAAAGAGAAATTAAGGTCTTTGGGATGAATTCCATGCAGTAATCATGAAAAATGTTTATCTCAATCATGTCAAAAGTCCACAAACAAATTTAATTCTAATAATTATGAGAGAGAGAGAGAGAGAGAGAGAGAGAGAGTGGGAGGCATATGGAGCCTGGATGAAAGAGGCTTTCATGTTGTTGTTCCCTTAGGTGCAATGCACATCAGCCCTTTCATAAACCAAGAACTCTTATTAAACTTATGGTGAAACATAACATTCATTCACCAACTAAACTTTCATAAACCAACAACTGTTACTAATCTTTTTGGTGTTTACTACAACTTTACTACGCGTTTTCTAAATAGTGTGGTTCCATGTTATTTCAATTTTTAGTGGATCTATATATCATTTTGACTCATACACATGGGTCGGAAATTCTTTAAGTAATCTCACTTTTTCTTCCAAGATATCACAACCTTTGACATATTCTATTATTCATAACACCGACACCAATATATTCATCTACATGAAAATGAAAGGATTCGGATTATATATATTATTTACCAATAAAAGGTTGAATAGATATACGTATAATTATATAGATTTATGGTTCTATGAAAAACTTCAGACTCGACATTATATCAAAATGAATCCTAATGATCCAAACACAAACAATCGTACATACTAACCATATCAAAATGTGGGTAAAAAATGGATTCTGTCATATATTTGAGTAATTTGAATACCGGATCAAATACTTTTTGTTCTGCATTAAATGGCCGTGAAGAAAGTAAGTAGGAAAAAAACATCATTCTTCTAGTATTCAGATCCGCTGCTTGTGTGGCTATGATACTTCTTTTAGACTGAGGGGTGTGGGGCTTCAACGGGGGCGCTAGAGCCCCTCCGCTCGCGCCCCCAGGCGCTAACACCACACCACCAGGGTGCTAGCGGGGGCGCTAACGGGGCGCTAACGCGAAAAACAATGCAGGCGTGAGCCGGTTAGCGGGAGAAGAGAGAGGGCTACACAACTTTTGATGGTTTTTTGACCGTTGGGAGCCGAACAAACCAAAAAAAAAATATATATTTTTCCTATATAATTATACCCCATTTCACCCATTTTTATACCAAAACTTCAAACCTTCACCCAAAATCAATTCATCTTCTCAACTTTTTTTTAAAAAAAATGGCTGGAAATTGGTTCCCAAACCTTGATTCAGATTATCTTGACGATGATTTATGGTCGTCACCGCACCAACCGATGTTTTATTCGGAGCCGCAAGAATCATCCGGCTTTCAACCATCCAACACACAACCATCTCCTAACTTTGTTGTTCCGGAGACACAAGAATCACACGGTGAAGCTACGGGACCAAAAAGACGCATCCACCGGAAAAAACAAGTTGCAACGGACGGGTCGGGACCGGCTTCGACTCCGAGGACGAAACGGAAAGCCACTCCGTGGTCATCGGATGAGAAGGAAGCCTTGTGTCGGGCTTGGATAGTCATTTCTGAGGATCGGCGTTGCGGTAATTGTTTTAACGTTTTTAAAAATGATAATAAAAAAGTTAAATGGAAATCTAATTTATTTAGTCATTTTGCAGCCGACTACCAAAAGAGCAAGATTTTTTGGACAAAGGTTAGGGAGACGTTCTACATGCTCGTTGGGAGTACAGAGCGGAACGCCGATATGATTTCGGGTCGATGGTCCGAAATCAGAAAATTTGTCGGCTTGTTTACTAATCTTTTCAACAGGAACAGCGGTCGTATGAGACCAAGTGGCAGTGATGATTTGGCGGTTTACAATTTCACGGTCGAAAAGTGGAAGCAGGAGTGTTTGCGGAGGTATGGGATGGTGAAGACGTGGGACGATTTAAAGTTGTGGGAGAGGTTGAAAAGGTGTTCCAAGTGGGTTGAGCTGGTGGCGCCGGACTTTGATGCGGAAGTAAGGCCGAAACGGACTAAAACTAGTTCGTCTGGAGCGTATAGCACTTCAACCGGGTCGGATTGCCGCGTTGGATTCGACCTAAACATTGCGGAGGAGGAAACGTCTTCACCGCCGAGGAGGTGGCTATTGGGAAGGGACGCCAAGGGGAAAAAACCGGCTGAGGGGGAAGCCGTAAACATCGCCAATCTTGTTGAATCCCTCAATAAATTCAACAAAACCATGGAGGTGGTCTCTTATGACAAAAAGGAAAAAAGTCGAATGAGAGATTTGGACTTTCTTACTAGAGACTTCAGTAACCTAAATCCGGTCGATCAAATGCTAATGGAAAAGCAAAAGGAACGTATCCGAAAGAGGTTGATCGAAGAAGACCAAGCCGAAGAATAAGAAGAATGTTTTTTTTAGTACTTTAATTTTTATTTTATTTTTAGATATTAATGTGTTTTTTTATTAATGTGTGTTTTTTTTAATAATTTATGAGTTTTTTTAATAATACGTTGTTTGAATATATTTATAAAAATATAAAAAAAAATCGCTGGAGCCCCTGCTGGAGCCCCTCCACACCAGGGCCAGAGACTCCAACGGGGGCTCCAACACCCCCCTTATCCAGTTTCTCTCTCTGCCACACGTCATAATATTATTGGTTGGAGCCCCCATTAAAGCCCCCATTAAAGCCTCCCACACCCCTCAGCCTTAGGGTCCATACACAGTAGTGTCTGTTTCTGAAAGATCAGAAACAATTAAGAGGCTGCAAATGCATAATTGTTTATACTTCTAAGCATGCATTAACTATATCTCAATCATGCGTACCACTATGAACTAATTTATGAGTTTAGCAATCATGAATTCAATGGATTTGGATTGTGTATGTTAAACACCAATGACTATTACATGTAGAAAAATGGAGATCGAAACAAATAAATCGCGCAGCCCAGAATTAAAAAGATTAAAACAAAAAAAGTTTATTAAAAAACATGTGTAACATTTTAAAAGAGTAAGCTGCGGTTTTCGTCTCTGTGGTTTGTCCGAATCTGCGGTTTGAGTTCAATAGTTTTGAATCTGCGATTTTTGTCCCTATGGTTTCATTTCACTTGCAATTAAACCCGACCCCACTAACCCCGTTAAGTCTGATCGTTAAACCCATCAATGTACCCCTCACGTGAGGGGCAATTTTGTCCTTTTTTTCCCACCAAATACACCTCAGCCCCTCACGCGGAGGGGCTTGCGAATTAGGGTTGGGGTTTATTTGAGGAGAAAAACTGTCTCTCACGTGAGGGGCACACTGATGGGTTTAACCACCAGACTTAACGGGGTTAGTGGGGTCGGGTTTAATTGAAAGTGAAATGAAACCACAGGGACGAAAATCGCAGATTTAAAACTATTTGACTCAAACCACAGGGACGAAAACCACAGTTTACTCGAAAATTTGTCAACGTTTATTTTCATAACCTTTTAAATTATAAGTCGTTTTATTGAAATATTTAGAATAGCATTTTTATTATCAATCATAACTAATGCATTAACCCTTGCATGAACTATATATAGCTAATGGATAAAAAGGTTTTTGACGGCTAACCCACGTGCCTGTCTCAACATATGACTCCTTACAACCCAAACCAGCATGTAACATAACCTAACTCGCTCATCATGCCACCCCTACTTATACTTAATGTGTGGAGGCAACACATACTAGAGAAAAAGAAAAAAAAGGGGGGGGGGGGGGTTGTAGAGCCCAGCTAGTTAAGGCCAGGAACAAATTCCAAACTACTAAAGGTGTGATAATGTTTTATGACAAAACTGGTACAAATGTTCCAGTGAATCTTAAGTTTGAGAATAGTGTTTTTCATTTTATGCTTGACATAGATGGTGAACTGTTTGTAATCAGTCAGATTTTCGGGAGGCTTGTAACTTGAGTTCTAGAACCAAAGGTATGTTTAAACCTGAACGAACCTAGGTGGGCTCTTTTACTTATAGCGTCCCGTCCTGCATTATGATCGTGCCACTTTTATCTACTCTAAATGAGAAAAGCTTTCTCTTCAACTACTGGTTGGAAAACTAATGAAAAATGATTTTACTGATTATCAACACAAATAGTTAAAAAAACAAACCCCCAAACACCTAATCTATGATGCTTTTAATTCTACTCCACAATCTCGAACCCTTGACCAAGCTTTTAACACATCTAGATACCATGACTTTCAACAATGAAGAAACTCATAAGTGAGAGTCCATCATAAATCAAACCGTGAACAATGTGATATTGAGTAATTTTGATACCCATCCCACAAAGACTCAACAACATCTTGTAACATGTCAAAATGTCTCTTCACTGACAGATTAAGTTCTACACTTGTCTTCGTATATACCATCTAATCCATCAAATATTTGAGTGTAGTTGTCAGCGTCATCTTTTATCGGGTTAGAATTAATTAGATGATGAGTCATAGAGTCCTTTGTTCATAATGGTTCCGCATCGTGTCTAATTAGCCGTGAAACCTTTTTATATGAGTGAAGCTTCACTTTTTTTCTTTCATTGTGACTTAAATTTCAATAGTTTGAAACAAGGGGTCTAATAGTAGAAACTATTCCCCATAAGTAGCTTTCTTTTCTTTTCAACATTTTTTTCCATTGGAATATACAAATTTCAGAAAACATTTCACACCCACGTACACATACATACATACATACATATATATATATACATACATATATATATATATAAACCTACATGGCTACATGGATATGCATACAAACACTACACCTAAAATGGTTACAAATTGTTTAGCCTTGCCTCTGCATCATGATTTGCTCTATTACGGATTGGAAGGATGAAACCATGGAAGATTTAGTGATTGGAAGGCGTTAAAATATTGAATCAAAGCCCCAAATTAATCATCCTTGGCTGCTAGTGTAAGAACATGAAACGACCTATAATGAAACCGGGCCTCAAATACCTTCCAAAATCATCAAAAACCAACTTTGCCTGTCACGGGGCTGTAAGCTACAGCCCAACTACAATGGTTAGTTCTTGCTTACAACTTCCACATTCTGCCTTATGGCTCTGATCTACGCCTGCAAGGACCGTAAGCTAAGGCCATGCCATAGCTTACGAGATGCACTGTACTCAATTGCTCCATATTTCATTTCCTTGTTGCTCGCGAGCCGTTCCACCCACCCAACCCCCCCCCCCCCCCCGGTTGCTTCCTTTCATCTATAACTCGATTATTCAACATCTTCCAAGTTCCAAAATAGCTCCTTACATCTTCCAAGCTCCAAAATAGCTCCTTTATACTCCAAACATCTACACGCATAAAACCAAACAAAGTAATCAATCGCGTTCGATATAGATAACTAATTAAAATACACGATATTAAACACCAAAAACACATTCTTTTAGCCCTCATCATCAACCTGAAAAACCCGAATAAATTATTTGTTTAAAAACATAATATTATTATTAGATATGTACATCATATATGAAACACTCTACACATTCCACTAATTCTCTCATTCCACTTAATATGGTTGATCGACTATTCATTGTTTATATATATTTTCTATTTGTGGCTAATAACAAACAATAATCGAAAAATATGTTGCTTTATCGGGTTATGTTAATTTATTGTTTGGTTATTTACGTAATAAATAAAGAAGAATACGTTGGTTTAGTAAAGATGATAATGACATGTCATATGAAGACATTAAGGGTGGTAACAAGAGAAAAGAAATCCAAACCTTAGAGGTGACAAAAATATTTTTAACATAGAAATAGTCAATAACAAAATACACGGAACGAAATAAATAAGTTAAACAAATACTTGAAAAACCTGAACCTGGGAAAAGACCAACCTGAACCCAAACTGAAGTAGTACTGGTTGGTTCTTCGGTTTGATTTCTAGGCTTTGAGTCAACCCGAATAAACTATTTGTTTAAAAACATAATATTATTATTAGGTATGTAAATCGTATATAAAACATTCTACAGATTCCACTTATTCCTATTCCATGTATTATAGTTGATCGACTATTCATTGTTTATATATATTTTTTATTTGTGGCTAATAACAGCCATAATCGAAGAATATGTTGCTTTACAGGGTTATGCTAATTTATTATTTGGTTATTTACATAACGGGTTCAGAAGAATTCTTTGGTTTACTTTTCACGTTGTAGCGTTTCTGTACTTTTTTATTATTCCTTTTGTTTTCTTAAACACCCGAAACCCAATTAACCCAACTTGAAAAAGCTCGAACCCGAAAAACGATGTTAGATTTGGGTTGGGTTTCGGTCTAATTTTAAAACTTTGAAACTTAAATAACCCGACTCAAGAAACCCGAAAAACACCCATTATTAATGACAGAGAAGTTGTTTGCATCCATCATTGGTGAATTACCTTATTTACAATATTAAACCCCCGCATGCCTATCGTAACAAAAATTCATTGTTTACGTTTTTGTACGGGCCGGATTTGGGCTCTCAAGCCCAAACTTACTTTACCTTTTATATTTTGTCCGATACCAAACCCAAGTACCCAGCCTTATTCATTCACCTCCAAAGTCCATTCTGGTGAGTTATTAGATTTTTTTTTTTGGATAAAATACAAATTGAATCATAAATGTTTAGAATTATTAGATTTTGAATTTGCCTTATATTTATGGGGCGAGCTTTAATCTAATCGAGAAAAACCAAAAATAAAAGAAACCGAACCAAAATTAAGCGATAACCAAATTAACTGAAAAATGGTTATCAGTTACTTTTTGTATCCTCAGTTAACCAAGCCAAACCAAACCATAAATATTTTCATATATTTATAGCTTTTATCTTTATTTCATGTATTTCATATTTTATATCACCATTTTATGTATTTATACCACCATTTCATATATTTATATTTCAATGTCATGTATTTAGGCATCCATTTCATTCTTTCTAAGTAAATATCTTACCCAAAATTGATTTTAGTAATTAACTGAGCCGAACCAAAAACTGAATTGACTAACTGAAAATTGATTGGTTAATTTAGTTGAGGCTATTAACCGAACCGACCTATGCACCCCCCCCCCCCCCTACTTCAAGTTAAAAGTAAAACAAACGAAACTCGTTAATACAGAGGCATGGTAGTAAAAATCCCACATTGGCGCCGATTAATGCCTAATCAGTACCCCGTCACCAGCCAATCATCGATTAATCGTTATTTGGTCAAAATGAATCAAAATTTACATAAAATTTTGGTATATTATATATGTATGAATATTCAAGAATGACATATAAATCTAATATGGCTAATCCTGATTAATCCATGTTAATCGTTAGTTCCTACCTCATCGTTCAACTAGCGCATGTGGATTGCTATAACAATGAGGGTAAAATCGTAAAAGGCAGTGGAAGAATATTCCTGGCATTTAGGGTTTGACCCGTCGGATGTATAAATCATCGTTTTCTCCACAAACCACAGATTTGCTTGCAATCGCAAAACCCTAAACACACACACACACACACACACACACACACACACACAGGTCAAAGATGGAGCAAACGTTCATCATGATTAAGCCTGACGGCGTTCAAAGAGGCCTCGTAAGTCATCTTCCTTCTCTTTATTACTATTATTATTATTATTATTATTATTATTATTATTAATTTTACTCTGTTTATCGATCTTTGATTCAAATCACCAAAACACGAATTCTGTTCGGATCTGATCAATTTGGGTTTTGTTTGATTTGTGAATTAATTTAATAATACCCTTTTGGGAAATATGAACTGGGAAATTTTTAATATTGTGCAAGCTTTAATGCGTGATGTACAAGTGATTGTTGATTAGTTGTTAATGAAATGAATTTGATTTTGTTTAGGTTGGTGAAATCATTGGTAGATTTGAGAAGAAAGGGTTCACTCTGAAAGGTACAACTTTTACTTGATTACTTGGTCAAAGTTATTACACGCACACGAAGATTAGAGAAAATTGGGGACTAATGGGTCCTGTTAATTATGATTGTGTTTAGTGTTGATCATATGCATATTACCATTTGAGTGGCCTTTACTTTATTATTAAAATTTGAAAAACAAGTATTCAAATTGGGAGATTAATAGGTGGCATTTGAGTTTGTAACTTATAAATTTTCGTCGAGAGTTGGAAGTTTTCTAAATTAGATTCTATGAATTTTTTCATAAGTGGTTAAATCTATGTGATCTGAATGAAATAATTATGGACCTTGGTTATTATGTGGTGGTTATTCTTTTCAAATTTGATCTAAAGTAAGAGGTAAATGTGAAAATAACACATCATTAAATTGCAACCAAGTTTCATAAGTATTTTATTTGGGTCATTCGATTAAATCATTTATGAAAATGTTCAAAACTCTAGGTTTTTTAAATCCGAGATCATGATTAATTCTTGTGTCATTGTATAGGAATCTTTGACAAAGTTACTAGTCGATTTTTCTGTTTAACAAAATCTTCTTTTGATGATGTGTTTCATACCCAAGTTTCATAATAGATGATTTTTTACATGTTTATTTCAACTGTTGACATTTATTTGTGAAATTAGGATTGAAGCTTTTGACCGTTGACCAAGCTTTTGCCGAGAAGCACTATGCTGACTTGTCCGCAAAGCCTTTCTTTAATGGGCTAGTTGAATACATCATCTCCGGGCCTGTTGTTGCCATGGTTTGGGAAGGCAAGAATGTGGTCACCACCGGTCGCAAGATCATCGGTGCTACCAACCCTGCTGAGTCAGCTCCCGGCACCATCCGTGGAGATTTTGCCATCGACATTGGCAGGTACTGTTATTTGTCAAAATCGATATTGACTTGTACTTTGTTTGACTTGTGATAGTTTATATATTTTGTGTTTGGGTGTGCAGAAATGTTATTCATGGTAGTGACGCTGTTGAAAGCGCAAAGAAGGAGATTGGTTTGTGGTTCCCTGAGGGTGTTGCTAATTGGTCAAGCAGCCTTCACCCATGGATCTATGAATGAGTGCTGGTTAAGCTTTTATGTTATTACTACCCTTTATTTGCCTAGTGTGAGGGTGTAATCTATTTTGAATTGGTCTTTGTTTATGGATGATGAACCTTTTGGATAATGTTAAACTAGTTTTATTATCGTGTTTGCTATATGTTCTCTTTGGTACGGTAGCTTTGTCTTAACAGATTGTTTAAAAAACTTTTGTCGAACAAGCGCGTTATCCTTTGAATTTAGATTATATGTCCCATAACCTTAGATTTTAATTCTAATGAAACCTTTTGAGTCAAACGCAACTCTTTTTTTTTTTAACATATATATCTTATACATTCACTAATTCTACTTCTAAATCTATATCTTCTTTGATGATTATAAGACCTGAACTTTTGGCCACTTAGAAAAGAACACACCTATATACAAATCTTGGCACTAACAAACGTAGGCATGTTCAAACTTACAACGACCGATAATACAGAACTGTATAATTGTTTACAAAGTCAAGAAACCTCTTGTTTTTATTAATTTATTATTGTCAGTCTTTTTGATTTAATTTTTTTATATAATTGTTCACAAAGTCAAGAAAAACCTCTTTTTTTTATTAATTTATTATTTTCATTCTTTTTTATTTGGTTTTTTATGTTAATTGGTTTGTGATATATGGTAATCATCTATACACATCAATATTAAGACAATTAAGTATTTATGAATCTATATGTTACATGGAATCGTAATTTAGTACAAGACATGTAAATGATCAACGTTCCAACGCTCAAAGATTGTGGCTTCGGGTGCAATCAAATTTGGCGAAACAAGTGTTATTGATCTAGCACCATTTTAGAATGAAGTCATGAACGTGTAGGTTTAGTTATTAGGGCATGAGGTATAGTTTGTGAATAGGTACCCGTGAGTGCATATGGGGCTGACGTTCACGAGGAACACCATTTCTCTCATCTGTAAGCGGGCCATCAGTATTCACACACGCATATATTATATATATATGCGGTGATTCATGCGATAAGTGCGATAAATCAGTATGAACTACTAATTCAATTTTAAGTCTTGTATGTTTAAAATAAATGAAAATTGTGTATATGCAACAATAAATATGTTATCTTTTCAATTAATATATCAAACCAAATCATAATAATCATCTCATCAATTAATATACGTTTTTTCCTACTCAAAACAAGTGTATATGTTATATGATTTTGTGTAAGTTGTATGTTTACTAGTTGCATGTGTATGACAATTTTTATTATTATTCATCACAATGTCATGGCGTGTTAGTTTTGCCAACAGAGAAAATATTATGTACTAATTAGGGGTGTTCAAAACCGGATATCCGAAGTTTCGGATATCCGGTCCTTTCGGATAGTGGATTTCACTATCCGAATCCGAATCCGAAATTTCGGATATCCGAAATTTCGGACATCTGATAGGATAGTGATTCAGATATCCGAAAGAAAACCTGGAAAAAAAAACAGTTTTAAAATTAGACTAACAAATCACAAAACAACCAAAATCATCCAATCTGACAACCTGTTTTAAAGTGAACTTACAAATCCAACAACTTAAACACAATTGGTTCTTCAATCTAACAACCTAAACATAAATTTTTCAAACTTCATATACCTTATCAAGGTAGATTAAGCGCCGGAGGACGAAGGTGGTGACGGCCGAAGGTGACAGATAGTCAAATAGTGCAGCGGCGGACGATGGCGGAGGTGAAAACGGACTGACGGTGTAGTGCAGCGGTGGACAGTGGCTGTGCCATGGACTGGGGACGTGGTGAATGGTGATATTGATTGGAGATTGATACTGATTTAGTGATAGCAGGCCCTTAGAAATTAGGGTTAGATAGAGTAAGGAGTAAGCATGGTGTTTAAGTTGTATATATATTAATATTAAAAAAATATTAAAATTAAAACTTCGGATAGTTCGGACATCTGAACTATCCGAAAATTCCTAAAAACGCTATCCAAATCCGAATCCGAATTTTCGGATATCCGACGTTCGGATAGTTCGGATACAGATTATCGGATAATCGGATTCGGATACTTTTGAACACCTCTAGTACTAATGCTATTAGAAAATTTTTGCGTTGATGGATGTTAATAATTGAGATGGAATAAATTCTTTTTGGATAAAAGAAATTATAGTGTATGAATAAATTGTGTGTGTGCCTTTTTGTATATAAAATGAAGATGGAGGATAAAAAAGTTATAAAAATAAATTAATGCTTTTATCTTTTTTATTTTGGTCGTGAAGTATGCATTCATACCCCTTAATTTCACGTAGACATCACATCACTCACTTCACTTATTTTTATTCCATCCCACCTAAATGAAATGGCTTAACCACACTTAACGCCCTCAGTTTAATTTAAAACAATTCTTAAATTGTTGTGTGTGAGTGTAAAGGATTTTAAAACACGTTAACACTTTAACCAAGTTTGCCTTTAATGCCCCTTAGCCCATGTAAGGAGTGGTGTCCCACTCATTAACCTTTGCCAAATCATCTTTAACACCCTGGACGTTAAAGTATATTCCATGGCCTTTTAGTTTGATTAATTATATTAATTAAAGAGAGAACTATAATGGTTTTATTATTTATATTAATTAAAAAGAAAGGTATTTATTGTTACATTACTCCATTTCATTTATTATTAAATACTTAAAACTTAAAATTCAATTAGTAGTACATATTTACTTCTTACGCTAACAATCATTTCATATTTACTTTTTTCACTAACGATCATTTTTTGTGTGAACTTAATTATATGTATGTTTCTGTGTATGTCTTTGTGTATGCGTGCAGGTGTGTAACTATGTATCCACTAACTAATACACCACGCCCCTCATTTGTGAGTGGTGAGTGAGAGCTTAGATGGCACCTATGAGGAAAGAACCACTCACACTCACTAAGAGCATCCATCGTAGGTGTTTTTAAGGTTTTTTTTAAGAAAATAATGGATAACGTGGATAAGAGATGGTGTGATGTGGAGTGAGAATGTGGATTAGTTTTTCTAAACAACTACCATAGACAAGTGTAAACTAGGAGTGAAGAGAGGGATAAGTGGGAGAAATTATGTTTTTAAGAGGCTGTGAATAGAAGTATAGAATATGAGAGAGAAAATATTGATTAGTTAAATAAGTGTCGCTTAACACACCAAAAACACTCTCTAAGACGAACAGTAGCCATGATGTCAACACGCCACCCACCCTCCCCTTTAATTGATTGCTCTTCATCCATTGGCCCCACTTTCTCTTCATTTAGCGTTATGTACATAATGTTGGGTGACTATTTGAACCCCGAAAACGCCCAAAAATACCAGGGGGCGGTGTCCTCCAGCGTTTTATGCCAAAACACTTCCCAAAACTCTCTATTACGCTTGGTCTAAAACTTGTTATTGTGGAAGCTATAACTATACCTGGTGCCCTTAAATGTATCAGGGATTTATATAGTTTTCTATTGCAAACATTCGAAATGGAATTGAGTAAAAGCCAATAACCAATATGGATGGGATTAGGAGTGGCAGTTTCTAACACGACTCGCACTTGACACAGAAAGATTAGGTTTTGGGTCGTCTGACATGACCTGTTTTTCTAAACAAGTCAACCTAAACACAACCTGTTTAAAAGTTGGTCAAGCCGAACACGACTCGTGAAAAAGTTTGTTGACCTGCTAACCCATTTTAGAATTTCAGAGAAGTTAATTTTTTAATTTAAGGATAAGAATTATTAAATATTAAAGTTAAATACTTAGATTTTTATTTTTTCATATATCTATTAAAATTTATAAGTAAAACTAATTTACTTTTTAAACGACTTTTATATACTCTTTACTTATAAAGTTCTTTTTATTTTATTAGTACCAATTGTCTATTCTCTAATTATTTTCATTAATTTATTTTTGTTTTGAGCTAAATATGTAAATTCAAGTTTATTAATTGACAATGGGAGATAAATGCATAAAAACAATTAGACCTGTTACACATTATTAACATGTTTTATATGAATAAGAGTAATTGATTGTTTAAACCATTACTAAGTCACCAGTTGTTACTCCTATTCATAAATTAATATAAAATGAGTTGACCCAATACATAACCCGAACATTAGACGAATTTAAATGGGTCGACACGAAACGATTGACAACGCACCAACTGAAACCCATCACCTTGTTAACCTATCAACCCGACATATTAACACCCCTAGATGGGATTGTGATACTAGATTTAGATTTATTCTATTTTATTTTGTTTAACTTTATGCAATTTTTTTCTTTTCGAATGAGTGAAATTTATGTATTTTTCAGTATTTTAAATTAATAAATTGATGTGTTGTTATTTAGTTTATTTACTAATTTTGTGTTTTAAAATATATAAATTTAGTTTTATATCAATAGATGAAAGTTAGTCCATTAATCTCTCCATACATGACACAAAGATTTTAAGAGCATTCTCAATCAATTCTTCATCTCCGTCTCTATAATTACATAAAATACATCATTTTTTCTCTCTCATTTTCAATTAAATAATACTTTTTTTATAATTTTATCATTACATTTTCTCTCTCATTCACTCACAACCACTTTCAAAAACATTAAAAAATTATAGAGATGAACAGTGTGTTTATCCAAATTTAACCATGAACAGTAACATTTTCTCTCTCCTCCTCTTACAACCACTTTTAACCATCTAAAAAAAATAGAGAATCCCTTCACATAATTTGAAGAATCCATTAAGAATACTCTAAGTTCTCATAAATCTTTATAAAGAACAATTCTTGTCAAGTACATTTCATTCTCCATTCTTCATAAACAACAATCCTTTTTACATACTTGATAAAGTTACTCATAGTTTAATGATTTCTATTATATAACATTTTAAAAGTTTAAAACAGAAAAAACTATTATCACACACGTATGAAAAAGTGGGCACCCCTCGTCATGCTAATCGACCTAATTGCCAAACATCACCATGTGACATAGTTTCATACTTTCATGCATGTTTCTGCCTTTTCCAATGTGGGTAAATTATGTTTCCACTAATTCAAAATAGTTTCATATATTTTGAAAATAAATTTAAGCTTGCAGTTTTATTCCAATCAAACGAATGGAAAATGGCTTCTACGAAATTTTGTGAATGGTGTTGAAAACGAGATATATCTGTAGCATAAAGATAACCCGCTAGAAAGTTTGGAGGTCGATCTCATAGGCCGCCTCTTGATGATCCAGAGAGCATCCCAGATTCCTAGTAAGAACCAGGCATACAAAGATGGCCACGTGAACATCTTTACAAAATATATAGCAAGTGGGGTAGAAGGGTAGTAGTATACACAGGTTTTGATACGTTACAGGTTAAACCACATACATGTCAGCTAAAATTTTCAGATTCAGCTTACAACACATGACCAGTTTAGCAACTCTAGTTTTTCTTTATCATGGTATGTTTCAAAACAATTATGTTATTATAACCACTAATTTGATTCCACCAAACTATGTTCGTATCTTTAATCAAATTTAAATTTTGAGGATCCCTCTTATTGATTATTCATTCGATATTGATATATGTTATCAAGTTGCAACAATCGGGACCAACATCCTTCCGAATGAAAAAAAATTCATGTCTTAAGATCCTGTATGAATGGTTGTTGCATTTGTTACATACAAAAATATATACTAAAGTAACAAATACTTTAATCCAAGAATAGAACTTTTTGGAGAACCATTATAGATTATAATAATGATAATTTATATTGACATTTTAACTTCATGTGTATTTCGAAACCAAAAATTCAAAACTTTAGTTGATGGAAATTTGTAAATGACATCGTTGTCATCTTAATTTTTTAATGTCGTTTACAAAGACCGTAGCACTTATTTTCTTTGCCTAAGAAAAATATAGGCCTTATCACTTGTTTAACTATAAAAGCATTAATGAAACAAATCTAAGTTGGTGTGCCATGTACGAATAATGTTTATAAAATAATACTAGAGGGTCGTTGCTATGCATTATTTAATGGAGAACACAAACTCTGGTATTTACGTAACAAGTTAATTTTTTTAATTGAAAAAAACTACAGCAATATCATACTCAAATTAAAAAAAAATAAAATGCTTATTTTTATGATGTAATAAGGGTCAAAAACGATATATTATTTTTAATCATAGATTGTTGTGTAAAAGACACATATACCTTTTTTATTCCTTTAAAATATATGATAACGGTTGTATAAAAACTCTCACATAGCACAATACGAATCTAACACTTATATCAATTACATATGATAATTTGTGTCCAAGTCGGGGTGACAAACACATATTTCATAATTTCATTTGGTTAAAAACTCATTTTTCTATTTTCGTATAGAAATAATATTTTAAGTGGTGCAATGTTAATGCTACATCTTTTGTTTTTTTTTTCGAACTATTGCTACATCTTTTGTTGATCCTTTTTATGTCATAGGCAATAAAGGAGACCATGATGATAATTTGTTGACATTTCATGTTTGATTTGGATTCTTTGAACTCGCATTAATTGTCTTTTCTGATAGATAATTAGTTTCAATAGGGCTGTAAACGAATCGAACGAACACGAACAAGGCTTTGTTCATGTTCGTTCGTTAAGAAAATAATGTGTTCACGAACACTTATCGAACGAGATTTTATGTTCGTGTTCATTCATTAACGAAATTAATGTGGTCACAAACACAAACGAACACAAATAAAATCAGCAGAGCCTATAGATTGAGACCAATGTATTCATCAATTTGAATAATAAAAGCCTGTAAACGAATCGAATGAACACGAACAAAGACATGCTCGTGTTCGTTCATTTAACTTTAAAAGAATACGGACACTTAATCGAACAAATATTTATGTTCATGTTCGTTTATTTGAAAAGGGACATTTGTGTTCGTTTGTTTAAAATCTAAACGAACATAATTGAACAAAGATAAACGAACATAAATGAACTTAAATGAAAACAGTTAAATGAACACAAATTAACAAATATAAAAACCTTTAATCAGATTACCTATCTATATAATATATTTAATTATGTTCTATTAATACATAAACAAACATAAATAAACAAAAATAAACGAACGTTCATGAACATAAATGAACGAACGGAACATATGTTCATGTTCGTTCGTTTAATTATACGAACACAAATTTTTTGTTCATGTTTGTTCGTTTATTAAATAAACGAACATAAACGAACTTCTCGTCGAACGGTTCACGAATAGTTCCATAACATTCAGTTCGTTTACAGGCCTAAGTTTCAAACTTATATCATGATTTATTTCCGCGTTTATTACTTTTTTATATATATAGCACGATCAATGTTTCATATTTACCGTTACACTTTAAAACTTATTTAACTCTAGATTATTAACATTTGAACCTTTTCTTTTACTTGTTATATATTTTCATTTTCAATATATTGTCCAAAATCATAACGCAAAACTATTAATTACGTGAAAAAGAAAAGTAAACCATATATTATGAAAATATGAAACTCTTTTTTTTAACAACGATTCTTGTGTGTTAGGCCACCGTACTTTCTAATTTTGGAGGGTCTGCTGCGCCACTCCGGTCAGACTATGTTATTTTAACCACGCCCACACTGGCTTCAAAGTTTGGCTTGGATGTTCTTCTGGAAAACCATACTGCCGACTGCCACATGACATTCATTGTGCCACCACAAGAGCAAAACTCTCTCTAAAGATTCAAACCAACAACTAGCTCAAATCATTTATTGTCATAATCTACCAAAAATGTGAAGAGTGAAAATATGAACCTCTTGATTGAAAGTTGTTAAGGCTGTGTAGTGGGCGACATTGGGGTATTTTTTGGGCGATATTGGTCTAGAAAACTGCCTCCAAGATGATATTAGGGCGATAAGTGAAGGGGGACATAAATTTGTCGCCTGCTTGGATTAAAAAAAGTATTATTTTATTAAATGAACTAATGACAACTGTTATGATACTACACCCTTAAAATAAAATAACCTCTGTGCTTAAGTTACGTGACGTGTAATCTAATCTAAATAGAAATAAAATAGAAGAAACCCACATTTTCTAGAACAGCATAAAGAAAGAGTCAACAAAACTGTTGACCCAGCCAGCTTAGGTCAAAATTAAGTTTGACCTCCTCCTATCTCCATCTCATATAATTCGTCGTTGCGTTCGTTACTGATTTAATTCCATAATATTTTACTCCCTATGTTCTTCGCCGGTGTTTCACCTCGATAATGGCTGTAACAAACAACCTCCATTCCTATTACTAATAGCCAACCACTGCGTGTTTCTATGGGAATCGATGATAGAGACGACGGCGGATCCTTCGTCGCAGTCCGACGGATTCCTCAAGGTCTCGATAGAACCAATACTTGTCACACTACTTCAGGTTATCTTATTCTATTCACTTCCTTATGACTTTCTTTAACTGCATTCCTGTTAATATTATTATTGTGATTTTGTAGAGTATCCGATCTGTAGTGCATTGTGATTGAATTCGAGTTATGTATGAGCGTAGAAGTGTCAATTTGATCGATAGAAAGTTCAGTTACGACGTCGTTTCCTTGAATTTCATAATTATACTGTTATAGTGATTAATTGAATCACCTTTACATTATTAATTATTTGAATAAATGTGCTTTGATTCATATTTATTTTGAGTATAACATATTCCTTCTGGTTGTGCAATTTTTGCTTCTTGACGTTTACTGTTCCGATTTCGTGTTATCTTAGGAGAACTATACTGTTATAGTGATTAATTGAATTGAATTAGTTGCCTGCATATCTACAGGAAGCTAACATGTTTTTGTTGCTTATATATCGATAGAGACTTATGTTACGACATCATTTCAATGAAATGTAATGGTTTAGCAGTCGACCTAATATTGAATTGCTGATAGTAATACTGTTGGTGATTAGTTAAAATCACCTTTGCGTCTGTCTGCTGGTAATCATGGCTTTTTGACGGCAATTAAGCACAAAGTTTTTTTTTTTTTTTTTTTTTGTTGACTTTTTAGGTATTAATTATTTATATTGAGCATAAGATGTTCCTATCTATTCTTTAATCTGTTTGGTTGTGCAATTTGTGCTTCTTGACATTTAAATGTGCTGCGATTCATATTAGGGGAATTTTACCTTGATTTGTTGTTTTACATGATTGATACTTATGAGTGAAACTGATGCAGTTTCTCACGCAATCACGTCGGAATTAAACACACGAATAAAAGCTGGAACTTATTTGTATATAAAAACTCAAAGAAAATCAATCTCCCAACAATGACAATAAACAGAGTATTTAAAGGCAAACCCTAAAGCTAAATAAAAGGAAACACAATCATAGATAAATTCAAATACTCAAAAAACATAAAGACTTAAATTAATAAATGTTCCAGCTTGTTCTGCAAGTCACCAGCCGACCCCCCTTAACTTGGGCCTTCCTCAATCTGCTGTTCTTGCTCCATGTATAAGCCTGGGCCTGTTGGGCTTCGATTTGGGCCTGCTGAATCGGTCTGGCCCAACGGGCTAACACGACATGGATTGAACCATTGATTGCATCAGAAACAAAAGTAAAAAGTGTTTGCATATCTGTAGGGAGCTAATATGTTTTAGTTGTTTGCTGTTTAAGTTAAGTGGCTGATGATACGTGCTTTGAAAATTGTATATAGATGGAAAACATGACTTTTGGGGAATACTTTAACTCACTTGCTTTGGTCATTATCTTTTTGTTATAGATGAGGTTGTTGCGGGCTCCACAGCATGGCTTGGAAGAAGCCTTTCATGTGTTTGTGTTCAGAGAAAAGCAGGCGATTCTCGCCCTTCATTTGATTTGACTCCTGCCCAGGTATTAGTTAGACAAGTTATTTTTTTGAAGTTTTATGTTTGTAGACACTATAGACTTCGTTCTTGGAAATCCGTACTGTTGAGTTGTTTTATAATACTAAATTATGTTTTACAATATTGTGTTCTTATTTCTTGACTCGATTTTGTATTGTTTTTCTGTCAATTGTGCTTGTTCTTGGTAATGCTGATCCAACATAATAATAATACTTAACAAGCATCCCAAAAGTTGGCGAGTTGGGTACAAATTACAATGTTCTTTGCATATGAAATTCTATTTCTCATCTTCAGAGTGGCTTTTCTCTTTTCCCTCATTTGTGTTATATGATATTGTATGTGATCATTGTAGGTCACTAATATGTGCTCATCTATATTAAAGTATTCATGTTCTAATTTAGAGAATAATACACATCTTCCCAGTTTGCAGTATTTCAGCAAGTCATGTATTTCCTTTTAGGATACATTCTTTCTATTATTTTAGCCATGTTTAGGGAGGTAATGTGCGAATTGATGTTTAAAAGTTATGTAGACAGATATGCTTATTTATATATGCACAGGGTCCATGCATAATACAGGCATGCCCACTTTCATATAATGCATAGTGGAAGTAAACATTTGCATTTACTGTTGTGATCTCTGCGACTTTGCTTTGTAAGTTAGACTCATGCTTTTTCTCTCTATGATGTTGTCAGGAAGATTGCTTACAAAGGCTGCAACACCGTTTAGACATCGCTTATGATGGTTCGATTCCAGAACATCAGGTACATTTAGGCCTATAAATGAACCAAATGTTTAGTGAACCATTTGTGAACTGTTTGGTGGTTAGCTTGTGTATTTAGTGAACGAACAAACATGAACCAACTTTTATTTTGCATTTAATCATAACAAACGAACATGAACACATATCTTGCTCGTTCATTTAGGTTCGTTTATGTCTGTTCATTAAGGCTTGTTTATGTTTGTTAATTAACGTTCGTTTATGTTTGTTCGTTAGGTTCTTTTATGCTTGTTCGTTAAGGTTCGTTTATGCTTGTTCGTTAAGGTTCGTTTATGCTTGTTCATTAAGGTTCGTTTATGTTTGTTCATTGAGGTTCATTATGTTCGTTCATTAACGTTCGTTTATATTTGTTCATTGAGGCTCATTATGTTCGTTCATTAAGGTTCGTTTATGTCCGCTAACTTACATTCGTCAGCATATTCATTTAAAGAACTGTTAAGTCTTACAACCAACCATTGGCCCAGCCTAGTCAATATTGCTGTTTACTTTTAAAGTGTTGGATATTACTGAAGGGTTGTTATATACAAACACCATCCCCATGGTGTGTGAGTAAGGCTATACGGCTCGTATAGGGCCTATACGAGTCGTATAGGCCTAACTTATTAACATGCGTACAGAGGTGACAGTGTGACAACTTTTTGCAGTCTATACGAGCCGTATAGACCCTATACGAGTCGTATAGATATTCTTGTTCGTATAGACCCTATACGAGCCGTATAGGGTCTATACGCCTCATATAGACTGCATGTCAGCTGTACTTTGACCAATTATTTATAATTATTTTATGGTCTATACGAGCCGTATAGATGGTATACGACCCGTATAGGCTATGTATAAGTTTTTCTTGCTCCAACCCAACAACTTCTATTTCATTCGTCATGTAACTATAGGGCATTGAACTACTATAATTTTATAAAGGCTATATTTCAAAAGACGAGTTAATACGAATCAAAACATCTACATTAACAAACATAATTATTTTTATGGCAGTTATATTTCAAAAGCTTAGATAACTCACATGGGCGTCAACAAAAATGGATAGCATGACCACATATAAAAAGTCGTTACCCAAAAACACTCATGTTGTTCGTATGTTTTTATGTATATAGCAAACTATTTACTTTTAAATTACGTGTTTCTATTTTGTAAACAACTCGGATGCTATTTTTAATATTTTGTAATTTAAAAAAAAAACCCCCCTATACGAGTCAAACAGACTCTATACGAGTCGTATAGCCCTATACGGCCCGTATAGGGGCTATACGATACAAATAAATGAAAACTGACATGCCTGACTTGAAAATGACTTGACATTACACCTATACGAGTCGTATAGACCCTATACGACTCGTATAGGCCTTCCTGGTGTTTGAATAACCTACTTGGTGTATGAATAACCTAAGCCTTACTGAATCATCTGATGACTAATGGCATGTAGACTTTAATCTGGACATCCTTGTTTACTTTAACCGTGTTCATTATGTTCGTTTAGATTATTGAGGAATGGATGAACACAGACACAAACATGTTCATTTTCTTAACGAACGGACTCAAACAAGAAAATTTGTTCGTTTGAGGGTTCGTCTTCGTTTGTTTATTTGATTAAAGTTAAACAAGCGAACATGAACAAGTCGCATTAGTGTCGATTCATTTACAGGCCTAGATACATATATGATTTATGTGAATGCACAAATATATCTTTTTGTCTAAAACAGGGAAATTATGGTTTTTAATTATTTCCTATTTTGTTGTAGGAAGCGTTACGGGCGTTGTGGAAAGTTGCATTTCCCGAAGAGGAACTTCGTGATCTAATTTCTGAACAGTGGAAAGAAATGGGCTGGCAGGGGAAAGATCCTTCCACAGATTTTAGGTAAGAAAAATCTCCTATTTTCCCTGAAATCTATCATTATTATTTATCTCATGAGCCCTAACTTTCCGTGACAGGGGTGGCGGTTTCATATCACTAGAGAACTTACTGTATTTAGCCAGGAATTTCCCGGTAAATTCCTTGTTTATCTTGCATATGCTGATATTAAGAGAGAGAAATGTTAAAACCTTAATAGTTGGTTTTAATATAATCTGTTCATAAATTTGTTAGTTTTGGCAATTGTGAGTTACATATTTGGCGCTAATGTTATGCAGAAATCATTTCAAGATCTTCTTCAAAAGCAGGAAGGTGAGAGGGCCATGTGGGAATATCCTTTTGCTGTGGCAGGTTTCAACATCACATTCATGCTTATTCAGATGCTTGATCTTGAAGCAGGTACATATGCTTACTGTATTTAGCCAGGGTTGTTATTTACATTAGTTGAATCAGTTCCAGTTGACTCACAAACATATTTTATATGTGTATATTCATTTTTAACTGGATCACAATAACTATGTAGCTACATTAATATTCTATATTTAAAAAAAAATAAAACAATTATCAAGGCTGTAAACATAAAACTGCTTGTCTCTACTTTCAACTTGGTTGACCTGGTTTGCCTATAGCTACAATAAATTTCACTGTGACCCATTTTACCCTTGGGGATAAGCCATAACCCCACATCCTTTAAGTAAAGCTGCATTAAACTATTTTAAATTGGATTCTTGCAAAGATTTTTAAAATTTGTAATCCTTTGCATACTTAATAGTGTTTTACCGTGCAGTAAAACCACGAACTTTTGTCGGAGCGACCTTCCTGAAATTTCTTTCAGGTATATATGGCCACTCATTTTAAATGTCTCCGCGTTATTTATTTGTTTATTTTTACAAAAAATAATAGTTTCTTTTCCTACACAAAATGATTCAGCATTTGACCTTCTGTATTGCATTACATTCAAGCTACTGGATCATAAATGGCTTGCCATGCACGCTTCTTACATGGATTTCAATGTATGTTATAAACCTGAATCTGTCAAACGGATTGAAAGTAGGGGGTGTAATTGAGCGAGCCCGAGCTCGACTTGTATAACTTACAGAGAGCTCAAGCTCGGCTCGTTTCGAGCTCTAATTTTTAAGCTCGTGCTTGGCTCGTGAGTAGTTTTTCAAGCTCAAGCTCAAGCTTGGCACGCTTATTATTATTAATTAATTTATATATATTTATAATTATTTTAAATATATTTTCATTTAAATTTATATATAAAAATAATATATATTATTTAGTTATTTCAATCATAATCTTATATGTATAATAGTTATTAAATAAATATAGGTTAAACATTTGTGTAAATAAATGGCTTATTTAGCAAGCCAGCTCGAGCTTGATAAGTGAAGCTTATATTAAGCTCGAGCTAGATTAAGCTTGGCTCGATTCGATTCGATTAGAGATTTTAGCGATCCAATCCCGAGTAGGTCACGAGCGACTTTGCTCATTTACAGCAGTAGTTGAAAGTCAACTGAAGTCTATTTTAAATGCATACAATCTCTTATATCAGTTCTACTCAAATATCTATAATTACTATTATAATTAGATTGCTTACGCTATCAAATTATCATTCCTTGATACAGGCTGTGATGAAATCAACACGCCGCCAGTTGGAAAGGGAGCTTTTACAAGACAATGTGACTCAACTCGAGGACTTACCTTCGTACCGTCTTCTTACTCGATAGCATTTAGTATCCAGTTTCATTCGAAAAATGAGCTTTCGGTTTTTTCGTAATTACATAGTTTCTTGTCAGGATGATAAGGAGGTGAGTTACATGCCTTTGTTCATTTGTTCAACTTTTTTGAACAATTTTACAGTTCTTACATTTCAAATTTAAACCCTATAGTTTTCCACTTTGTTCACTTACTATGAAAACAGTTTACATCTTTTCCCTCTTTGTTGTTCAAGAAAAGGTTGAAATTTTATAGGTTTGCAATCAATTGAACCAACCAAACTATTTAAACTGAGCTAAATCGACTGGTTCAGCTGGGTCAAGAGATACAGTTTGGATTACGGTTTGGAAAACCGGGTTTCAAGGTTTTGTTTACGGGTCGGAACTGGCCGGATAAACCAAGCTGGCCGAGATATTAACAAGCAATATTTTTATTTGAATTTATATAATTATATTAATGAATTTCTTTTCATGTATATGAATCTAGTGATTACAAAACTAACTATTTTTTAACTAAATCACATATAGATTATTAATCAAGTGATTACAAAACTAACTATTTTTTAACACATTATGTGTTAAAATAAAAGCGGACTACCTGCACCTAGACAAAAAGGATTCTATGAGGCTTCACTGTTCTATGGGATTGGCTACCAAACCAAATACGACGAGTAGTGGGGCCCTTAGCTAAACCTTGCTTATAAAAATAAAAATTTTTCTTCATAAACCTCATTGGTGCTTGATAGGTCAGATGCACAATCTTCTATTTCTGAAGTTTCAAATATCATGAAAATATTGCAAATGTTACGGCCTTGACTCTTGTGTTAAGAAAAACCAACCCAAGGAGTCAAATTGAACCGTTTTAGCCAAGCTAGCCCGATCGATCTGTCCACGCATCTAACCAGTTGGTTTAGCTTATCAAAATCGTAATTATCGGTTCGGCCTAGAAATCCTGACAAAACCCAAACATCCTTAGTGAAAATTCAAAAAAAAAAATCAATTTATGTGTTGAATTGTTGTTGGGCTGCTTAATTCTGTGTTATAACTTATAACCCACTCAAAAGTGTGGCATTTATGGGCCTTCAAATTGTTTACAAACAATCTGTTAGGACTTAGGAAGTTGATTTAAGAATTAAAACATGCTCTAGTTTGACGCGACTGATGAACCTGAGTATAACAGCAGTGGTTACACTCTAATTGTCATAACTATTTATGTAATGTTGCGATGTTTCACTTTGATAGTTATATAAAAAAATCATTGGTATGATAAACATACACGAATTTATTCAAACATTATAGAAAAGAACTTCTCTTTATTTGATATGAGCCTTTGTCTTATCTGATTTTTTGATTCCATATACAATTGAAATAGTTCCATCTGAAAGTGAACTATCGATGATTTAGAAAACTATCCTGGATATATTAATAACAAAAACCTACAATTCTAGTTGATCTACTCTTTTTTGAGCCCAAATTTACCCGTCTCAACATTTCAACTTCTCATCATCTAGATCTAGAGGAAAAAAAAAGATGGAAAGCATAACCAGCACATCTTTGTAACCTGAATAAAACCAATTTTAAAACTGGTTTGAGAGAAGCCGTTCTGGAGCCGACCCGAATTGTAGGGTTGCAATCATGAAAATAACTCCTCCATTGAAACCAACTAAACTTGACCCGACACTATTATAACCCGAAACTGACTTCAAGCCGAGGGAAACCTTTTCCCCTTATAAATAAACTTCAACCCAATTTGGTTTGAGCCTATATCTGATGTTGGCCAGGTTTGACCAAACTAAACACATAATCCGATTTTACACCTCTATTTCGACTTGTTAGATTTTATACATACTCTCGAACAACCCATAACCATAAAATTAAAGGTAGTCGTAATCTCATTTTTAGCCAGGATTGTCTCCCTTAATTCAAAATGAGCTTTAACTTGTTGCAAAACCTTAAGATAGCGTTTGGTATGCAGAAATGACAGTAGGAATGGAATGATTCATTACGTAGGAATGAAAAAAGTGGTATTTGGTTGCTTAATGGAATGGAATCATCCATTACGCATGGAATCTCATTCCATCAAAATCATTCCTTCCCACCCCCCCCCCCCTTTCTTTTTTTTCATTCCAATCCTCATTCACCCTACTTTCTCAACACCACCACCACTACCATCAGCACCACCACCAACTCCGCTAACACCACCACCGCCATTTTTGTCGTCGGAGCTACCACTGTCGCCATTGTAGGTTTTTTTTTTCTTTTTTTGTCTTTTTTTTTAAAAGTATTTTGAGATAGGAGTGTGTTTATTATTTTTATTTCATTCCTATAAAAAAATTTTTTTTTTGATACCAAACAACATAAAATAATAATTCATTTTATTCCAATAAGTTAACCAAACAAGACAAAGGAAATGTAATGATCCATTTAATTCCCTTCTTCATTCCATACCTTCTCCCATTTCATTCCATTACCTCCAACCAAACATACTCTAATAAGTTGATTCAAATTATCAAATATAATATTAATATATTTTTGCCTGTCACTTTATTGTAATCGTTTTGATTTTAATGAGAAATCACAGACATATCTTTTTAGAATAAAAAAAATGCCTTAGTACGCTTTCTTTAATATTATCTCGTATATATTAGTAGTTTGAAAAACCAATCTCCGATTATACTATCATCTTCCATTATAGTGCAAAAAATATTCCTTAAATTCTTGGGACATTTTTTTTAAACTTTTTAAAAATTTACTTTTTTTTGTATTTTTTTATTTTTGCCAAAACAAACATCAATTTCCCATCCCCACACTTAAATTTCACATTGTCCTCAATGTGAGAAAAAGGAAATTACAATTAAGATTATGCAAAATATAAAAATGATTTAATGAATTGGAACAGACTCCCCTGGTAAATCAACGATATGCCTCGTGAGTCGTGTTCCGTGCCCTCCAATTCGAATGCTTTCAGCAAACTATCTTCAAATAACGTCATCTCTCACGACCAGAAACATCAATCCTGAAGCAAGTGGCATCCCCACACTTGTTTAAAACCAAAGCTCATCAAACATCTCATAAGCAACCCTGGAACAACCTGCAAGTAAGAGAAGAAACACTCGGCAGAGCAAAGAAACAAAACCAAAATAAAAACAAAATAGAATTAAAACATAGTACCGGGTTGCCTCCCGTAAAGTGCTAAGTTTGTAAAAGAGTCTTCAGCCGGACTCGTTCCCGAAACCTCAATCAGGAGGCTTCTCCTTTATCCTCTTCCCATCCATGCTCTTCAACACTCTCCTTTTACAACTAGTTGGGAAGAAACTAGTTTTCAAATTCATGTGGGCCCAATAATAAGCATTAAGCTTGATCCACCAATTATTGAAATTCTGAGGATGTGACAAATTTGGCACACTTTGATTCCTAACCCCAGATATCCTTCTTAAGGCTCTTGATTTACTTGGCGATCCACGAACGAGTATTTCTAAAAACCTGCCAGCTTTACCGCGCATACGCGGATGATGTTTCACAATGAGATGCAGTTCTTTATTCTTCAACTCTTCGGATATCTCTTGTGATTCCTCTTTGACAATTAGCTTCTCAACTGGCTCCCCGAATAACAAAACTTCAAGCTCTTTAATATATCTTTCGGGGTTAAAATCTCTCTCATCCATATCAGTAAAACCCACTAACTCTTCACCAAATTTATCTCTAAACTCGTCCTCCCAAGAGGGAATACACTCCTCTGTCTGATTCTGCAAACCAACATCCTCCAACTCTATCATCGGCTCACTAAGGTGTATTCGACATTTTAAGCTTGACCGAAACTCATCCATAAAATCCCCAAGCGGTGTACTTGGATTCATGCTATGGACGACACGCATAAAATCAAAGAATATCTCTTCTGGATGTGGTATGTAATCCATCATTGCACCAGATGAGTCTTTACAAGCAACAAAATTCCCCATCCTATCGTATATCGGGCAAAATTTGGGCTCCTAGTAACACTCTATGAAGATCACTGCAAAGATAAACTTAAACAGAAAAGGATCACGAGCACCAGAGAATAGCAATAAACAATATATTAAAGAAAAAACACTCCATGAAGATCACTGCAAAGATAAACTTAAACAGAAAAGGATCACGAGCACCAGAGAATAGCAATAAACAATATATTAAAGAAAAAAAACTAAACTAATTTAAAGCAATTAAACTAAACTATATTAACCTAACTCCTATAACTTCAAAAGACTCTAAAAAAACAAGAAGAAAAATAAAATAAAATAAAAGAAAATAAACTTAGACCCCTATGACTAAAAAACAAAACGGAATATAAATAGCACGTATATAGCAAGTAAGTCTAATGAAAGCTAATAACGAAATCGCCAAGAGTCCCCGGAAACGGCGCCAAAAACTTGATGTGCTAAAAGTAGTTATTAATTTATTAACTAAATAAAAGCTAATCTAGACACGAAGTAATAATTCTAGACTCTTAACTTAACTAAAACTACTAACCGGCAAGTGAACCGGTCGACTCTAGTACAGCTAAGTAAGTCCGGATATCGAACCCACGAGACTCTTTAAATTACGTAAACTAGCTAAATTAGACTCAACTACAGACGCGACTATTTATTTATATTATTTTTGGGGGTTTTACTAATAACTAATATTAAACTAATATTAAATTAATCACTAAGACTTAAAGACGACTTAAACCTAGACTTAATTCAAATGATGACAAACAACCACCTAGGCTAGAATCCTCTAAGTTTCAGTTATCAATTAACCGGGAAAATATTTAGTTATGGAACTGGGATCACAAAATGGACGCTTAAAAGAAAACCCGAACAGGACACCTGACCCTTCTCAAGAAGACACCTATGGGTTTCTAATAAGTTTTAACACTCACCAACATTAAAAATCAAGTTTCCATACGGTCACCTAATTAATTACAAACTAGTTCCTTTATACGAAATCCTACCTTACAGCGCGGAAATCAAAGGCAGTCTAATATATTCCATTGACTCGATAGACAAAGTTAACCAATCAAACCTAGACAGACTCCTTACGAAGAACTAAATCTAGCAATCCTGATCAACAAAGACCTACCAATAACCTAGCACCTTACAACTATTTAGGTTAGCAGCACACTTAGGTTTATTTGATTAAGTAATATTATTCCTATGATCTTATTCGAAATCAATCATAAAATAGTCAAAGACACATAGTAAGTGACCTAATAGTAACCTATCTTAATGACAAACAATAATCAAGGCAACTATGGAATAATAAAACTTAATTAAACAACCTCAAGCATACATACGTATCAACTCAATATAATTAAACATTTTACTTGTTCATAAAACCATAACGATAAATAAAACCCAAGTCAAAATCAAACATTAACAGAGGTTTATCATAAGCCTAGGCAGTCTAAGGGTTTAGCCAACAACCATACTCAAGACTAGAGGTGCACAAATCGGGTTCAACTGGAAAACCCGAACCGGTTCGAAACCCGTTTTTTCACACCGGGTTGTAAAATGGCACCGGTTCCAATCAAGAACCGGTTCGGATCCCGACCCGAACCGATGCCCAGATATGCTAACTTTTAAGAACCGGGTAGGGTATGAACCGGAACCGATTTTTACGTAAAAACCGGTTCCACCGGTTTTTTTTGAAATTTAAATATTATAGCCGTTAGGAACCGGTTCCAATGGCTATATAGCCGTTTTTGACCGTTGGAACCGGTTTTTTAACTATAAATAGGTTATTTTTTTACTCTAAATAGCAAGGTTTGTTTGTGTACTTGTTAAACCACTTCCAAAACTATAAAACACACTCCAAACCACAATTAACCTTAAACCGACAACAAATGGCAACTAATGATGACGTTGTTATGGTGATCGAAACAACAAGATGCCCCGATGTTTGGGTTCATTAGGATTTGTGTCTCATGACCGACTCACATGAGTTGGCACGTTGCAAATATTGCTCGAAGTTTCTTAAAGCAGGGTCCAACTCGACTTTACGAAAACATACGAATAAGTATTGTCGAGAGAAAAGAAGTTTGGAAGCTAAAAAAACGGAAGTGGGAGAGTCGTCCGGCTCTACAACCCAAAAATAAGTATTCCCGGACTAAAACGACGACTTTGTTTTTTATGTTTTAGTTGTTATGTTTAGTATCGTTTTTGTTTTAATAATGTTTGTAATAGTTATTTTTTAAATAAATAAAATGTTCGTCGTTATTAAAAAAGTAACAAAAATTAATCATGAGTAACAAAAGTAATTAAAATAAAACAAATCAAAACTAAATATTAGTTGAACAAGTTACAAATAATTTTACCAAAACAAATAATTACAACTCTTCTTCGTCTTCATTCTCGTCTTCACCCTCGTCTTCGTTATCGGAAGAAACCCCGTCCTCCGCTTCCTCATCATGAATATGACGCTCTATTGGTATTTCGTCTTCAAAGTTCGCCTTGTGTTGTACACGATCCACCGCATCCAAATGGTCCTTTAGGCAAATGCAAACCTCTAGAGACTCGGGAGTTAGTTTTGTTCTTCGCATAGATAACACCCTCCCACTAAGAGAAAAAACCGATTCGGAAGCAACCGTTGAGGCTTGTACGGCAAGCAAATCACGAGCCATGGCGGATAGAATGGGAAATTCGTTTTGTTTATCTTTCCACCAAGCCAACAAATCAATATTGCGAATTTCGTCGACCGTTGCGCCCTCAACATAGTTTGCTCCACTATATCGACCAAGTTCTCTACTTGGTGTGTTTCCTCTTTGCCTCTTAGATGCCGATTCACGAATCCCATTCATCAAGTTTATAAGTGGGTCATTGCACGGCCTACTAGTTGTTGTTTTTTTCACAAAAGACGATCTCGTGCTTGGACCATACATTTGAAAATAATGGTCATAAAGGTCTTGAAGGTTTTTGTTGAACTTGTCCTTCGCTTCCGTCGACAACTTCGGGTCAATCTCGTGCATACCTAAGTTGTCGAATATTTCCTCAATCGTTGTTTCAACCCCATTAACATTCCAATAGGGGTTTAATGCGGCGGCACAAGTAAAGACCGGCGGTATGTTTTCAAAATATTTTATGAACTTTTCTTTCATCACCGCAACAATATTTTCGAAAAGTTTGTTCTTCTCCGCAAAGCTTTTAAAAACACAAGACATATAGTACAATTCTTGCAAAACCCAACAACTAGTAGGGTAATAGACTCCCGATAATTTTGTTGTTGACTTTTTGAACACGTCAAGATACTCCAACAAATAACCGGCTTGGACCCAAACACTTTCCGGAAACATATCGGCCTCGCGTTCTTCAACAAGATTGTTATGAAAAGCTTGTAAAGTTTGGCGTTGGGCAAAAACACACTTTAACATATGACAAGTTGAGTTCCAACGGGTTGGAACGTCCCAATTCGGCCCCAAATACTTTCTTTCAACCCACTTGCAATAGTTCTTATATTCAAGATGTCTTCTTTTACCACTTTTGAAGACATATTGTAACATAAGTCTAAAGTATTTTAAATCATCACAAATGTTTTCATTGTCAAGACCTATTTGAACAACCAAGTTGATGATATGTGCAACACATCGGACATGAAAAAAATCCCCGAAACAAGGTGGTGAATATTTAATGATAAATTTTTCAGCCGCCTTAGTATTGTTTGAAGCGTTGTCAAACGAAATCGAAAATATCTTATTTCTCAAGTTGTAAGTCGTTATAACTTCATCAAGTAATTCAAACAATTTTTCGGTGGTATGTGAGAACGGAAAGTTTTCAAAAGCGATGGTGCGTTTCATCAATTGCCATGTCACCGGATCAACCCAATGAGCGGTGACACATATGTATGATTCGAGCAACCCGTGTGGTGCCGACCAAACATCGGTTGTTAAACTAACCATGGCTTCTAAAGAATGAAAAGACTCGATTAACTCTTTTTTAGCACACTCCCACAACCTGATACAATTGTGACAACTGCTCAATCCGACCCGACCCAGGTACCCGTTTTCGAATCCGATTCTTTTTATGATTTTAAATTTGATTATTAATCTTTGTAATTTTAACATTAAATAAATCATAAATATATATATATATTTTTATATTACTTACTAAAAATAATAATTTCTTTCCGCCGACCAGTCCCTTTCTTCCTTCTTTCCGCCGTCCCGCCTCCCTTTTTCTCTCTTGTCGCCGTCCCGCCTCCCTTTTTCTCTCTTGTCGCCGTCCCGCCCCTCTGCTTAACCCTTAAGCCTTGAAACCCTTTTTCTCTTAACTCTTTGCTTGTCCTTTGGTTCTTCCCGCCTAAGGAT
Organism: Bidens hawaiensis; assembly: GCF_021521415.1. NCBI lineage: Eukaryota > Viridiplantae > Streptophyta > Magnoliopsida > Asterales > Asteraceae > Bidens > Bidens hawaiensis. The sequence continues at coordinate 52,113 of NW_027492905.1, forward strand.
GTCTGCGCAGCTCCACGCGCCAGACTCCTTACAAGGAAGCCTGCGCGAAGACCAACTGTTCCTCCGATACGCTAGGCGAACTGTTCCCGCAGCGCGCTAAGAATGGTAGTTCTTCCCGCGGCGCGCGAAGGATTATAGTTCTTCCCGCGGCGCGCTAAGGATTGTAGTTCTTCCCGCGGCGCGCTAAGGATTTGTAGTTCTTCCCGCGGCGCGCTAAGGATTGTTCTCTGTCTGCCTTCGCCCTCGCGCGCGCTCGAGTCTTCTCGCGCTAGACCTTAAGTCTTTTCTTCAGTTTAGGTCAGCCTGTATGCTTTTGAAATATCTTATCTTTTGTATGAGCACTGTAGGTCAGTTCCGACATCTGTCCGAAAAGCCACTTTCGGCGCAGCATGCGCACCAATCCTATTGGTTGACAGAAAAAGTGACTGACATCATCTTTTGAAATCTTCTTTTGCATGTCTTGAACAGTGCTTTATCTGACACCTCCCATGCTTTGACCTGTAACCTGTCAGCTTTTCCCCATCCCCTGCAGCTGCCGGCATATCTTTTAATATCTTTTGCTTTTGTTTTCTTGTACTTTTTAATATCTTTTGCTTGATTTGATAAGATCTTTTCCCCTTTTCAAGGGATTGTGTTCCCTTGGGTTTTCCTATAAATTAAGCTAATTCTTGTTTATTAACACTACACACACTACACTTAAACACTCCCCAAATCTTTCTCTCTTTGCTCTCTGCCGTAGTTCCTCAGCAGCGCCACCCCTCTCTTTGCCTCCGTCTTCTCTTCTGTTCTGCCCAGAATCTCGGTAAATATAAATATATGTATTTTGTTTTAATTTGTTTAACTAACAAAAATCGATACTTACTGCATATATTCAAGACATAAAAACCAATCGTTAAACCAATAACTTCTTATTTATAGGTTAACTTGTGCTTGTTTAAAAATTGGATTCTTGCCTTATCTTTCAACGCACCGTTTACAAGTGAGTAATCTCGTACTTAATCCCCTTTTTTTTTAAATGTTTTGGGATGTTCATGTGTTCGTACAACTTGAGTCTTAAACTTGTTTATGAAATTTATGTGCGCAAAACCCTATGTGTTATGGACGTTTACTTGGCTGTTTATTTGTATGTGTGAATCATTAACCGCTTTGTTCGGCCTATTCCGAAGTTTTCATGGATCCATTAGATGAACACGGGAGACCTATCGTTTACGGTTTTCTTGTTTTGTTTACACATGCACGTATGATTATTTGTTTTTGTGCTCGATTGGGAGCACGGATTGAATTATGAGCTATGATCTATTTAGGCTTGATCACAATCTGATTACACCCTATGTTAAACCCCAGATAAGCACATGTTGCGCGCAGTGTTTGTTATTATTTATTTATATCTATTAAACTTGATTTCTCACCGACACGCAAGTGTTGACGTTTTATTTTAACACATGTTCAGGTTTGCTGTAGCTGCTTTTGGGAATCTCAAGGACACGTAGGATGTTTTCTTTTTCTTTGGACCTAGATTAAAATGTAACAAGACAAATTATGTTATTTTAATATTTTAAGTTATGATATGATTCATGTTACTTTACGATTTGTGTTCTGCGCGTGCGCAATGAAAATGTATTTATTAAATATTGACACCCAAATAGTGTCACGAGTAATGAAACAATACGTGGCGCCCCGATGTATAATCCGCCATCGGTCGGGGTGTTACAACAATGACGTCTTAAGGTAGTACGACTTACATGTGTGTATCTCGGTTGTAGAGTTTCGCGAATCAACGACGTCAACTCCGGGTCATCAAAGTGGTTAAACGGCAAACCTCGTTGAATAACGAACTTTGCCATTCTATCTTGAACTTGAGTCGTGTTGTAACGAAATAGTGTACCATCTTTACCCAAGTCAATTTGATCGGTCGCGCCAATCCCTTTCAACGCCTTGCAATATGGCTTCTCGATGTGCTTTCTCAAAGTAGAGTTGGAATCGTGCTTTAATATTGAACCACATAGTTTGCAACGAGCCTTTTGATAACCTTCGTCATCCACAATCAAATCCCAATTCTTCCATATGTCTTGGTTGCGGTTATGGTTGACTGCCGTAACAACCCTTGGGTCCTCCGTAACAGGAACGGGGGCAACAAAAACACTCTTCTTAGCCTTCTTGTTAGTTTTTTTGATGGGTGCCATAATAATATTTAGTTGGATGGTCGGGTAACGGAACGGGTTTGCTAAAGGAGTAGTATTTTAGTTTGTTTTTGAGTTTGGTGGTGAAATTAGTGGTGGAAAACAAGTTATATATAGGTTCGGGCATCAAAAACCGGTTCCAACGGCTATATTACCGTTGGAACCGGTTCCAACGGCTATATTGTCTCTCGAAAACCGATTCCAACGGCTAATTGGTGGCTAAAAAACCGGTTCCAACGGCTATATTACCGTTGGAACCGGTTCCAACGGCTACTTTGACTTTTGTTTGACTCTTCAAAAAAAACCCGCCGGAACCGGTTTTTCCGGGTACGAACCGAACCGGTTACAATTAAGAACCCGGTAGGAACCGGGTTGGAACTGATACTAACATACAAATATGAGAACCGGGTACGATTTTCGGGTACAAAAATACCCAAACCGGGTATTGTACCAACCGGGTTGGAACCGGTTCCGGTTCGGTTCCACCAGTTAGGTTCCGGAACCGGTTTTTTTGTGCACGTCTACTCAAGACCAAAAGAAAATAAATAGGTTCAAACAATAAATTCATAACGAAAATAATAAATTCAAACCAAATTATAATATTGTTTGGGTGGGTAGGTGTTGAACCCGGACACTCTCTACTTGAACCAACGGGTTTCTTTCTCTTTTTCTTGCGATTTCTCTTTCTGTCTCGCGTCAAACCCAACAGGGCAGCTTCCCCCTTTGACTCCCGTAACCTGCACCTCCCTTAATTATGTCGTAGGGGTCTTCCTTATAATGTGTTGACTTCCCTTCTCCTTCACGTTAGCTACTTGCTTTATGGTCAGCCCAAAAGTTATTTTTTTTAAAACCCATGAACGCTAAGGAAGCCCGTCAAACTGATTATTTATTCCTTATGCAAACTCTAGCCCACTGTATTTTTAATCGGCCCCTATAAACAATATACATACAAATTAATTAATTATTTAGCATGGCAAAATCTCATATCATAACACAAAAGTTAACGACATTATGTGATCACACAATTCACCAATATTACAAGCTTTATTAATTTCCTTTACTCACCAAACGGAATATTTATTAAAAATATTTGATATTAGATTAAATCAGATTATCAATTTTAATAAATAAGCTTGCTTTAAAATCTAAGAATCATAAGAAATAAAACTCGCATGTAGTTTTGTTCATTGGTCTCAAGTTTAGTAAAAAATACTCCAATTTAGCTCGTTGTCTCTTAGAACCGTAAAAACCCACATATGAGCCAATAAAGAATGTATTCATTAAGAATCTAGCTCAAAAGTACTTAAAAAATGTAGGAAATATTTATACAATAATATGTATACTTTAGACCATATCAATCATCATGTTCAATGGCTTTGTATTTATCAACAGGAGTTGCAATTCTGTACACCTTGTGACCTTTTCTCTTTGGAATAGGCTGATCTCATATGTGCGTTTATCGTCGACCCATCTGGTACTTTGTGTCGGTTCATCCATAAATTCTAGGGTTTACACGTTATTTGAATCCCCGTGGTAACCCCAGTTAAATGGAGTGGATTTGCATGGTTGTGACATCAAGTACAAGGGTTTGGTGTATGTTCATGTGCCAATGATGGTAAGTTGAAGCTTTATTCATTAATTTCTTTTCTGTGTCCTTACTGATTTGATGTGAGAGTAGAAAACTTAAAAATTAAACAAAGGTCAAATGTGTTTGTTTTTTATAAAACGAAAATTAAACGAACTCAAATTAGATATAAGATGATAACATGTCATAGAAACAAGAGTGTTCTTGTCAATTTTAGTGGGCTAGCAACAATGACAATGTATTCAAGGGGGGCACCTCCTAAACCACTTATATTTCTATTTAATAGGGGCAGAAGAAGTTTTTATGCTTGTAAGTAATTTTTTATTTTACATTTTACTCACATCATGCTCTATATTATTTTTTATTCTCATTTTTCCTTTTTTAGCCAACAATTTTTCGTACGTCTGTTCACATGACTTTATAACAACACATAAATGGCGCAATACAATCCAGGGTTTCATAAATTTGGGAGCTTATGGAGCATGAGAGCTTGGTAAGTTGTTGAAGTCTGCTTAGCTTCAAAAATGAATATATAAATGGCTTATATGCCTTATAATAAATGCCAAAATTACAACTAAATTACAACACACACACTTATTAGTTTTTTCATCAACCAATGTCAGATGATGTTTGTAACCAAAGAACAGTCATCATATTTTACCCGTAGTTGAACAACAAATGAGCTTTTAATATGAAATTCTCTTCATTTGGTTGCAATATTTGTCAAAGGACAAAGATAGGCAATAATTGTAAACCTTTATTAAATTTGGCTTGGATTTAGTTTAGCTCAATTCTACTAAGTTCAGGATTCCGGCTGACCTTATGTGTTATGTAAAATGATGGTTTGCGTACTTAGAAAAAACTTAGGTGCTTTAGGATGTAGCGCCTTTCATCACTTTGATGCATATCTATTGTTTTTTACTTCACCTGCTTGAGTCTTTGAATAATTAAATAGGTTGAAATCACTACCTCTACCGTTTGTAATTTTGTGATATCTTACACTTACAACATGTTTATGATGACAGATTTGCACCAGCATTACATGATCATAGGATTGATTGCTGGGTTATGAACTCTGTTCCTATCAATGATATCAATATTTGCCTTTAATTAATCACTGTGGGTGACTGGGCTCATAGATGTTGTACATGACTGGCAAGAACTATTATTTTTCTTGATATTTTGTTTTATTTTAGCCTTTTTTTTAATAAGAATGTGAGATACTTTAGTAGTATTTTCAAACCCTAATTGATTACTAGCTCTCACTTAAGTTAAATCAACATATTATATCTGCTTTTCCAGGTTCGACCCATTTGATACAAGCCCAAGTACTTTTTAATTTGTTTCAGATGATTAGCTAGCTACATGGCAGAGTGCGTTGTTAAAACACTATAACAAGAAGAATCAGAGGATGTCAATGATGTATGAGAAGCTATACAATCACAGTGTGGCTGATCATGGACAACCAGACAGGTAATCATCATACCTGAAGTTATAATTTTACTTGAAACTATAATAATATTACAAAGAATTTACATTTATAATGAATTTTCTTAAGTTTGTAGAAGCATATTGGGTAATTTACCAAAGTTGTTGACTTTGATGTAGTGGAAATGGCTCTTAGGCTATCCGCTATGGGCGCGGTGGATGGGGAGATGAGGGCGCGGAACACTGCGGAGGGGCGCGGTTGAAGCGAACGCGGAAGGGGGAACGGCCGTTGTGACGACGGGCGCGGTGATGGGGCTCTCTCTCTCTCTCTCACACACACATATATATAGATAGGGGTGAGTTATAGTAAAAAGAGATAGTTTTCTAGGAAGAGTAAGAATAAATCTAGGCCCTTGGATCTAGGATCTAGTGGTTAAGATTAGTAGTTTCAAAAACACCAAATAGTTTACTAGGATTTAGGATTTAGCCTATATAGTTTCCTAAATAGACTCACATAGTTTTCTAACTCTAAATTTTATGTCCTTCCTACTCTTCCTACAAAACTATGTATTTTTATTTTAACCCTTTTCTATATATATATATATATATATATATATATATATAGAAAATGGTTCAAATAAGAATAAAGAGTTTCCTAGGAATGGTAAGAACCAATAGAGTTTTGACATTTGGCATTAAAACCTATGGTAAAAGAATAATTCTAGGAAACAATGTCGGTTATAATGGTAAAAGAGTAATTCTAGGAAACTATGTCGGTTTTTGGTAATTTTAAATCTAACCATTGATTAACATGATCCAATGGCTATGATTTATTCCTAGTCTTCCTAGAAAACTATCTCTTTTTATTTTAACCCACCCCTATATATATATATATATATATATATATATATATATATATATATATATATATATATATGGGCGCCCAAGGGGCATTAAACCATAGCGGGGCGGGCTTCGATGCCCCGTTTTTTACGAGACGATGACGTGGCGTTGACGTGGCATGGTGGAGGGGCTTCGAAACCCCCCACCATAGCATACAGCCTTAGGGCTAAGGTGTGTACGAATTCTTTTTTTATGCTTAACACATTTATTTAAACTCAAGATATAGTCTTGACAGAAGTTGTAACAAAAAACATAACTGCTATTGTTTCTGCTTGAAACTAAGTTTGGTATTTAAAAAAAATAAAATTGTGATTTATGCAGCAAAAGGAAGGCTCAGTAGACTCAGATTTTTCTCCATGTTTTAAAATATTCAAATGGAAGAGTTCTTGAGGTACATAATTATGTAACACTGTATTTCCGTGTAATTTATAAATTAGGATATTTAACAAATATTTTTCCATAATGCATGTAGCCTGCAAAACCATACAAGCTAGAACGAGATGATGATGGAGTCAACCCAAAATACACTTGTACGGTGTAGCATTGTCGTAAAAGGTTGTATTAAATGAATAGTAATATAATTTTTCTTGATTCGAGGAGGGCGGCAGGGTGCAATCATGTTTCTTTATTAGATGGTGATGTTAAATGTTTTTGTTACATTATGTTAATGTATGGTTAGTTTGTAATTTAATTTTGTTGTACGTGAAGTTTAATGTTGAACTCGGAAACTGGACCATGAACACTCCTTATCTGACTGCTAAGAATCTGTAACTTTATATCATCATATTTGAATTTCATTGTGTTCGGATTGGTCACGGGTCGTATTCGGGTCGACTCATTAACCATTAAAATTTTATATTAGAGAGTTATTCAGATTATATTGAAATGCATCTATTAATGTACTTTTAATAGTAAATTCATCACCACTTTATGTACACTTTGGCTCCTATCATAACTAGGTGTAAGTAATACATGTAAATGGAAGAAGTTAATGTTTGAAAATTGTAATTAAAATCGCCACTACTTGAAAACATAAAAAGTTGATTCAACCAAATAATGATATATCCAACTGATAGAACATCAAGAACTTGGTCCCTTTCGTGTGTTATTGCAGATTATTTGTATTTAAACATCAAGTATTTCTATCCGAGCGTTGCGACAATGCAGACTAAATGTATTACATGTTCGAAAGCTACAGTCATTTACGGCGGAAAGTTGGTCGGTATTGGTTTGTTTTGTTTGATGATATACTTGTGGTCTAGCAATAAGAATTTCAAACTTTAACACTTAGAATCTAAAACATTAGTTTCTTTGGAATAAATATTTGACCTGCATTTTGATGTAACTTTATGTCCCATTCTTCACCCATTTTCCTTTTTGTTTTTTTTGGCAAATTGTAGGGATGGCAATCTCGACCCATTTGACCCTACTGGATTTCGTTTTATATTTCAGTTGGGTTTGATGTTTTTTTCCCGGCTAGCATAGTAACTGACCCTAAGCTGAATTTTCCATAAAACTGGAACCAAAAACCCGAGTTGGTGTGTGATAAGTGGCCAACCATTTAAAAGTATTTCAACATATCTTTCTCAACATAAGGAAAATCTTTATCAAACTAACCTAAAAGTGGTATTTTAAAAAAGTTTTTTAATTAAATTTCTTTTAAGAGACTTTAATTGATCAGAATTATTTTTAATGGGATTAACTCAACATATATGCCTTGTGCTCATTCATGTTATCGAATTAAGATAGTCATCACATTACTGCATTAATTTTTCAGGGGCAAACGGGCAAAGTAGTAGTTTGGGGTGGTGACAAAATATGATCAAAAGGAGTTTGGGACAAATAAAAGTACTCCTTTTAATATTATTTTAACAAGTGTCGGGTGGTGTTATTTTGTCAATATGAACTTTAATTTTAACTTAAACCAATAAAACAAATAAATGTTAGGACGTGGATAAGGCGTGAGACTTGTATTGTAATTAGCTGGACGGGACGATCATACACACACCACACCATACTCGTGTCTTCAGACAGCAGCAGGTACTCTCTCTCTCTTACACACATCTTTAGATCTATCTGTAGAAAATATCTCCGATCCATATTTCATTGATTCATTTCCACTTGTTTTACTTTGACTTAAATCTCATCTATCTGTCTCTGCAGATTCAAGTCATTTAACGGACGATTTGCAGCCTTTGATTCATCATCTGTTAGTTATTATAACCGATCGTCGTTAGTTTTGAGTTTGTAGTAGCTTAATTATGTTGAATCTAAGTTAATTACTTGCTGTTTGATAATCGGAATCGAAGTCAATGGATTACGGTGAAAGTCATTGCACTTAAGACTATAGTCAAATGCTTGTTGTTGTGCTTTAATGATTGATCGGATGTGTGACTTTGTATAGCAGTTTTAGCATAGGTGAAATAGTGTAAGTAGATCGACCGACGCTCGATGCCTAATTGATCGCGAAACAGATAAGGAAGTGAAAGTATGTTTCTATTTTCACTTTGATGTTTTGAAAAATATTGTATAAAAGTTGTCTAAAGGATGTACAATTCTTGTAAATTTTTATGTTTCAACCGAGAGACTGGTGGTGATGCAGCCTTTAGATGTTCATGTTGATTTGATTAGGATTTTTACTTGGTTGACTAAGTTGTTTGTTACAAAACTAAATTGATGAATAAAACTAGGTCAAAGTTAGGGTCTATAGAGGATGATATGTAAAAACAACCAAAGGTAATGAATTTATTAGAACTGTTGTAAGTTTTTATGTTTCAAACAAAGCTGTGTTGTAACTTTAAGATATTGAGTTAATTAGGATTTTTACTTGATTGGCTAATTTTTTTGTCAGAACACTAAATTGATGAACAAAAACTAGGTCAAAGTTGGTCAAAGTTAGGGTCTATAGAGGCTGATATGTAAAAGCAACCAAAGGTATTGGTTTGATTAGAACTTTTATAAATTTTATATTTTAATTAAGAGACGGTTGTATTGCAACTATTAGATGCTGGTTTAGTGAGGATTTTATTTGAATTGACTAAATTGTTGTTAGAAAACCAAATTGATGAACAAAAACTAGGTCAAATTTGGTCAAAGTTAGGGTTGATTGGCTAATGTATAAAAACAACCAAAGGGATTTGGTTTGATTAGAACTCTTGTAAATTTTTATGTTTCAATCAAGTGATGGTTGTGTTATCACAATAAGATATTGAGTTAATTAGCATTATTACTTGATTGTCTAAATTGTTTGTTAGAAAGCCAAATTGATGAACAAAAACAAGACCAAATTTGGTCAAAGTTAGGTTCTGTAGAGAGATGAAGAAACAACCATACGGATGAAGAAATTATAAATGATTTCTTGATATAACGGCTAATATGTAAAAAGATTAGAGAGATGCAGCTTCTACTTGTACATAAAGCTTATTTGGCTGTACATAGAGCAACACCTACAACTAGTTGTGTAGATAAAAGTCTTTTGAAAGTTAATGATGTAACACCAGTATTTTTGTTATTTTCAAGGTATGTCTTCGTGTGATAAACCAGAGATAGTGGAACGTGATTCTAAGGAAAAAGAACATGAAGAAGGTGAAAACAGTGGCTTTTTGGATAAAGTAAAGGATTTTATTCAAGATATCGGTGAAAAGATTGAAGAAACAATTGGATTTGGAAAACCAACTGCTGATGTCAAAGCAATCCACATCCCAAAAATCAACCTTAAACAGGCTGATCTTATTGTAGACGTGCTCGTCACAAACCCAAACCCGATTCCCATCCCTCTCATTGACATCAATTACTTAATCGAAAGTGATGGAAGAAAGTTAATATCCGGATTGATCCCTGATGCGGGCACAATCCACGCACACGGTTCAGAAACTGTTCAAATCCCACTTTGTTTAATATATGATGACATTAAGAACACATATGCTGATATCCAGCCTGGCAGTATTATTCCTTACAAAGTCAAAGTTGACTTAATTGTGGATGTTCCTGTTTTCGGGAGGATAACTTTGCCTCTCGAGAAGAATGGGGAGATCCCGATACCATACAAACCGGACGTTGATATTGAGAAGATTAAGTTTCAGAAATTCTCGTTTGAAGAAACGATTGCGACTCTTCATTTGAAGTTGGAAAACAAAAATGATTTTGATTTGGGGTTGAATGCGCTTGACTATGAGGTTTGGTTGTGTGATGTCAGCATTGGAGGCGCGGAGCTTGCTAAAACTGAGAATATTAAGAGAAATGGTATTACTTATCTTGATATTCCCATAACCTTTAGGCCTAAAGATTGCGGTTCGGCTTTGTGGGATATGATTAGAGGGAAAGGTACTGGTTATTCATTGAAAGGGAATATTGATGTGGAGACACCATTTGGAGGGATGAAGCTTCCCCTTGATAAGGAAGGTGGGACCACCCGCCTTAAGAAGGAGGACGACGATGACGACGATGACGAGGTGCGTACAATTTTTATTATGTCAACATGTGTTCATCTTTATTGTATGCATATACGGGTTCTGTAATGGCATCAAGGTACAATTAACTAACATAGAAGACTAGGAATCTTGGTTTTAAAAATTGAGGGGTGTAAACGAGTTAAGCTGCTCATTGATATCGTCTCACCTAAAGCTCGATTCAAGCCGAGCTTAAACGGCTCGAGGCTAAAAGTAAGCTTCTTTAGTAAATGAGCCCAAGCTTGAGCTGGCTTGTGAGCCTAAACAAGCCTATTATTTTATATATTTTTTTCTATTTAACATGTTAATTATATGTTTGTTAATTATAAAAGTGATAATTAAAATATACATGAAAAAAGTTATAAATGTATAAAAATTAAGAGCATGTTTGGGATTGAGTTTGAAAAATGCTTATTGGCTTATTGGTGTTTTCAAAAAGCCAATAAATTAAAATGTGTTTGGCAATCACAAAAATCTTTCTTATTTTAGTTTTTGAAAGGGTTAAAAAGCAATTTTCCAAAAGCACCAAATCCTGGTTTTTCAAGTGGCTTTTTGAAAAAGTCAATAAGCCATTAAGCATTTTTCAAACTCAATCCCAAACATGTTCTAGGTAATAAACAGTAAATGAACCAGGCCGAGCTGAGCTGGAGCTTTGGAAATAGAGCTCGAAACTAGCCGACCTCGAGCCTTTAAATTCTAGGAAAAAGACCTCATGGATTTGAGGTGGCCCCCAAAACTGGGTCAAAATTGGTCATAGTTAGGATTTGTAGGATGTTTGTATGTAAATACTACCAAATGGATAAAGAGATCATGAACCGTTTACTTGATAAAAAGGATGATATGCAAAGAGATGAAACATATGCAACTTTTGATTGAATGTAAAGCTTATTTGGGCGTACTTGGAGCAACGCCTTGCATACTTAAGTTCTATTTTATGTTTTGGAGCGCCTCCCACTTTTTAATACCAAGCTAGGAATTAAGCTTTGTAAAACAATGTGATATAGATAAACACAGTATGCATATTTCACATGGTTCATTGTCCTAGTATGTTCCGGGGGCAACACGTATGATGTCATTGCTAATTATCAATTATTTCGCGTGTATGAAATCCTTTACAAATTGTTAATGCGATTATTATTGTTATCGTCATTATTGAATCGGGGTCTTATTTATGCAGGAGTAGAGAATGGTGGATAAGAATAAAGGGAGTTGGTGTTGTGTTTATGAGTTGAGGTTTGTGTTTTTTAATTGTTATCCCTGCATGAAGGTGGTGTTGATGGATGTGAACTTGATCCTGAGATCCATGTTTTATTTATGGTTGCTTTATCATATGTTCACTTGTTATTTTGTTTCCCATGTTTATGGTATTATTATGCTTTTGTTCATCATGCCGTGCCTTAGAAATAACGCTTGCTTGCCTATAATAATAATGTACGTACTGATAACATATCTACTTGTCTAAGTGATCCACATAAATAAAAGTATTATATTTCAAAACTAGTTTTTGCAGAAAATCAAAAGAAAACAAAATTTAAAGTGTTCCCCTTTTCAATCTTATCTTACTAAAATACAGAAGGAGAAAACGAATGCCATTATAAATTTGTAGGATCTAGCATATCATAAAAAGGGTGAGTTTTGTATGAAACAAATCTAATCATAAACTTCATGGTTTGCGTTTAGCCCAAACGGGTTTGGGTTGGTCTTCTGGCTAAACTCGTTAGTATACTTGAAGTTGATTAAACAGAGTTTGGTCTACCTTACGGGTTGACATGTTTATTATATATGAATAATATTAAGGTTTATACTGTTTGCCCAACCTTCTTTCTCAAAAGTGGAAGAGAAATGATCGGCTTTAGAGCATTCTCATCCCACCCTCTATCTTCAAACCAAAAATTACACTAAAACTCACTTTATTTTCTCTCTCTATTTCAATTAAATAATACTTTTTAACATAACATTTTCTCTTTCCTTCACTCACAACCACTTTCAAAATATATTAAAAAATTATAGGGTATGAATAGTAACTTTTCAAATATACAGAAATTTTTTCTAAAATATAAAAACTATTCACTCACAACACCCTGAATCACTCTCTAAATTATAAAAACACCCCTCACATAATATAAGAGGTTGGATGAGAATGCTCTTAGTTACCTATTCGTGTAAAATTTTTAGAGACCCGACAACTCAACGGTGTTGAACAACCAAACAAACCATGTATTCACGGCAAGGTATGATGCAGCTTCTCGGAGTGTCAAGGCAACAATTCAGAAGCACGAGATAAAGATTACTCCACAGACTATCAAAGATAGCTTACTCTTCCATGATTCTGATAATGATGTTTGTTGCTTTGATAGTGATTTGATCAAGGGGTTGTTTACAAGAATCAAGCAGTACAAGGAGGCCTTTCTCTTTGAGCAATACAAGTATTTGATGTATGTTCTTATTCACTGTTTGGGTGGGAGGAAGAAGAGCTGGATTTGATAAGTGTAGAGATATGCTGCAATCTGCAATGGTGGCTCTCATTCTCAACAAGTCATTCAACTTCTCAGAGATGATCTTCTATCATATGATCGAGAACTGCATCAACAAGAAAGACAAGCTATTGATGTATCTGAGGTTTTTGCATATTATCATCAATCGTTTGCTACCCAACTTGCCCAAAGATCCCACTGCTTTGAATGATGTGATTATGTTGCAACCTATGTCAATGGATACAATGAAGAGAATGCTTGTGTGTCATGGGCAGACTGAGCGACATAAGCGAAAGTTCAAGAGATTGATTGGGCATTTGAGTGATCCGAACTATGTTGCACCTCCTAATAATCAATGGCGTCATGATGATTCTGATTCTGAAGATGAAAATGGTGGTGATGGTGATGATAATGATGGTGGTAGAAAGGATAAGGGCAAAGCCGTTATGATGGAGAAACCGGCTAAGGCTGAAGCAAAGGGGTTGTTATTTCTAAGAACCCAGATCCTTCTGTTCCCAATGTTCCTCCGAGTATTCCTAAACCTACAAACAAGAAACAAAAGCTGACAACAGTACGTGGTGACTACAACTGTTGAGCAAGCCGCTCCTACACTTACTTTGGTGACTACAACTTCAGTTGATCCTCGTTTATCTTGTAATCGTTCCGTTAAGACAATAGAGATTAAAGTTAAGGGTATTTCCGTAATCTTGCACCCCAAGACCTTGCTTATACATGCCGTGAAAATAATTGTTTAAATTTTAATCAACCTTAGTGTTTTGATATTGACTTAATTAATCTAATTTGACATGAAAAAGTAATAGTTCCTCGTTGATATATATGTCACACACATGTCCCTTAACACTTAATTGATTATCATTAGTCGCCATTAATTCTTTCAAGCACTTAATAAATAACCCATACAATTGCTATAACGATCATGGAAAATCTAACATCAATAATAGGTTCATAAGAAATACCAACGCTCAAATATCAACATGTTCAAATCATATACCTTTTATATTTAAGAAAGAATTGGATACTTGAATCAACAATTAAGATATCGAACAAACAAGATGTACTACTTTTCGACGTTCAAAGTTCTAAAACAATTAGAAAAGAAGCGCAGATCATTCCTTTGAGGTGGTTCAGAAGATAAAATAAGTTGGGTGGCCTAGAATAAGATTGTACTTGATAAAGAATGTGGGGGTCTTGGAGTTGGAAGCTTACGAAGCCTTACTTGCTAAATGGTTATCCCGATACAAGAATGGTGACGACTCATTGTGGGTAAGGGTAAAAGTGATCTCCGCTATCCGCAGAGGCACCCGTAAATGGGACTCATTACCGGTAAAATCCTCTCTTAGCGGTGTGTGGAAAAACATTGGCTTATTGCATAAGGAGGAGAATAATATTCTGCTGAGGCTGGGAAAAAGACTAAAACCACAACTGTTTCAAGAGGTATTCGGTCAATAATACATGATTGTGTCAAATTACCAAAGCGGGGATATCTTAACTCGGTTGAGGAGATCCTTGATTACCTATGTAAAATCATGAAGAATAAGGAGAAATGTATGGCAGTTAAAGCTATCTAGGTGGTAGCTTGTTGTATGATTCGGAAAGCAAGGAACGACTTTATCTTCAACAATATACCCTTTCAAACGACCAAGCTGATAAATGAAATTAAGTCTACCTTCTTCTTGTGGTAAAACATAGGCACAAAAGGGCAACATTAGATTGAGAAAAATTATGCAAGTTTTACTTTGTTAATTTTCCTCTATAGTGTGTGGCTGTTTTATTTTCAGTTGTTTTTTTTTTTATTTTGTAACAGACTTCTTGCTCATTGCGAGTAGAAGTGCACAAAAAACCCGAATCCCGAACCGGACCCGAAAAATACCCGGAACCGGTTTTTATATACCCGAAATCGTACCCGACCCTACCTGTAGGGTACGAATATGGTATGCGTTTCAGTACCAAAACCCGTACCCGGAACCGGACCCGATTTATACCTGGTAATACCCGAAAAACGGAACCGGTTCCATACCCGGAACCGGGTTTTTCCAATACCCGAAACTGGGTTTTTTCAAATACCCGAAATTACCCAAAAAAATACTTGAAAAATACCCAAAAATACCCATCAAAATTGTAACCCCTTTAAAAATCCAATCTATACCCGAAAAAAACCCTAAAAAGCCCCAAAAAAACCCAAAAATAGGGTTTTTTCAATATTCGAAAATAGGGTATTCAAATACTCGGTTTTAGAATACCCGGTTCTATACCCGACCCGAACCCGATGCATAGAGTATGGTTTTTAGAAACAATACCCGGACCCGAACCCGACCCGGGTATGGCAAATACCCGATTTTCCAATACTCGGTCATACCCGAACCCGGTTCCATACCTGAACCTGGGTATTTGAAAAACCCGATGTGTGCACCTCTAATCGTAACTACT
The DNA here is from genome assembly GCF_021521415.1 of Bidens hawaiensis. NCBI lineage: Eukaryota > Viridiplantae > Streptophyta > Magnoliopsida > Asterales > Asteraceae > Bidens > Bidens hawaiensis. The sequence continues at coordinate 67,579 of NW_027492905.1, forward strand.
CAATTTGTCCCATTTTAAATTGATTATCAAATATTATTAATTAATTATTAATTAATTTATTCGAGATTACAAGCAAGCTCTGAATATACACACGCACGCACGTAAACAGAACATAAAGAGCAATAAAGACAGCAGTCAATGCGTGTCAACAACAAATCAAAGACAAAACAAGCGACCTTCAGTTGTTGTTCTTCACACACATACATTCGCCGCCAAGTCTTCCTTTGATCTATTTCTCTTGTGTAAGTATAAGTACCAATTCATCCTTCAATTGCCGCCACCTTTTTCTTAACACTTCCCTCATGTCATGTATTCACCGATTCTCTTGTTTTTAATCAGGGCTTTTAGACTTTGATTTATTTTATTATTTGTTTACCAATTTAATCAGTTGCTTCATCAGATATATTATTTGGGTATTTGCAAATAATTATCTGATATAATTATAATGGCGGAGGTACGCCTACGAGACCGGGTTCGCCCGAATCCAGTGTTTTTTCGGTTTTATATATAGCCTACACTATCGTATTAACGAACGAATCCATTGTTTTTTAGCGAACGAACCCATTATCATTTTAAAAGACTGTTGTTATAAAAAAAATTACTGGTTTTTGTTTTTTCGGCCGGCAACCAGAATAGAAAGAAGAAGACGATGATGAAATAAGAAAGTTACAAAAAAGGATAACACAATAACAATTAATTATTTAGCTTTTTTTAGTAGGACCTATATATATTACCTGCTAATTCATCTGCTTCCTTTTTTATCACTGAAAGTTGGGGGTACACCTAGCATGGCTAAGCGCCTAATATTTAAAAGTTTTTATTAGCTTTTTCTTTATTTATTTTTAATAGTTTTCATCTTATTTTCGTTAACTTGAAATGAAATATGCCAACTAAAGTATTTTTACTGATAATATTACTAGATATTCTTATTTTGTTATGATTTTATATAATCTTCTCTATTAGCATTCAAAAATACACACATAATTAGATTTTTGAGATATAATGTGTTCAAACTTCTAAATGTTAAGGTTTGATCAATTCTTTAATACAAATAGCATATAATAAAATGGTACAACAAAGAGTTGGAGTTAATAAAAGATGATTTTTTAATGTTTGTGTCTTATATAAATTACTTTATATTTTATTGAATGTTGACGATGACTTTTGTTTAATAATGATATTGTATTTTATATGTGATCCGACCCGACCCATCCAAACCCGAATACTTTGATGTCGGATAGTTATTAAATCTTCCAAACCCATATGAAATAATTCCTGGCTCCGCCACTGTACAGGCACGCTGATGCTTGTATAATGTCAGGCAAGATGATGGAAGCTGAGGAGTATGCAGTTGGCGTGGTTGCGAAGCTCTTGCCGCTTCCTGAGCTTTTGCAATCAACTTCTTCAATAAAGGCGGATTACATTGCACGCCAACAGGTTTTTGGATCTTAATACTAGCTTGTTTCTTTCTCCATTCTTCTACCTTCAAGTTCCATTAGGAATATGAAACTTTAGTTGCTTAAAAGGCACTCGGCATGATTATTATTGACAGCCAAGGAAGGAAATAACTTCCACTTAACCTTTTCTTTCCTTTGTTTCAGGCGAATGATGCACAACTTAGCACCATGGTTGCTCAACAGGTAAATTATTTTGGTTCAAACTTTAGTCCTGAATGATAATGCTTTCGATTTTTTGCGTGCATTATTTACAGGTTGAAGAGGCACAAGCTGTTTTAAAAGCACTTGCATCATCTGATAATATTGTAAATAATCTATGTGAGAACTTTGCTTGTATTCGTAGGTACATTTGATAAAGTCATTTTTGTAAGTCTTTTTGACTCAAATAGATATAGTTGACCCTTTAAGACTAATTATCGTGTTTTACTCATTCAGGTTATGTCAAGAATGCGATACGTTAATTGATAATCATGATCAGATTAAGCTTCTTAGCAATGCACGGAATAACTTAAACACCACATTGAAGGTATGCGTGTCTAAAACAGCCAATCATGGAGCAATTTTTGTCTTCCTTGCTTCATCTTATTTTTTAAGAATAAAATAAAATTAATGCCTCTGTTAGGACCTAGAGGAGATGATGTCATTTTCTGTGGAAGCTGCTGCCGCACTTGATTCCTTAAGTAATGATAAAGATCTCATATACACATATGAGGTAGGGATGCAATGTTACACAAAGTATTAAAGTTTAATCCTATGTTGACTGTTATATATGCTTTTTTCCTTCATAAATTTCAGAGGTTAACAGCTCTTGATGGAAAGCGGAGGTTCGCATTAGCTGCTGCAGGATCTCATAAAGCGGAGGTCGACAGTCTAAGGTCAGGGTCAAAGTCTCTTATTTAAAATTTTTAACATTTTGGTGATTTGCAAAATAAATCATTATGTTAAATGCTAATCACACTAAAAAAGGTTTTTGGTTGACACTTTTACCATGGAAAATTTACAGGGAGTATTTTGAAGAAGTAGATCGAACTTGGGAAACATTTGAGCAGACCTTATGGTCACATATTTCTAACTTTTTTGAACTTGCTAAAGAAAGGTATGCTAATTTACAGCTGTATCCTTCCTTATCTAGGTACTTTTGTATCCACCATGCTGTATGATTTCATGATTCCAAATTCAAAAGTTTTTAATACGTCCGTTCTTTGTATGCGATGTTTCTTAATTTGCAACTTTTGGTTTACGAGCGTCATCATGTGTCTTAATTGCAGCCCACAAACACTTGTGCGTGCTTTAAGGTATTTTTTATTATTCAGCAGCATTAACATTTTTTTGGATCTGGTTTATTGAATCTTCTAAAAACTTTTTTGTTCAAAACTAATACACCTTGTATTTGCTACCACACTTGTAGAGTTGTTGAAATGCAAGAGATTCGTGATGAACAAACTGTTGAGGCTGAAGGTGGTTGTGCAACCACAGCAGTAGCAAATTCTCACGTGGCTGAAAAGTACGTATAATTGTTAATAAATTAAATATACACACTAATTAACCTTATTATAGTTTTTCTAAAATGTTACTTCATTTGACCCTTAAATGCAGAAAATCCACTTCTGCAATTGCATTTTTTAAAAACCTGGCAGTGCAAAAGGCAAAACAGGGAAAATGCTACAAAGATAAATGCTATAAGTGTTAGGATTAAACGCACACACGAAACTGAACACACACACGAAAGCAGTAAACGTACACGAGGATTTAACGTGGTTCGGTCTAAACTGACCTACGTCCACGGGTGGCAACTAGGTATATCTTTATTGAGTGACCAAATATTACAAGTACATAATGTTGTTTATATAGAGACTGAACTAGGGTTAGTAAATTATTATGCAAGAAATCTAAACCGGGCCGGGCTTGGGCCCGACCGCCCACACCCGTCTCCTCTTTTGACTTCATATAATAAACCGGGCCAACAAGGCCTACGAACCCAACAATCTCCCACTCGGAGGCCTTGAGTACTCTCGTCTGCACTCCTGATTGTACTTCTGTAATCTGAACATTAAACTTCTTCTAGTTGCCACCGCCTTCTCATCAATTAACCTGAAGGCCCGTTGAAGCTCCCCGGAGCTCCAACACGTCAGTCATGGCTGAAACTGCCCCTGACCCATTCTCTGTCCCTACCGGCTCCCACTGTAACGAACTACCGGATCCTGAGATAACCTGAGAACAAACACTCTCCATATTCAGCAAGTAATTCATTGGAGAGACTTTTACAGCTGGAATACTGGTTTTCTTAATCCACTGTCGACCTGGAACTGTAACTGAAACACGACCTGTGCTCCCACTGTCACGATGTCCCCCAACTGATTTAACCTTCCTAGCTCGTTCATCCTGAATCTTCACTTTGGCTCTGGGTTTGTTACTTGCAAAACGAACCTTCTTCTGCCCACGAGATTCTGTGAACCGGATTTTGTCTTTCACCAAAACTGGATCCACTCCTTTCGATGACATATCGACCATATACAACGAACCCATTTTCTTGCCACGAGCAACAACGAGATTCCCTTTGACTACTTTCCACTGCCCATTCCCGAACTTAACATCGTGCCCTTGGTCATCCAACTGCCCAACTGAAATCAAACGTTTCTTCAAACTTGGAATAACCCTCACGTCTTTCAAAGTCCAAGAAGTACCGGCTGAAGTTATCAAATCAACGTCTCCCATACCCGTAACCTCTAAAATATCATCATTCGCTAGTCGAACCTTTCCAAAATCCCCAAATTTAAGATTCTTCATCGTTTCACTACAGTGAGTGGCATGAAACGATGCACCAGAATCCATCACCCAAGCATCAACGCTACTCTCAACACTACAAACCAAAGCCTCATCACTACTGACCCCGTCATCTGTGTCTTCTGTAACGTTCACCTCTTTCTTACCATTCGGACACTGATTCCTGAAGTGTCCTTTCTCTTTACAACCCCAACATTCAATATCCTTACGAGTCTTAGACTGACTCCTCTTCCTGCTCCCACTGCCTCGCTGTTTTCCCCTACCTCTACCTTCTGTGACTAGCATATTGCCTGATGATTCACCTGAACTTCTGCGTCTTGAATCTTCTCCCAGAATCAGATCTCGAATCCCATCGAAAGTAATATTTGTAGACGAACTACAAACTGCAGTCACTGTTTGCGACCAACTGTCGGGCAAAGAGGATAATAACAAGAGGCCTTGAACTTCATCATCAAACTTAATGTCAACTGACACTAAGCGGGACAAGATCGAATTAAGATTATTGATATGAGTTGTAACTGACCCACCCTCTTTCATTCGAGTTGTCACTAGCTCTCTGATAAGATAGACCTTATTCGCTGCCGAAGGCTTCTCATACATGTTGGATAGCGCCTCCATCATACCACGTGCTGTGGTTTCTTTCATGATGTTAAACGCCACATCTTCCGACAACGACAATGTAATACAAGCCCTAGCTTTCTTGTCTAACTTCTTCCAATCTGCTTCTGACAACTTTTCTGGTTTTTCATCCTCAAACACTACATCCAAGTCTTTCTGACAAAGTAGTGCCTCAATCTGCATCTTCCACCAACCGAACTTCTGTCCGTCAAACTTCTGTATCGAAACCTTTCCGTCTTCTGCCATAACAATGACTAAAACGAAAAACTGGATAAAAACAGAGATAGACACAGCAATGGCAAGGGCCTGAACTTAACGACTGTTCTACTGAACTCTGTTAAACAATCAACCTATTTAACCCGCAGCGGAATAACGAACTGTAAATCAGAAACCGAAACTTTAAACTGAAACGATAAACCTGACAAACGCGGTTGGCACTGGTTCTAAGTTTCTTTAAATTTCTTCTGACTTGAAACTGTTCTTCAACGAAAATAGGATCTTGATTCGCTGTTATTGACTCGTACTTTGCAAAGTAGGATCTCGACTCGCAAAACTTCTTTTCAACCTTCCGGTCGATCGCTGGATACGTCGGCTAGCTGCCAACACCGAAAAACTAGATCGACAACCTGAATCTGACCTGTGGCAACTGGTGGCAGCGAAACCCTAGCAGCAGTTAGCGGTAACGCGGCGGAACCCTAGCCCCGATCACTGGTGCGGCGGCGACACGCGGAACTGGTTCACCGTGTTCTTCGTGTGATTCGAACTTAAGCTCTAGATACCACTTGTTAGGATTAAACGCACACACGAAACTGAACACACACACGAAAGCAGTAAACGTACACGAGGATTTAACGTGGTTCGGTCTAAACTGACCTACGTCCACGGGTGGCAACTAGGTATATCTTTATTGAGTGACCAAATATTACAAGTACATAATGTTGTTTATATAGAGACTGAGCTAGGGTTAGTAAATTATTATGCAAGAAATCTAAACCGGGCCGGGCTTGGGCCCGACCGCCCACACCCGTCTCCTCTTTTGACTTCATATAATAAACCGGGCCAACAAGGCCTACGAACCCAACAATAAGCATATAATAATAGCAGTTGAAAAAAGATTTAGCAAACTACTGTCAGAAGTATTTCTTCAACCTATATACGCAATTTATTATAATATTTTTGCCATGTAATCATAGCAATGTTCTTGTGACAGCAAGTCTTTGAAAACTTAAAAGGTGCAATAGATGAGGCAAGAAAGGTATGCATAACTCATGGCTGCAGCTCTAGTTAAACTGAGGATAAAAGTTGCCAGTTGAGCAGTTATTTGTAAATTATTTTCAGATTGCGGAAGAGCTGGGAGACATATACGATTTGTGGCTCCTTGTTTTCCTCCTAGGTTTCTTTAAACTATTTTTTTGTGTTATTTTATTTTAGTTTTTCAGTTTATTAAAGTGGCACAATGATTCTTTGCTTAAGCAGTTTTTAGTTAACTTCTAATTTGAACTTGAGTTTGCAGATATGAAATATTCCAGCTGATGGTGAATTTGTACACAGAGAGGTTTATTCAGTGGCTAAGGCTACTTAATGGGCGTATTAATGATATTACGAATATGGAAATCTTAAAGGTATTTTGCATGTAATTTCTGATCATCATAAAATGACTTATAACTAAAAATGAAATCAGGTAACTTGGTGGGTGGCTGAGTACGAAGCTAGCCTGATTGCACTTGGAGTTGATGAGTCATTAGCTCAAGTTTGTTCAGAAAGTGGTGCAGTGGATTCCCTAATGGATTCATATGTTGAGAGAATGCAAGCAACAAGGGTGAACTTGTTATTATGTTATGATCAATTTTTTCTTCATATCAAAGGAGCGTTATGTTACTCTTGATTTTTTTGTGGCCCTTTTGCTTTAATTGTTTTCAGAAATGGTGTTTGAATATACTTGATGCTGATAAAGTACGACCACCAAAATCGAAAGCCAAAGGGAAGCTTTACACTCCAGCTGCTGTTGACTTTTTCACAATCTTAGGAGAACAAGTGCAAATTGTTAGAGAAAATAGCACAGAAGTCATGCTATACAGAATCGCTTTGTTCGTCATTCAGGTATGTATAATATCAGAACATTTCTATTTATAAAAAATCATATTGTTGCACAAGTTACATATGAAATGGTTTGTAGATGACACTGCAATATAAAAAGACTTGCATTAGAACAAAAATCAAAATAAATCAAATTTTGATGGTAATATTTCTATTTTACGAAAAGTAAGTTGGATACTGCAGTTTTAAAATCGAATGGAGCACTAAACTAGAAAAATCAAATAAACAGATGGTAAAAATTCAAATTATCTGGTATGACACTATTTTGGGACTCTCAGTGTTTTCTCATACATAAATTAATCGGAATGCAAGTTGTTTAACAGGCAATGAATGATTTCCAAGCATTTGAAATAAAGAGACTGGAAGAACTTGCTTCTGAAATTGGTTTAGAACCAATATACGCCATGGTTTGCAGTTTTCTGTGTTTTTCCGTGTTTATTTAAGTTGTTTAAGCTTCCCATAAAATTAAACAGATGCTCAAATCCACTCAACTCTTGTTAATAACGACAGATTAACAATAATTTGCGATGCTATGATCTTGCTATGGAGCTCGCTTCTAGCACTATTGATGCTCTTACAGAAAATTATGCGGAGCAGGTTATTTTTAAAATTGAGAAGTCAAATTGTTTTGTTTTCTAATTACACTTAAACTTACAACTTTGATCTTTGCATCAGGTTAATTTTGAAGACACCTGTAAAGGCTTTCTGGAGGTTGCAAAGGTATGTTATTAGTTATTACTATTGTGTTAGCCTGTGCGAAACTTATAATAAATTTTATGTATTAACCTTTTAAGTTGATTTAGGATGGTGTACGTCAAACTGTCATCGTCATATTTGATAATCCAGGGGTGCAGAAATTATTGGTCAAGCTTTATCATAAAGGTAAAACTTCCCTTAATTTCTATCATGTTATCAGTTTACTTTTATCTTGTTTGTTTTTATGGATTATGGATTTTATTGTGAGTGCAGAATGGAGAGAAGGACAAGTTACTGAATACCTAGTGAAAACATTTGTTGATTATTTTACAGATATGAATATGTAAGTTTCAAGCTTTAACATTAATAACTTGTTTTTGTTGTACATGTACAGGCCACTTGTTTTTAGTTGGGCACTTCAGTTATTCTTCTTCTTTTTTTTTAATCATGGTTTTTGATAATTGTTAGGTATATCGAAGAGAGATCATTTAGGCATTTTGTTGAATCATGTCTGGAACAAACAGTCATTGTTTATGTTGATCATTTTCTGTCTCAGGTTTCTGAAGAATGGTTCATGATTTTTTTTATACTTTATTATTATTATTATTATTATTATTATTATTATTATTCTGTGAATACACACTTATGCAACTAGTCCTAAGTTTATTTTCTGATGTATATAGAACATTAAAGTTAATTTTTTTTTATTTTTTTATTTTTGTAGAAAAATTACATCAAGGAGGAAACAATTGAACGGATGAGAGTTGATGAAGAGGTTCTTATGAATTTCTTCACGCAATACATAAGTTTTAATGTAAGTTACTAAATCTCCTACCCACTCTTTGATGGAATAACAATATGAATGAATTGGATAAAAGATTTTCTTATGATTAATCAAAGGAAAGAGACTCCTTAAATAGAGCTCATACAACGGACTACTAAACGGTTACCAATAACTCAGCTAACAACCTTGACTATATCAAAACAAAAGACTTATTCAAATTAAAAGATAACAAATTAAATAGCACGCGCATGCACAACTTGGATCATATTTCATCACCCTCCCTTGATTCAAGCTCCATAACTCCTAGCCAGTGTCTATAGAACACATACTTCTCACGACCCAATGCCTTTGTCAACATATTAGCCAATTGTTCATTAGTCTTGCAATACTTCAAAGCCACCTGATCTTGATTCACCATCTCACGAATGAAGTGATACTTCAGCTCAATATGTTTAGACCTGCTATGCATCACCGGATTTTTACTCAAACTAATAGTGGACCTGTTATCACAATATAGAGCTGTTGCTTGAGTTTGCTTTATTCCAAGATCCTCTAGCACTCTTCTTAACCACAAAGCTTGACAAGTAGCAGCTGTAGCTGCTATGTATTCAGTTTCAGTGCTGGATAATGCAACCGTGGACTGCTTTTTTGAACTCCAAGTAACAGCTCCACTTCCAAGGGTAAACACACTAGCTGAAATACTCTTTCTATCATCTGAACAGCTTGCCCAATCACTGTCAGAAAAACCAATCAACTCAATCTCAACTCCTTTTGCATACCAAATCCCAAACTTGAGAGTACCCGCCACGTATTTTAGAACTCTTCTTGCAGCTCCATAGTGAAACTTAGACGGAGATTGCATAAACCTTGAGATCATGCTCACCGCATAAGCAAGATCAGGTCGAGTATGGGTTAGGTAAATCAACCCACCCACAAGGCTTCTATAAGTAACTTCATTACACTTATCAGCTCCATCTTCAATCTGCAATTTCTCACTTGAGTTCATTGGTGTGTTTTCAAGATTGCAATTTTTCATACCAAACTTTGAGATTAGGCTCCTTGCATACTTCTCCTGACTCAAGAACAAACCCTCCCTGGTTTGTTTCACTTCTAAGCCAAGAAAGAACCTAAGTAGCTCCAGATCTGTCATATCAAAGGCTTTTTTCATTCCTTCTTTAAAATCTGCAATCAACTCAGCGGAAGAGCAAGTACAAATTATATCATCAACATATAAGCAAATGTACATAACCTCTTCACTGGATTCATTCTTAACATATAGAGTGGGCTCATTCTCATTTCTCTTGTACCCGTTGTTGATGAAGTAGGTATCAATCTTGGAACACCAAGCTCTGGGAGCTTGCTTTAGGCCATACAAAGCCTTCTTGAGTTTATACACATGGTTCTCCTTTTCTTGAACTTCAAAACCAGATGGTTGTTCAACATAAATTTCTTCATTTAACTCCCCATTTAAAAAGGCTGATTTAACATCTAATTGGTGTACCTTCCATCCTCTTTGAGCAGCCACACTCAACACCACTCTAATGGTTTCAAATCTTGCCACAGGTGCAAATGTTTCCTGGTAATCAATTCCAGGAAGTTGAGTGTAGCCTTTAGCCACGAGTCTTGCTTTATACTTTAACACTTTTCCATCCGGGCCTATCTTGGTCTTAAAGAGGCATTTTAGACCAACTACCTTCCTGTCATATGATAACTTCACAAGTTCCCATGTAGCATTCTTTTCAATTGACTTTATTTCCTCAACCATAGCATCCTGCCACTCTTGCTTCTTGCTAGCTTCTTCATAAGAATTAGGATCGATGGCTGTGAGAGCAAATTGGCAGGCATAAAAGTCTTCTTCTACATCAATCTTTTCTTCTTCACAATACACATCATTTAAGCCTTTCATTCTTTGACTTCTTGGATCAGGGTAGGATTGCTTTGTGAAGTAGTATAAGTAGTTGAGGTATTTGAGTTAGATGAGGAAGCTGGCTGGTTAGAGGAATAGGTGGAGTTTGTGTTGGGTGTAATAGGAGATTGAAGAGGTGATTGCATAGGAGTTTGATTTTGAGCAGCAGCAGCAGCAGCAGCAGCAGCAGCAGCAGCAGCAGGTGTTTGAGGTTCAAATGAGGGTTCAGTTGTGGCAGGTTCATCAGGAATGATTGAAAACGGGTCAGTGTAATAAGTTTGAAAGTTGTTTGATAAGGAGCTGCACCAATTCCATTTTTCATTTTCCATGAATGTGACATCCCTTCTGGTAAGGAACTTCTTTGTGTCTGGATTATAGAGTCTATAGCCCTTGCTTTGTGTAGAGTATCCGATAAAGATACACTTCTCAGACTTCTTATCCCGCTTCTTTCTAAACTGAGCAGGGATGAGACCATAAGCCACACACCCAAACACCCTTAAATGATTAACAGAAGGCTTCTTTTGGCTCCAGGCTTCATAGGGTGTAATGTTTCTAACAGCTTTGGTAGTGGCTATGTTGAATAGATAGACTGCAGTTGCAACAGCCTCTGCCCAAAATTGATTAGGAAGATTCATTTGTTTCATCATACTTCTTGGCATGCCCATTATAGTCCTGTTTTTTCTTTCAACAACACCATTATGCTCAGGAGTATATGGCACGGTTAGTTCCCTTTTAATACCAAATGATTCACAAAAGAATTAAATTCATTAGAGGTGTATTCACCACCTCTATCAAACCTTAAGACTTTAATTTCATGCTCACTTTCTTTTTCAACCATGAGCTTAAAGATTTTAAATTTGGCAAAAGCTTCTGATTTATCTTTAATAAAGTAAACCCAAACCATTATAGTATAATCATCAATGAACAGTAAATAGAACTTACTTCCACCCATGCTTGTTGCTTGCATGGCACCACAAATGTCTGTGTGTACAAGTTCCAATGGTTTGGTAGCTCTCCATGATTTGAATGGAAAGCTTTCTTTTGCCTGTTTACCTACTACACACCCTTCACACTTGTCTGCATGCTTAATGCTAGGTAAACCAGTAATCATGTGCTTGTCATGTAATAGCTTAAGGCTTTGAAAATGATAGTGACCATACCTCTTGTGCCATAGAAGAGACTTGTCATCAATTGGTTGGATATTAGTGGTCACCTCTGCCTTTCTTCTCGAAACGGATTAGCAGCATCAAGCAGGAACATGTTGTTACTTTGAACTGGTACCTCCATGAGAACACGACCATTGGCCTTGCTCTTTATGATGCACTTTCCATCATCAAAAAACAGTGAGTATCCCTTTCTCATTAATTGTCCCACACTTAGTAAGTTGTAGCCTAAGTGAGGGGCAAGACAAACATCATCCAAGAGCCGTGTGGAACCACTTGGTGTGGTTATCTTGACAGTTCCCTTTCCTTCAACCATCAAGATCTTCTTGTCTCCAAGTCTCATAGACATTTTGAAACTATCATCAAGAGAGATAAAGCTCTCTTTGCATCCTGTCATGTGGTTAGAGGCACCTGAATAAAGAAACCATAAGTGTGAAGGAGTGGAGTTGCATGTATCATCAGCCATGAGAGACACTTGATCTTCAATACAAGCCATGAACAGTCGCTGCTCACTATCTTCCAGTGCATCTTCTGAATCAGTAGCCATATTAGCTGCAGATTGCTCTTCCAAATACCAACAATCCTTTCTTTCATGACCAATCTTCTTGCAATGAGTATATTGAGGGACTTTACTTCTGTCTTGGCTTCTCCCTCTGCCTCTACCCCTGAACGATAACCTCCCTCGTCCTCTAAATGATGAGTTTTTAAAGGGTCGGTTATTTTCTTGCATAGCTTGAAGAGCTTGCTCATCTCCTGAATTTTGTTTTTCAGGGGTAGATCGAATGTTCATCCTTTCTTCTTGGGATTGCAGGCATCCCATTAGTTTAACCGGAGTCAGCTTTGAAAGGTCATGACCAACTTCTATGGAAGGTACAACATAATCAAATCTGGAACTAAGACTACGAAGTACCTTTTCCACAATAGTTTGGTCTGAGATCTCCTCTCCATAGGCTCTTTTCTGACTAACAAGAGCCATGACTCTTCCAAAGTAATCTCCAACAACCTCACTTTCCTTCATAGTAAGATTTTCAAATTCCCTTCTCAAACCTTGAAGCTTAACAACCTTCACTTGTGAATCGCCTTGAAATTCCATTCTTAATATCTCCCATGTATCTTTAGCAGTGGAAACGGCAGCAATCCGAGAGAAGAGTTGGTCATGCACGGCCTGTTGAATGATGGCCATGGCATGAGCATCTCTCTTTTGAGAGTTCTTTAATTTTCCAACATCTTTCTCGGCTGCATCAAACCCATCATGAACAAGGTCCCATAAATCTCTTGATCTCAGAATCGTCTTCATACGAACACTCCAATATTTGTAGCCTTCCCCTTTGAACACGGGAATAGGTGCTGGAGCAGTAGGAAGGGTACTGGTTTGTTCTGCCATGGATCGGAGGCAAGAACAGATTAGGGTTTTTGAATAATGATACGGCTAGGGTTATGTTGATTAGGGATTGAATCAGACTGGTGCTCTGATGCCAAGCTGATGGAATAACAATATGAATGAATTGGATAAAAGATTTTCTTATGATTAATCACAGGAAAGAGACTCCTTAAATAGAGCTCATACAACGGACTAATAAACGGTTACCAATAACTCAGCTAACAACCTTGACTATATCAAAACAAAAGACTTATTCAAATTAAAAGATAACAAATTAAATAGCACGCGCATGCACAACTTGAATCTTATATTCTCATCCCAAATCCAGGTTGTACGAGAATGCAAGGAAATATATGAGAATTCTCTGGTCGATGGAAACACCTCGAGGGCAAGTTTTGTCTTCTCCAAATTGAAGTCACTGACCACATCAAATAAAAATAAAAATAAAAAATAACTAATATATACCTAAAGCTGCATTAATTTAGCTCAATTGATGTTATTTCTTGAATTCCAATTTGTATTCATGCTTATTTTTAGCTCAACTTTCATTTCTCTTAAAAACTATCTAGCACCGGTATGTTATTTTCTTGACTAGTGGATATTGTATTTTGAAATGATATTGGTAACCTAAGTTGGATACATGTATATTCAGGTTTTTATAATTTTGCAAGTCTTTTAAACTTAATTCATCAAGTTAGTTAATGTAGCTCTAATTCAAAATGAGCTACAAAGGCCATAATGATCCTCAAAGAATCCTTTCATGAAACAAGTGAGAAAGTTCCTTGATAATCACTTCCCTCTTTCTGAGTATAGTGTTTAGTAACCAATCAAGCTTTCATGGAATCAAGCTCATCAAACATAGTATTACTCCACTCAACAAGATTGATGACTATTGTATTTTGAAATGATATTGGTAATTTTGCAAGTCTTTTAAACTTAATTGGATACATGTATATTCAGGTTTTTATAATTTTGCAAGTCTTTTAAACTTAATTCATCAAGTTAGTTAATGTAGCTCTAATTCAAAATGAGCTACAAAGGCCATAATGATCCTCAAAGAATCCTTTCATGAAACAAGTGAGAAAGTTCCTTGATAATCACTTCCCTCTTTCTGAGTATAGTGTTTAGTAACCAATCAAGCTTTCATGGAATCAAGCTCATCAAACATAGTATTACTCCACTCAACAAGATTGATGACTATTAATGGCTTCATTATTTATAAGATGCAGAATCGTGCATCTTTTCTATATCCATATCAGTCTCATTAAGGTAGGTTGCAGTGTCATGCGAATGTGATCGTGTAGTGTTATGTACAAAAAGGTGTAATAGGAGGTAAGTATAGAAACTCTACCCCTCCTCCACTTCTTGTAGCTCGAAGTCTCGATGTTCACTCTAGAAATTTAGCATGACAAGTTTCCACTATGCGAGTAGTATAAGAAGGGTAATTGAATATATAACCCTTTGAGTGTTTGGGGTATCCTATAAAGTAACATTTAACGATTTTCATGTCAAGTGTTTATTGTTGAGGATTATAAAGCTTAACTTATATATATTAAGCTAGCTAGACTTATCTCCTATCCATATCTCAAAAGGAGTTTTAGGGGCATTCTTAAGGAAACTATATTCGGTATATGAAAAGTTGTTTTTAAAGCCTAAGTCCATAGAATTGAGGTAGTCCTGAATTGGCTAAAATACTTCTTACCGTGTCCAAAAGGGTCCTTATAAAATTCAAAGAAGGGACGAGAAGCATGACCCACATCAATATGTCCACCATGATATTTACCTCCTTTTAACTAATCTAACAACTTATATTTTACAATTGAGTCAATGCTCAACTTTAGTTTTAAAGGCTCTAAAGTATTAAGTGATTCCGATTTTTCTTAAAAGGACAAGTCCATGTACAACACGAGTAATCTTCTATGAAAGTGATAAATGACTTATGTCCAGATTTTCCATAGAGAAAACGTGCACAATAAGACCTTGCGTAGTGGGGCGTCTTCCACCCCCCCCCCCCCCCCCCGGGAGCACCTTGGAGGGCTTGGATGTGGGGGGCACTTCCCACACATCGTTGGTGGTGAATGTTGTTGATTGGTGGGGTGATGATTGGTTGGGGAAAGATTGGTGGGTGTGTTTTTATGTTTTATTTTTAATAAAAAAAATAATAATGGGGTAATGATTGGAATAGAGTTATCCGCTATGCATCTTTTGTGTATAATGCATCTATGGGTGACGTGGCATCACATGGCGCACAACGTCCCCATAGGGACGTTATCCACTACATAAATTCTAATAATAATGTATAAGCTCTTATAGCTCCTTGTGGCACCCCCTTATCTATTTTACCCATAAGGTATTTAGCATATGCTTCAAAATTAGTGAGATAGGATCTGGCTATACTCCATCCTTCACGAATCTTAACATTTGATCTCATGAGGAGTGGCTCAAAGTTGTTGCCACAACATGGAATAAACTATTAGACCAAAACCAACTCACCATACCATGTGTTAATTGGAATATTAATATTGTAGAACTCAAGTATCATGAACAAAGTAATTTCATATGTAACTAATCAAGTAATGAGTTCAACTGATAACAAGTCTACTATGTCCAAGTGATAGAACTAAATAAAAGTGTTAAATTTCAAGAAAAGAAAAGAAAAGAAAAAGTGTGAAAATGTTCTGTTTTCAATATTTGGGAAATACTGAAGGAGAAAAGGGATGTCAATATAAAATTGTAGGATCTAGCTCATCATAAAAAAGGGTGTATGAATTAAGAATTATTATAAACTTTATGGTTTGCATTTAGCTAAACCGATTTGGGTTGGTCTTTGACTAAACCCATCTGCATACTTGAAGTTGGTTAACATGTTAGGTTTTGGTCTACATTATGTATTTGCGTGTTTGCAGGTTGACCTGTTTATTATATATATAAATGTTAAATTTTAAATGTTTGGGTTAGCTTCTCTCAAAAGTTGATGGAGATGGTCGGCTTTAGATGCTTGTTCATGTAAAATTTTAAGAGACCTGGCAACCAACATATGCTCAACAACCAAATAAACCGTGTATTCGTGGTTGTTCATAAGGACATAAAGAGTAATTTTGATGCAGGAGCATCCAAAATTGTCGACAGCTAAAATTTGAATCTTTTATTTATTTATTTATTTTAAATCGTTATCTCTAGTTCGTTAAGCTTAATTTATCATATATTTAGTATGTTAGTTTTTGGACCGTTTAAATACTGAATATGGAATGGAATAATCAGTTTTTGTTAATTATCCCAAAAAGAAACCATCTTTTTATGATATATATTATAATAAGTAAGGTAGTAATTACATCGAAACAGAAGGCAAACGGGCAACAAGCTGTGCCGTTACCCATTTTGAATTGCAAATGTGAAGCAATTGTTTCGGCAGAAGCTATAATAAGCAAATGTTAATTATTGAAGAATTGTAAATGTGAAGCTTGTCGGCCGAAGCTTTTGGTTTGGGTTTTTTGACAATGGTCAATTGTTTAGGAGCCATTTGAGTAATTTCGTAGATCTATAATCAGATTTTGTAACCATTATTAAAATAGGCAAATGGCCCAACAAGCATACGCCATGGGCCTACGGATGTTTGTTTTCGAAAGTTAATGGTTCACGCTACTTGAACTTACGAGACATGACAAATTCACACAAGCTATTATGTTTTGAGTATTGACTATTGACCGAAATCTTTGTAAAATTCGTTACCTTCGTTGCTCACTATATAGCAATAGATTTAGGTATAAATTTGATCTATGCCCTGATTAATATATTGTATAATTAATGTATTTTCTAATATATTGGCAGTCAAAGCAGCAGAAGACTGACGAATGTTGAGACTGAATCGAAAATCGTCAAATAGAACTATAGGTAACCCTTTTATAAAAATGCCGACAATCAGATAATGGGACGGGCGTGAAGTACTCCGACCTGGCCACGAGCCACTTTTTGGTGAACAGAATGAATATCCATTACAACGTGCTTAGTACTTTGGTGTTGAGTGGGATTCCCGAAGAGAGAGGTGACACTTATGTTGTCATAAGACGATTGTGGCATGTGCCGGGGGTTGGTGTAATGCCAGAAGACGGTTATGCAGTCAACAGACTTCAGAGACTACATTGGCGACTCCCTGATTCTCAGCTTCGACACTAGAACAAAACAAAGTTGGTTAGCAGTTAAAGGACCATGAGTTAAGTTGTCCCCCAAATAGACGTAGTAGCCAAATTGTGGATCGTCTCACGCTAATCTCCCCTAGTCGTCGTCATTGTAGTATACTAGCCACTAGGGAGCAAGTCGATTACAAGCAATGATGAGACCGTAAGAGATGGTGCCATTGACATAGAATGCATTTGAGGGAATTCATGTGAGGTTTTCTCAAGGCATGCATGTGCATGTAAATATGTTGCACAACATGTAATATTTCCCGAGTGAAAGTGAGATACTATAAGCTCCTACAAGCTGTCGATAGTCAGAAGCATTATTGATAAAAGGAACCCTCAGTGGAGCTAACTTATGTTGATTGTCCACGAGTGTAACAGGCAGGTTACAGGCAGAGAGGCTGGCTGAATTGTTTAAGAATCTCCGTGGCGTATTTTTGTTGTGATTAAAGAACGTGCTAGACGATGGTGGGTGATCGCAATCCCAAGTGGACCGAGATCTTTCACAGCAAACTATGTGGCTAAAAGACTTGGAAACCAATCTTGCAAAGCTTCCGATAAAGTAATGCGAAGAATATCGTTATAACACATAGCAAAATAAAGGTGGTGTCTTTACCATTTTTGTAAATAAAGACTGAATGGTCACGCTTATAACTATGATGAAACCCAAACATGAAAACATATTTAGCAAAATGTTGGTACCATGTCATGTGTACGTGTCGGTTTTAAATTGTATAAGGATTTCTTTAATGAGACATGTTCTATAAAGTATATCCCGAAAACCCATAGGCTTGTGCGTACGTGTACACCTTTTCAAGTAGGTTACCACGTGAAAAAGCATTTTTTACGACGAGCTAATAAATTGGCCAAGACTTTGATAAAGCAATGCTCAAAACCCTGTGAATAGTGGCTAGTTTGACAAGCGGACTGGAAGTTTCATCGCAGTGGAAACCGACATATTGTGATCTCCCATCACAAAGCAAGTGAGCCTTGTAGCACTCTAGAATGCCGTTGGAGTTGGTGTTCTTTATACAATTGTACCAACTCTCAAGATTTATTGTCAGTAAAGGCATGTAATTCATCGAGCATGGCGCTATTGTGATTTGTGTTTAAGAGGGCATCATGGGGATTTTTAGGAACTTGAGAATTGAGAAATGGGGGAACTATGAAGATTAATTAAATAGTTGCTTTGGATTCGATTTCGTCAAAGATAACATGACCAGAAAAGATTATTTGGCCGGTTGCAAAGTCGTAACATTTATACTCCTGATGTTCAAAGGATAATCAAGGAAAACACGTGAACGAATGTGAGGGTAGGAAAGAGGAGGAGGGGGTTGCATAGAATGGAGGTTGGGGTATTGTTTTAAGCACTTTGGGAGGATGCTTAGAAGGAATTTGGTGTGTTGAAATACCAAAAATTGGTTGGAATAGACGAGTAGTTAGGAATGGTGTAGATGATTTTTGCGTTCCCCTTTACCAATTTGGAAGGAAAGTATAGGGCGAGAGAATCGGAAAACCATTCCATTATTAGTACAAAATCACTGCAATGCATTATTGACAAATTCTTTGTCGTTGTCGTACTAGAAAAAAATGACACAGTTAAACTTAGTTTCAATAATGATATCTAGTTGAAGAAAGACGAAAAAGCTTGTGATATTAGCAAAACGGAGTAGTTCATAAGTAATTTGTATTGTCATAAAAAAAACATATATAATAGGTCTATTTTATAAGTAGATTTAAAGAATTTATGAGTTTTCGTTAAAAAAAAGGATTTAAGAGTAAAATAAACTCATTTACATATACTAAAAATAACTTTGAACATTCGAGTGAAAATTTTAAATTTTCATCACGAATAGGAGAAAAAAGAAAAGGGCAATTAATTAGAAAGAAAAATTTTCAATTCCAAGTCCTTTTTTTTGTCCAATCAAATGCAATCTTAAAAAACACTTATTTCTGTTCTTATTAATTCAAATGAATTTCATGAAACCAAATACCACTTTTTGTTTTTTCTTTAACGGCAAAATGCAGGACACCTAAATTACATTATTTAACTAAACTAATGTCATGATCAAGATTTAAACTTAGGACCTTCCATCAAAAAAAACATAAACCTCTATCACTTGTTAACAGAATAAACCGTTCGAAAACCTATGGTTATGGAAAAAGAGTAGAAATTATTATCAGTATTAAATTATACGTCACTAACAGTACGTTAACAGTATAATAGTATTTGTAAAAAGAAAAAAAAAAGTGTAATATGAGTTTTGGATTTGTAACAAAAATTGGTGGCTTAGAGACTAGAGAGGCCCACAGAAAATTATGTCACGGACTCTAAACCGTGGCCACAAGTTTTTTTTATTTTATTTATATTTACTTTTATGTGGATGAACATTGACATTTTACTTGTCAATAAGGGTGTGGGGGGCGCGAGAGGGGGCGTGAGTGGGGGCGCCAGCCAATAATATTGTGACGTGTGGCAGAGAGAGAAACTTGATAAGATGGGTGTTGGTAGTGGTGATAGCGCCCCGAGCCATGGTGTGGAGGGGCGCGAGAGGGGGCGCGAGCGGTTTATTTTTTTATTTTTTTATAAATGTATTAAAAAAACGTATTATTAAAAAAACTCATAAATTATTTAAAAAAAACACACATTTTTTTGAAAATTCATATAATAAAAAAAACATACTAAAAATTAAACAAACAATAATATTTAATAATAAAACTAATCTAATACAAGATCCTCTGGTCGCCTCGCCCACAAATGTTCAACCAACTCATGTCGAAGATCCCCGTGTATCTCACGGCTCTTGATATTTGCTATGTTATGAAGTTTTTGTTGATCACTGATTGTGGACGGTTGTGGCGGAATGTCACCTTGGTAGTTTTGGCATATAGCTTTGCCCTCGTCTTCTAACGTCATGTTGTGTAGGATGAGACACGTGTAGACGACGTCCATTATCCTCTCCCGAGTCCAATAACGTATCGGGTTCGCCAGAACATAATATTGTTTTTTTATAGCTCCAAAAGCTCTTTCAATATCTTTTCTAGCAGACTCTTGCTTCTTCGTAAAATACTTCCGTTTGTCGGCGACTGGATCTGTAAAAGCTTGAACTAACACAGCCCATTCGTTGTAAATACCATCGACCAGATAGTACCCGTACTTGAAGAGTTCTTCATTTGCAACAAAAGATTGAGGTGGTTCAACCCCGTCGATAAGGTCGTTGATCAAATGTGACTGATCGATAACATTAAGGTCGTTATTTGACCCAGCAACACCAAAAAAAGCATGCCAAAACCAAAGATCCTGTGACACCGCCGCCTCAAGTATGAGGGTCGGCCCTTCATGATCACCACGGTGGAACTGACCTCGCCAGGCCGTTGGACACATAGCCCATCCAACATGCGTACAATCGATGCTACCTAGCATCCCAGGAAAACCATGTTTTTCTGCGTGCACCTCATATATGCGTTGGATGTCATACGTTGTAGGTTTACGCAGATATCTCCGAGCGTAAGTCGATATGACTCCTACGTACAATATATATTAAAAAATGTAATAAATATTTAATAAAAAGTAAAATTAATGTTTTTTACCTTGGCAGAAAAAATGAAGGGATTCACGTGCAACCCTTTTCGACATCTGTAAATACTCATCCAAAGCGTCCGACGAGATGCCGTACGCTAGTTGACGGATAGCAGCCGTGCATTTTTGAAGAGGGGTAAAACCGGGAAGACCCCTAGCATCCTCCCTTTGTTGGAAAAAGGGATACCGTGCCTCTAAATCACTCGCTATACGCGTGAACAATTGTCTGCTCATTCGAAAACGAGTTCGAAAATCCGACTCCGCGTATACCGGTTGAGGGCTAAAATAATGCCTCATCAAAGTATCGTTAGCACCCTATCGATCACGATCACGAGGTGGTGCTCTAACCCTCGGGAGTCGGGGTTGATGGGCTTGATTTTGCAAGAGATTTACCACGGCTGCGGTCAAAACTCCCCCTACATGAAGAAGCAAATCATCCTCTTCGGAGGAGTCGGAATCAGACGAGTACGACGACATTATTTTTAAAAAAAAAAATGGGACGATGGGTTGTTTGGAGATTGAAGTTGTGTTTGATATGGTAAAAATGAGTTGATTTAGGGGTATTATATAGGATTTTGTAAAGGTTTTTTTAAAAAAGTTTGAAAGAAATGGGTAATATATAGGAAGTGTTGTATAAAGAAATGGGTAAGTTTGGTGTTTTTTGAAGTTGTGTTAAAGTGTTGTATAAAATGGGTAATATATAGGAGTAGAAAAATTTTTTTTTTTTTTAAAAATCAAGAGCCAACGGCTCATAATAACTTTCCAACGGCTCTTTCACCATTCCCCAAGCACCCTCACGCGCAACAGCTCCCGCGAGCCCCCTGGCGCCTGCATCGTTTTCCGCTCTCGCGCCCCTCTCGCGCCCCTATCGCGCCTCGGTGGTGTGGTGCTCGCGCCCCGGGGCGCGACCGCCTCGCCACTTGCGCCCTGTCTCGCGCTCCGCACCCCTCAGCCTAACTATGATAGCATCTGTCTTTAGCTCGAATAGTTGAGATGAGACGTCACACAACTTTAATTGAAAAAATTGAATTTTTGAATTTAAGTCTCAATTGTGATAAAAAAAAAAATAAAAAAAATAAGGAGTTTCAGATTGCATAGGTTTTCTTTCGAGGATGGAATGAAGATGATCGGATGGGTCAATGGCCTGTCAGCGATCCAGATGGCCATTAAAAATATTCGTAACAATACCTCCCAAATCCAACCCGATTAAAGGAACCGTCTTGCGTCTTGTTCTTTTGATCGCCGCCGCCGGAAAGGAGGTTTGAACATGCAGGTTTTAAGTGTGTTCTTGACTGCCGCTTCTTGTTCTCCTATACACTTTCGAACCAGTTGTAAACCTTGCAATTTTGAAGATTGCCTTCTGCTGTCGGGCTCGATCTTTGATCGATTGAACTCCGCTGTCATGGATCGAACTTACCAGACTGTTAATCATAGGATCTTTCTTCTCTGATTATTGCTCCAATTCTCCCATTAGACTTCCAAACCTGTATATGTGACGATCACTTTGCTCATTAGATTCGGTCTTTTTGTTGAAGTACCTTGCACCACCGAGAGCTTCATCGTGAAGCTCTGATATCAATTGAAAAACAACCAGACTTCAAGTCTAAACCTTGATTGTTATGAAAAATTGATTAGTTTAAAATAGTTGATAGTAAGTTTAAAGTGATCAAATTTTGTTGGTTGAATCTTAACGTGATGGTAAAACTTTGAAACGAGCAACCCCTCAACCCTAATACATCATATTCATTGTGAGTGGATTCAATGATTTAATTTTATCTACTTTATGTACATAAAAGTTTAAGCACAATCATGTCTGATTTGTTTTCTTTAAGTTCGTGGCATCATCAAAGTGTGTTTGCTTGAAAATTTTCGCCTATGATGTATTATGTATGCTTTATAATTGTTTTAGGATTATTTAATTGTTTAGATTTAGACTAATCTTTTAAATAAAAAACTCACATGGAAATAAATGAGGATGTATCTTCACATAATTTTTTATCATGAACATATTTATATTTATAGATATGAGTTGAGTAATTATTCTACACGTACCAACAAAAGTAAGAAGTGTGAGAAACCATAATTAATTGACATGTGTCAAGTGGGGACCAACAAATAAAAGGGTATAAAAGTAATAGTATATATTTTCTCTCTACAAATGCAATCACATGTCAATTACCCCATCATTTTAAAAAGTTTATAACCTTTTCATATGATGTTTTTTTAATCACCATAATAACAAGCGTTTTTTTTATCTTTAATATGGGTATGACTTTGTTATATAAAAATTAAAACAAAAATTACGTCATTGTGTCTTTTTGTTTGTCCTTGTGCCTTTTTTCGTCATTGTGTCTTTCTGTTTGTCATTGTATCTTTCAAATCATCATTGTGTTTTATTTTTTAAATGTTAACAATACCATTGTGTAATAATAATACGTAAATATAATGATAAATTACAACAAATTATCTAATAATAAAACACAATGATTAATACATATTACACAATAACCTGAAACGTAAAAACAATGATGCATACATATAACACAACCTGAAACGTAAAACACAATGGTGAATACATATAACACAATGATCTGAAACATAAAACACAATGAAAACTACATATTAGGCAATGACATGAACGTAATACACAATGAACGTAACACCTTTTCACTCAAATTAAGTGAATGTCACATGTCAATCCTGAACAAAAGACAATGAATGCATTACACAATGACTAAAACACAATGTTAAGTAGAAAGACAAATGATGAGCACAAAGACCCAATAACGTAATCTTTGTTTTAATTTTTATCTTTAATATGAGTACCAATTGATAACATAATTACCAAAATCTATAGCATAAAGTGTTGAAAAACTCAATTAAAAAACACAATGAACAACCAATAACACATTATAAAAAACCCACTAATTTTTTTTATATACAACAATATGATACTCATATTAAAAATAAAAAAACGCTTGCTATTATAGTGAAATTTTTTTAAAAAGAATGTTGCATGAAAAAATTATGGACATTTTAAAATAATGGAAGAATTGACATATGCCTTTCATGTAAAAAGTGAAAGTCAACAAAAATGAGTTATTACCTTTATGTTATTCCCATCAATTTATTCTTTTAAATTAATCTTCACCATTCAAATATAAGATCAATATATTAGATTACTTCTCACCATTTTTATTTTTGTGGTTATTTGTGTTTTAACTTTACCCCATATTTATATGCATATTAATTTCTTAAACATACTTATAGTTTTATGATCTTTGAATTCAAATATTCATATCTTTTGTATGATAACAAAACTATATTTTCTTCTTTCAAATTAGAAAAAAAAAATGAATTACATATTAGTAGTAGAGTCATAATTATTTTTATCATGTAGTTTACGACAAATCACATTGGCACGACTCATCGGGTTAATTTTCATATATAATTGGGTTTATGTAAGCCATTAGCCTATTACTAGTTAAAAAATTGGGTTTATGTAAAGCTATTACTAGTTAAAAAAAATCAAATTTGGCTCATTGGGTTTCAATTTTATTTATAATTTATTATTTATATTAAATATCTTATAAAAAACTATTTACTAGAGTTTTATTCACTACGACTTTATTTACTAAATAGGTTCAATTATTTTAATACTAATGGCGTTCAATCACCATAAAGAATGAGTTTGTTTGAGAATACCATATGCAAAAAAGATTGGTGTCGGACGAACCCTAAAAAAACCTCTCGAACATATCTCCCTTCTTTCTCTCCTCATGAAAACAAACTCCTCTTCTATGGACCACAAACTCTCCCATCTTTACCTCGTCTGTAGCAATGTAGTATCATTCAGTTCATTCGACCACTGACCTTAAAACTCAGTAAAATTTGTTTGAAAGGGCCTGTAGTGGCAGTATTTGTTGATAATAATAATAATAATAATAATAATATAAACTAGAAGAGTCTCGTATTAAATATTACAAAATATGATTTTACATGCAAAATAAGGTTTCAAAATTTCCACCACATATCTAAAGAGCCATGTGACCCCAAGTCACGGGTTTTTTTCCAGTCACTCATACCATCAAAATTCTTTGGTGATGAAGACAAAGTTACTTTATTATTATATTTAATTTTTAACCATTTAATCTAATATTTAAATAATTTAAATCTTCTCAATACTCCATCGATTAAATTTTTTTTTCAGAAAGTTATTCGTATTTTCTTTGTAAAGGACAAGTCTGAAATTATTCACACATAAAATATTATACACGGAGTAATACACATAGTATATAAGTAATTCACTAATTCTAGCTGGTCCTGCCACTCTTTGTATTGTCCACCGAGTATGCTATGCTCATCCACAATTACTGTTTATATTTAAATCTTTTTTATGAGCTGTTGTAGAAGAAATTTTCACAAGAAGCCGTGTGGAGAATATATAGATAATATAAAATGAACACAATGGAAGTAGGAAATACAAAGACAGCAACCATGTATACATACATTCTTTTTTAAAAAGAGTAGCTGAGGTACGTGTAGATGCTATTGATAGGAGTGCATATGAGCCGAGTGGCTGAGAGCTATATAGTTGGATCGATAAAACGCTCAAAATGAGCCGAGCCACCCGTGCGGAGCCTGAGCCTCAATTAAAAGCTCATTTAATTAGTTATCCAGTCCAAGCTCGAGCCTTGAGAAGATTGTTTAGACTCGTCAAAAGTTGACGGACCTTTTGTATTTTTAAATTTTTGTTGTTTTAGGCTTCTATGTAATAATTTCAAACTATGTACACAACCAAGCTCAAGCTCAGTTTTAGCTCATTAAAGGTACTCCACACGAGCTCCAGTTGAGCTTAAGCTCGTTTAAGGTTTCTCGAAATATATAAAAGTAATTAAAATGTTAATAAATAATTATTAAAAAAACACAAGCTAAGCCCAAGCTATAGCTTAAGCTAAAAAGACTCACAACCCGAACTTCAAGCTTTATAACTAAAAGAGCTCAACATGATGTGTAACTATATATATTGCATACTTGCGCGTTATTGTTATATATATGTTGTGTACTTATAAGCATGTGTGTGTGATATCATCTTTTTCTATGTTGTCATACACTCACCACACGAGTCGTCTATGTAAGGTCTCATATGATTTGTATAGTGGGTGCTTGAAAAGATGACGTGTGAATAATCAAATCGTTGTATATACCTTATTTAATGGAATTTAAAAATAGATATTTTGGTATAGAAACATGTGGAGAGAAGGTTACAACTTACAAACAAGAGATTGTATATCCATTTCACGTGAATCCTTTTGTTTTTTGCATGGCCTGAAACCAACCTCGAAAATAAGCTGTTGCTTGCATGTGAATGATGCATAACCTCCAAGGACTTGGTTGTCATTTCCACTTGGACCTATACGTATTATGACATTATCCCTTATTACTACCATTAGTATTATTGTTATTATCATACTTACATATACAAACAACCAGCCTTAAGGACAAGAAGTAGTACGTCCTTTGATGTGAAAGGCTCCAAAGAAACCTTACAAGTACTCATAATTCCATAACCAAATAACACTTAAAAACCACACACAATAAAAACATCAACTTGATCACTCCAAATGATTAATAAAAAAGGTTGTGACATTGAAGCAACCGGCATCAACTACACCATCTACACTCAACCCTCTTTCAACCTCTTCAACACTCACCAACAGTTCACCGAACGTCGGGTTCTCAGGGAAGTAAGCTGCCTTGCAAAACCCTGGGAGGTCCTTGCCATTGTGGGCCCCAGTGGCGCCGGAAAATCATCACTTCTTGAAATACTCGCGGGAAAACTCACCCCTCAGACGGCATCTGTTTATGTCAACCGGAGACCGGTTGACAAGTCAAGGTTTAAAAAGATATCAGGGTATGTTACACAAAAGGATAGCCTATTTCCTCTACTCACAGTTGAAGAAACCCTAATATTCACCGCTAAGCTGCGGTTAAACCTTTGTGAACCCGAGCTGAGTTCACGTGTGAAAACATTAATAAATGAACTCGGGTTGAGTCATGTGGCTAATGTACGCGTTGGGGATGATCGGGTTCGTGGGATATCCGGTGGAGAGAGGCGTCGGGTGTCGATCGGTGTCGCGGTGGTTCATGACCCTGCGGTGGTGATTTTGGATGAACCCACTTCGGGTTTGGATAGTAACTCTGCGTTTCAGATAATAGACATGGTAAAAACCATGGCTGAGACTAGAGGCAAGACTGTGGTCCTTAGTATCCACCAGCCAGGGTTTAGAATTATCAAGCTTTTTAACTCTGTGCTTCTTTTAGCTAATGGAAGTGTGTTGCACCAAGGGTCTGTTGATGAACTTAACCGGTCTCTTCGGTTAATTGGGCTCGAGTCGCCTCTACATGTTAATATAGTCGAGTTTGCGATCGATTCAATCGATTCGATACAACAACACAAGAACCAACGAAGTTTAAATCTTGATCAAGAGAATATAACTCCAGCTTCAAGTATTGTGATACAAGGTAAGTTTACGTTACAACAACTATTTCAACAATCTAAAGTAATTAATGTTGATGAACATGAGGAAAATGAAGAAAAAGAAGTTATTACACTAGACGGTTTCGCGAATTCAAGATTCTACGAAACCGTAATCTTGACTCATCGATTTTGGAAGAATATTTCTCGAACGAAAGAGTTGTTCGCGTGTCGAACGCTTCAAATGCTTGTATCGGGTTTGATCCTTGGGTCGATTTTTTACAATTTAGATATGGACTTGATTGGAGCTCAAGAAAGGGTAGGTTTGTTTGCTTTCATTTTAACATTTTTGCTATCAACAACTGTGGAAGCGCTACCAGTTTTCTTGCAAGAAAAGGAAATACTAATGAAGGAAACTTCATGTGGAAGTTATAGAGTTTCATCATATGCCATAGCTAATGGACTTGTATACTTGCCATTTTTGCTTATTCTAGCAATTCTATTTGGCACCCCTTTATATTGGTTAGTCGGTTTAAACCCTAATTTCTTTGCGTTTTCGTGGTTTCTACTACTCATTTGGTTGATTCTCTACACTGCTAACTCAGTGGTGGTGTGTTTTAGTGCGTTGGTACCGAATTTCATCGTTGGAAACTCGGTAATATCGGGTGTCATGGGATCTTTCTTCTTGTTTTCGGGCTATTTCGTGTCGAAACAAGGTATGCCAAAGTATTGGATTTTCATGCATTATATCTCATTGTATAAGTATCCATTTGAAGGGTTGTTGAGGAATGAGTTCTCTGGTGGTGAAGGTAAGTGTTTGGAGTATTTGTTTGGGAAGTGTTTGGTGAGTGGTGAAGATGTTTTAAGGGAGACAGGAGGGTTTGAAGAGGAAGATAAGTGGAAGAATATTGTGATTATGGTGTGCTTTATTTTGGTTTATAGGTTTATTTCATATGTGATTCTTAGGATTAAATGCTCCCAAAAGGGACTTAATGTTGTCCTTTGATTATTCAAAATAATTCTTGGTTAATATTTGTTGAACATTTGGGTGTTATATAATATGTGTTAAGGTTTATAATACTTTATATGTTGGCTATTCTGGTTTGAGTTTCTGTTTTTTAAAATAATATTGAAAGCTAAAATCAAATATTACCTTTAGCTCAACTGGAATAGTGAAAATTTGGACCACAGACCGCAAATCTTTAAGTTCGAATCTAACCTGGGTTTTACGGTAGTAGGCCTATGGGTAGTGGGTTTTTCTTGAAATAGTGGCGGGCTTTTGGACTATCCAGCACCATCTATACTTATAGATGTATATGATGTTGCTTTTTACCATTGAGTTGCCATGGGTATATTCGTTGTTCTTTGAAAAATAAATATATTCTACACAGTTACATTCCATATACAAAGATCAATAAGAAAACAATGTTATTTTTTGTTGCTTTGGCATGCATGTACTAAAGAACTGGTGGTACCGAGGCGAGGGTCACGGGTGTCATATAGTTCCAAAGCTTTATTAAATAGAAACAATATTTAAATATCAAATTGTCGAACAAGTTAAAAACCTATATTTTTTGTTTATATTTATCCATTTTTTGGCACTTGCAACTGTTATTTCATTAGTGTATTCCTTTTTTATTTAGTTAAAATCATTTTAAAAGATTCATAGACAATGGATTATTATTAATTTAATCACACAAACAAAATAAAAATCACATATATAAATAATCTAACTCCTAATTAAACGAATGACAAAGTAAACTTGGCAAACAGAGTCCGCCTTTCACCTATATTGGGATTGGGGTGTAACAAATAATGAACTTGGATGATGTTATTACAACCTAGATAACCCAAAACACTCTTGAGGGATAACGGGCGTGTATCAAGATGTAAAATTAGTTTTAAAAAAATTCATGTATTCAGGACTGGTATGTGATCAATTATCGTAAAATTTCCTAGACCATTTTTCCTAAATATATAAGTGTATTATAAATTTATAATAATGTAACAATTATTGCTAATTTTTTAAAAATTAGAAGTTATTAAAATTACAAAATTGTTAGAAGTGCAGTTAAACATTTGCATTTAGAGTTGGTTTTGACTTGAGTTTAGGATTGAGTTTCAGTGGGCATCCAAATGATTTTCAACTATATGTGATCATACACGTGATACATGCGGATCATATACTGTAAGGCCAAAAATGTGACTTGTGATATCAAATTACGAAACCCATTATTTATTCACGGTCAAGATAATAATTAATGTCGACGAGAAATCCGGACACGAGACAAGAACTTCGACACGCGTTCAAGTTTAACGAGAAAGCTTCTAGAATGTTAGAATGTTTGTTTAGCTATAAATAGGACTTCAATGTTTTTATTATGTGTGTGTTTGTAAGGTGTAAATCATCCACCCAAGGGGAGCTTACCTTGGGTGGGTCGGTTCGTTCGTTTAATATTATAATCTTTCAACCGATTACGAGATCGTTCCTATACTTATGTTCAGTCGTTTGATTTACCGCACCCGTCTCGAGCACCTATCAAGAACAAAGCCGTTCGTTGCCGGATCCGGCGGTTTCGGGACCTAGATATACTCGCAATCCATATGGGAATCAAGGGATACTAGATGTGTATGAGACGACATACGGGACAATGAGTTCTAATCACGTAAGGGATCTAGGTTACGAGTACTGGTCTCATGTATACTTGAGCCACTTTCAATTCTAGATTCATCAAACCTTTTCTATTATGCACGAGTTAATATATGTAATATAATCCCATAAACCAATTAGGTCAATTCCAGATAGTTCGATTACAAAAGGTGATGTAACCTAATTGTACGACCAAGTCCTTAAATAAATACACCTAGAGTTGACAAAACATTTAGCACGGTTATTGTTAAAAGGTTGGTTATAAGGCTTCATACAATTCAATATTTAGATAATAATATTTTCCTGGTTTTATTCGTGTGTGTGTTTGCTGTTTAAACGAACTGATGGATATACTACTGAGCTTGGAGTTCTGCTGCTGGGCTTGGAGTTCTGGCCCATTATTGGCCTATCTGATGTTATGGTTACATGAGAATTAATCAGGTGATATTGGAGGTTTTGAGAGATACGTTTTCATATTTTTTCCACGGTCTCTCTTGTTTTCTCTCTGATTAAACATCTACTTCATTAGTAATTAGATCTGTTCTCTTGAGAGTTTTATAGCTTCGTTAAGATCATTATGATGATCTAAGTTTGTGTAGTTGGTTCAATCAGTGGTGTAAAACTTTCTGTTAATGAAGTTCGTTTAAATCTTTGTTGATTGTTCTGATTTGCTATCAATTCAAGAAGGAGATATTGTTTGTGACATGATATCAAAGCATTAAGGGTTGCTCTTCCGCTTGAATTTGTTGCGGGTGTTATTTAGGGTTTTCAGATCTGAAGCCCTAAACGGTACGTTATTGGTTCTTTCTTGGTCGACTTGTTCTCATCGATCTGATTACGGCTACTGAAGGAGAGGCGCCTCTTGTAGCGAGATTTTTTCACGGCTTTCTTTACGGCAACTAATTTGGTGAGATCATTTCTTACTATTTGGATTCAGTTTGTTTTTAGGGCTGCATTAGGCATTTCTTGTTGATGCCAGAAGATTAATGCCTAGTTTTGATTTGTGCATTGGGCATATTAGGAATAAATGTGCATCATTGTTTGGTAGTATAATCTTTGTGTGATTTCATATACAATACTGATTAATCCTTGATCTGCTATCATTGAATGGTGTGAATACCCGGCTCTGATCAGTTTTTGTTTTCTGTGTGTGTGCTTGTTTGATCATCTTTTCAGTCATAGTTGCTTGATAAAATCGTGATAATGGGTGATGAGAATGATAGTGATACTCTAATAGGCAAGTTAGATGTTAGTAACCCTTTATATCTTCATGCAAGTGATTGTAATACTCTAACTTTGATAAATTTTAAATTAAAAGGAACTGAAAATTACTCAATGTGGGCTAATGCTATGAAACTAGCTTTACAAGTTAAAAACAAGTTAGGGTCTGTGAATGGAACTTGTGAAAAACCGAATAAGAATAAGGTTCTAAAAAATCAGTGGGAAAGGTGTAATTCTATTGTGTTAACTTGGATTCTAAATTCTATGAGTGAAGAGTTGTATGTTGGTCAGGTTTATTCCAAATTTGCATCTAAAGTTTGGCAAGACTTAAGGGAAACTTATGAAAAAATAGATGGTTCAGTAGTTTTTAATATGTATCAAAAAATATATTAAGTCAAATTGGTTCAACTGTTTCTGAATATTATCACAAACTTAATTCTTTATGGAAACAATTTGATGCAATGGTGCAATTACACTCATGTTCTTGTCAAGCCTCTAAACGGTTTAATGATTTTAACACACTTATAAAATTGATGCAGTTTCTTATGGGTCTAGATGATGTTTATTAACCCGTTAGGACAAATTTGTTAACTCGTGAACCACTTCCTAGTGTAAAAGTTGCATATTCAATCATTTCTAGAGAGGAATCACATAGGAATTCAAACCTTAGTTCCAAAATTCAAGGTCAAAATGTAGGATTTGTGTCTAAAGTAAATCAGTATGATTATAAAAGTAAGTTTGTTCGTGGACCAAATCCAAACCTTAAGTGTTTACAATGTAATGAAATTGGACACACTATTGAATGGTGTTTTGAAATTGTTGGATATCCCCAAGGTCCTAGGCCTAAAGGATATCAAAAATCTGTTACCTCAAATAATGGCATTACTAGTAAAAGTGGTCCTTCTTCTAACTCTACTTCTAGTTCTCTTACACCTGATCAAGTGAGCAGGTTGTTGGGACTTTTAAATGGTAAAAATGAAGAGGGACATCAGAGAGGAAACTGTGGAGGTAATAATGTATGTTGTTTTTCAAAAAATATTTTCTGTTTTAGTAGTTTTAATTCAAACAATTCTAATTCTGGTTGGGTAATAGATTCTGGTGCAAATCAATATATGGTTATGAGTGATAGGTGGTTAATTGACCCAATAGATGTTTCAGAATTCAATTTTTGTGTTAAACATCCTAATGGGTCAAATGCTTCTGTAACTAAGATTAGTAATATAAAACTTTGTGATGAAGTAATTCTACAAGATGTGTTTGTTGTTCCTGAGTATTGTGTTAATCTGTTGTCTATCTACAAGTTGACTAGTAATAATAAACTGGATGTTATCTTTAATTCAAGTAACTGCCTTCTTCAGGACTAAACCACAAAGAGAACCTTGGTGATTGGTAGTCAAATTGATTGTCTGTATTTATGTGGTGATAACTCTAAGAACTTTAAGGTGTGTTTTAATAGTATTGATAACTCTAGTATTTGGCATACTAGACTAGGCCATCCTGCTAGTAAAGTTTTAGAAGCTCTTAAAAGTGATTTGAATATTAAAACTGTTAACCATAATTTGCCTTGTGATGTGTGTCACAAAGCAAAACAACATAGAGAACCATTTCCTTTAAGTGATCATAAGTCTAGTTATATAGGGGAATTGGTTCATCTTGATACTTGGGGCCCATATAGGGTGAAGAGTAAAGAAGGTTATAGGTATTTCCTAACAGTTGTTGATGATTTCTCTCGAGCTATTTGGGTGTATTTAGTTAAAGATAAAACAGAAGTGTTTTACAACATTGAAACTTTTGTTAATATGGTTAAAATACAATTTGAAGTTTCTGTTAAAAAATTTAGGAGTGATAATGGAACTGAGTTCCTTAACACTAGTGTTCAAAATTTTTTTATACAAAATGGAATTATTCATCAAACTACATGTGTTCATACACCACAACAGAATGGCATAGCTGAGAGAAAGCATAGACATTTGTTAAATGTTGCAAGGTCACTTTTATTTGAAGGAGGCGTTCCTCTTAATTTTTGGCCTGAGTGTATATTAACTGCTACTTATTTGATAAACAGGACTCCGACCTCTGTGTTAAATGGTAAGACTCCTTATGAACAGTTGTTTGGTTTTAGACCCTCTCTTAAGCACTTGAGTAACTTTGGTTGTTTATGTTATAATACTATTTTAAATAATACAAATAAATTTGAAAAAAGAGCTGAGAAATGTTCTTTTAATAAAAAGGGTTATAAGTTGTGGAGTTTATAGTCAAAACAAGTTTTGTATTCAAGAGATGTAAAGTTTTACGAAACTGTATACCCTTTTAAAGATAGTTCTTTACTAAAAGATATTGATTTTAATACAAATATTTTTGTTAACCATCTTAATTTTTTTGATTTGTATAATGACATTGGGCCAAGTTTTCCGAAAAGTGCTAATACTCCCAATGATGAAGAGAGGTATGGATTACAGATTAGGATTGTTGATCAGCAACCTAGAGTTGCCCCTGATAACTTAGGATCTTCGGTTAATAAGGAACCAAGGACTGAGGTAGGTAGCTCTAGTGGGGTAGATCTAAATCTTATACATGTTGAAAATACAACCTTATCTGAGGGAAATCATGACCTAGTGAACCAATTAACCAAAAAACTGTTAGAAAGTCCACAAGGAGTTCTAATTTACCTAAAAGGTTAGAAGATTATATGATAGAAGGGAGGGTTAGATATGGTTTGAAAAAGGTTGTTAACTATTCTAATTTGTCTAAAGAAAAATTTTGTTTCGTGTCTTCTTTAAACAAAAGTGTGGAACCTAAGTTGTTTAAAGAGGCAATTGGTGATAAGAATTGGGTTGATGCCATGAATTATGAAATGGAGGCATTACTTAGAAATAATACTTGGGAATTGGTTGACTTACCGAGTGATAGGAAACCCATTGGTTGTAAATGGGTATATAAAATAAAGTATAGGTCAACAGGAGAAATAGATAGATATAAAGCTAGATTGGTAGCTAAAGGTTTTAATCAAAGAGAAGGAATTGATTTTGATGAGACCTTCTCACCGGTTGTAAAAATGGTAACTGTTAGATGCGTGTTAAATCTTGTTGTTAATAATGATTGGCCATTATTTCAACTAGATATAAATAATGCTTTTTTGTATGGTGAATTAAACGAGGAGGTTTATATGAAAAACTGCCTGAGGGTTATTTTTCTAAAGATGAAACTAAAGTATGTAAACTTAAAAAGTCTTTATATGGTTTAAAACAAGCACCTAGAATATGGAATGAAAAGCTTGTGGGTGTGTTGTTAGAAATTGGTTTTGTGCAAAGTAAAAGTGATTATTCTATGTTTATTCTAAGTAATGAAAGTGTGCTAGTTGTCTTACTTGTGTATGTTTATGACATTGTCATCACTAGTAATTGTTTAATTACAATTGAGTCTATTAAAATCCAAGTTTATGATTAAGGACTTAGGTTTATTAAAATATTTTCTTGGTATTGAGGTGTTTAGGTCTGACAAAGGTGTTTGTCTATCACAAAGAAAGTATTGTTTAGAATTGTTGGCTGAGTTTGGACTTACTGGGTCAAAGCCAGTCAGTGTGCCTATTGAACATAGTCATTCTGTGAATTTGCTGTGTAAAAATAATGATGTTGAGTTAAAAAATATAACAAAATATCAAAAACTAGTTGGGAAGCTCATTTACTTGTCACACACTAGGCCAGACATTTCATATTCTGTTCAATTTCTTAGTTAATATATGCATAAGCCTACACAGGCTCACTTGAGTATTGCACTTAGGCTGCTGAGGTATTTGAAACAAAGTCCTGGTTCTGGTGTGATGATAAGTAAAGGGGATTTGTCAAAAATCACTGTCTTTGTTGATTCAGACTGGGCTAAGTGTTTGGATAGCAGAAAGTCTGTGACTGGACTGTGTGTATTTGTGGGAAGTTCTTTGGTTGTTTGGAGAAGTAAAAAACAAAGCACAATATCCAAATCTTCAGCAGAGGCTGAATATCGGGCTATGTGTGCTGCATTAAGCGAGATTATTTGGATATCAAATTTGATGAAAGAGTTGCATGTGAATGTTGAGTTGCCTGCGAAGCTGTATTGTGACAACTCAGCAGCTATTTCAATTAGTGAAAATCCTATGTTTCATGATCGTACCAAACATTTTGAAGTTGATTTGTTTTATCTAAGAGAGAAGATTGCTTCTGGTATGATTAAGGTTCTAAAAACCAAGTCTGAAGATCAACTGGTTGACATTTTCACTAAAGGTTTGTTTCCTAACTCTCATAATAATATATGCAGTCGGTTGGGTAAGTTTGATGTTTTCAAATATTGAATTGGGGGGGGGGGGGGGGGGGTGTTAAAAGGTTGGTTATAAGGCTTCATACAATTCAATATTTAGATAATAATATTTTCTTGGTTTTATTCGTGTGTGTGTTTGTTGTTTAAACGAACTGATGGATATGCTACTGGGCTTGGAGTTCTGCTGCTGGGCTTGGAGTTTTGGCCCATTATTGGCCTATCTGATGTTATGGTTACATAAGGAGTTCTGCTGCTGGGCTTGGGTTCGGGTATGGAACTGGGTTCGGGTATTGGTAATACCCGTGTCGGGTTCGGGTCCGGGTATTGTCTCTAAAAACCATACCCTATGCATCGGGTTCGGGTCGGGGATGGAACCGGGTATTTGAATACCCTATTTTCGGGTATTGAAAAAACCCTATTTTTCGGTTTTTTTGGGTTTTTTCCGGGTTTTTTCGGATATAGATTGAATTTTTTGAAGGGGTTACCATTTTTAGGGGCATTTTCGGGTATTTTTCAGGTATTTTTTGGATAATTTCGGGTATACATCGGGTATTTGAAAAACCCGGTTTCGGGTATCGGAAAAACCCAGTTCTGGGTATATAACCGGTTCCGGGTTTCGGGTATTACCGGGTATAAATCGGGCCCGGTTCCGGGTACAGGTTTTGGTTCTAAAATGCATACCCTATCCGTACCCTATGGGTAGGGTCGGGTACGGGTTCGGGTATTAAAAACCCGGGTATAGAAAAAATCGGTTCCGGGTATTTTTTTCAGGTCCGGTTCCGGGTTCGGGTTTTTTGTGCACCTCTACTTTGAGGTACCCGTCTTCGGCCCAAATGTTCCTTTTACCGTGTGTGTTGAATAATTGAGTATTTTATTTTTGGATTAGAAAGAAGAAAATTTTGATGGGTAACAAATGGATTTTGGGTAGTGTTTATAGTGTATAAACTGTATATAGTCGTTGCCAATGGTTATTTAAACTCAACCAACGGCCCATGTCGTACCATAACCAAACGGTCGCATTTATTTAAAAAAAGTAGTTTTCAACGTTAGAGTTAAATTAAAAATCGGCTCCATACCTATCGGTTAAAGACTATATACACCTTCAAACGGTCAAATAACCGCTATATAGTCGTTAGAATCGGTTCCAACAATTAAAAACGTTTTTATATAAAAAAAATTTTAAAAAGCCGGTTGTACCCGATTTTCGGATAGGAATCGTACCTGGTCCGACCCTAACCGGTTTTGGTAGATATTTGTATATGCATGTGGAATCGAGCCCAGTTCCTACCCGGTTCCGTAAATCCCCGGGTAGAAACTGGTTCCGGTTCCTAAAAGATACCCGGTTTAGACACCTATAGTGAATGCACCATCGTGTCATCTATGTACAAATTGTTCTAGTAGCAATATCGTCATTATTGACAATATTTTTTGTCTGGTTTAGATGTCCTTCCTACCAAAAAGTCAATATCATGTGAGATTTTTCAATGGATGGTTGCCCATGAGAATTCAGTTATACCAAAGGTGAATAGAACTAAAGTCAAACAAGATGTCTGGTATAGTGGCATATGTCAAACTTTAGCTAAGATTTTAGACAATATTTGTATTTTCAACAAACAAGGTCTCAATTTTAATTTTAGAAAACATTATAGAAACATAAACGGTTTATTATTTATAGTACTTTTCAAACTAGTTGTCCATACATCACATGTGACAATATATTAAAGTATTAGGTGCACGCTTTAGCTAAGCACATGGCCCAAAGTAGCTAGAGAACTAACAAAACAGCATCTCCACCTTAACGCTATGTTCAGAGACTTAATTAAGAGAAGAAAAATAAAAGAGGAGCTAGTGTTCAAGAATTTTTGTTGGAAAGAAGGAAAGGAAATTCATAATATATTATGTCCTAAAGTTTCATTTAATAGGAGATAGGAAAAAGAAAATGTGAGAAAGAAAGAAGAAAATATAAGAAAAAGTTTTCCTTTTAAATTGGGAGGAAAATGAGAAGAAAGGAAAGGAAAGAAAATGAGAAAGGGAATTGAACTCAGGAATACAACGTAAGCGTAAGGTTTATTTTTTTTTAAACAACTATTTTTTTCCATCTATTTCATTTTACCCCAAGTCTCAAGTAAGACTAGAACTCACAATTATTTGGTTGAATATCATACATCTTTGTCACTAAACCAAACTATGGTCATACACATTTGGTTGTAGCGTAAGGTATTTTAAGTGATACTCTTCACACAACTCTAGCAGAAAGTATAATATCAGAGCTTTTGTCATAATTTTTACCAAAATTCATCTCATATTCACGAATGATGTGCAATTTGTCTAGAGTATTATAGTCACCCCTTATGGACTCATAATCATCGATGAAGTTATCTCACCATTTCAATCAAAGACGTGGGATTCATCTAACGTATCTCCACAAACACCCTCAAGGCTCATCGTCATCGATCAGATTTGCCTCATCTCGAGCATCAAACTAACCATTGTAACATCCAGCCTTCACACCAACCAGTGTTTCTTGATTTGCCCACCAGGAACTAGTTTTTGATTACCAAGGTGGAACATTCTCACGAGATCACTTATCATAAAACTACTCTCACCCAAGTTCTTCTCATCCACAACTAATAAACCGAAAATGTGCTAGTGGTATTTGAGGAGGGAATTTTCTTATGAACCCACATGTACTCTCCGGTGCATTGTCAATGTGGAATTTTTCTATGGTGTTACATCACAAATCCTTTAACATGTATTAGGCATATATAGCTTGTCCACGTAACACAATTTATCAAATTGTTATTAGGAGAATTGGAAATTTTGTATATGTGTATCCTTAAAATAGGCAGCTTTGGTGTATTGTGTTTTTGAATATATCTATTACTATATACTCACTTAGTTTTGCTCATATTTGCTTGAACGCATATTGTTCATCATGAGCATATACGCATAATCGACTAATTGTGATTCTACATGACCAATTCAACTCAAAATGCGCATAATCTCCGATGACATACATTTGGTTATCATTTAGCATCGTAGAGAGGTTTTGAGCTTCATTTATTTTATGCAATCTCAAACCTCACTTAATTGTTTGCAATAAAATCACCAACTCAAGTTTCACCATCTTTCAGAACAATTTGAAAGCTGGAAACACTTGTGGAAGTGTGGTGGTTTTTATAGTTTCAACCTCCACCAAGTTGATCAAGTTTTCTATTTTGCCCGCTCAAGATAAAATCATCGTTCTTGTCAAAATCAAAAATCTAACTAGGAGTCCCATCCAAAACAACTTTATTGATGATTATAATCAATAGCCAGTGCTTCTTGTGCTCATAACACAATCTTTCATAAAACTTAATGTAGGTCAATGTTCATGTGAGTGATTAAGGTAGGCTATCAAAGTTAAACCTAATCAACATGTTAAAAATCATTACTATGACTTTTCTAAGCTATGGGATTTCATAAATATGCATCATCCTTTAAAATTATAAACTAAAGAAAATGAAACTAGGAGCAAAATTTATTTAATGAATCGTTAAAATGCCACTCAAATAACTTGGAGCTACTTAATGAGCATTAAAACCCCATTTCGAATTTTCACTTATGTAATATGAATAGTTGATGTATAAAGATACATGATACATACATACGAGTACATACATTCGTTTCATAAGTTTATACTTTTACCTTAATCGAAACAAGAATGCGCGTGCATATTACAATGTGACTATACAAGACATTTTCTTGAATGACGTAAAATTAGTCCACACTTAATTAATAAACTCCGTTCTTAGATACGTATACTTCATCTTAACAAAGAAAGAAACTCGTAACCATCAAACTCTATTTTAGAATACAAACTAAAAATATGTACACAAATACA
Source organism: Bidens hawaiensis (assembly GCF_021521415.1). NCBI lineage: Eukaryota > Viridiplantae > Streptophyta > Magnoliopsida > Asterales > Asteraceae > Bidens > Bidens hawaiensis. Next base: position 106,745 of record NW_027492905.1, read on the forward strand.
TATTACCTAAGGACGTTCAGCCTAGTAGTATCAAAAAGTCAGATAAAATTTTATCAAAAAAATTGCATATAAATTACCTTTTGAAAGCTTGTTAGCCCCAAAACATGAAAACTTCACTAAAGAATCAACAAGAAATGAAACTATGCATAATCAAATTCAATTTATATGCCCAAAATTAAAAAACAAGAATAAGTCAAATTACATCCAAATTAAATAATTATATTTGGTACAGCAACCAAGAAAATGTCTTCCCGCCTAAGCCGGCGGCTAAATAAACAACCAACTATGTTTAACATTTAGCACTTGTTTCTTAGAAACAGAACAGCAGTCATATGTTGACTTTAATCTTGTACTCTACACAGACAATCAATCCAATAGAAAACAACCCATTTGATGTTAACTCTCACAACCCATTTCACCATCTCACACTTTATAATAATTATTATTTTTATTATTAAATTCAAGAACCTGAAGAAATAGAGTTGACCAAGAAAACGATAACCTGTTTGTTTGTGATTTGGGAAAGGAATTTTGATGAGTAATAAGGAGGTGGCGTTGCGGCTGAAGGAGGCTGCCGAGGCTGCGATCGGGTCCATCGGGTTGGGGTATGATCTGACTGAGGATTTGAGATTGAAGTATTGTAAAGGGAAGTCGCCCGAGTCGAGATTGATCGGTATCGATGATGAACAGGTTAGGGATATATCGATCCCGGGTGGGATTTTGATACAAAATGTGTCGAAATCGATTAATTGTGGTAAAGGTGAACGGATGCGGTTTAGTTCAGATATTCTTAATTTTCAACAGGTATATTTGATATTATAGATCTTGTTAGAGAATATATATTATGTATGTATTAGAAATAATATATTTTAGTTATGATAATTACGGCTCTGATACCATATAGAATAATAAAAAGACGTTCGGATGTTATGTATTATTGATTAATTTAACCGAAAAGTTGTTTGATTTTTAAGGTGACATGTTGTGTTTGTAGATGTCTGAGCAGTTTAATCAGGATGTTTCATTATCCGGAAGAATCCCAACAGGGCAGTTTAATGCTGCATTTGAGTTCACAGGATCTTGGGCAAAAGATGCTGTGAACACGAAAGCACTCGCATTAGATGGTGTGTTCATAACACTTTACAATATCACACTTGAAAAGTCGCAAATTGCGTTATGTGATCATGTGAAGAATGCTGTTCCTTCATCATGGGAGCCTGCAGCATTAGCCAAGTAAGTGAAACATGCATCTTTTTATTTTTAAAATCTAAATAAATGTGTTACAGTTTAGAAGGATTTTAATGTCTTGTTGTTTGGATTGTTTGTGTGGTTTTAGGTTTATTCAAAAGTTTGGTACACATGTAATTGCGGGCATTAAAATGGGAGGAAAAGACGTTGTGTATTTGAAGCAACAACATTCGTCAAATCTTCCTCCCGACGAGGTGTTAAAGAAGCTCAAGGATGTTGCGGAAAAGAGGTTCAGTGGACAAACCATTGATAACCCGAGAAAAAGCCATGAATTGAATCCGGTTTGACATCTTTGCCTATGTTTTGTGAACACTATATGTTTTAGTTGCTAAACTTTGATCATGTTCGATAAAATGTAGCATCCAATTTAGGGATGAAAATTCCTGATACGGAATATAATAAGGTTTTGGTTTGTTGACACTCGTGTTTAATAAACAGGTCATGTTCGGGCGTGCCTGTTTATTTAAACGGGTCATGTTTGGTTGACATGGTTAACCCTATATAGGCCAGACCTTCAAATGTTTAGTTAAGCAAGTCGACCTGCCAACCCTTTTAGCACATGTATTACAACTCTCCAGCCCCGTTTACAACTCGCCAGGGCATCAACCCATTCGACTGGTTTAGATAAATATATATAAACGGGTTGTGTTTTGGCTTAAACGGTTTTATGTGTACGGGTTAGGGTTGATGTCTTTGAGACAAATCAATAACAAGATAGACGATAATATTAATAGCATTTCTAAGCTTATATTAATCTTTTTCGTTTCAGCTTGAAAGGAACGACTACGGCTTCATAAACTTGGATCCTGCAGTCGAGGTTAGAGCTTTGACATCGTCTATTTATTAAAATAGTACACATTTCCGATATTGCCCTTGGGATGCAGTGATCAAACTAAGACTGAGATTCTGCTCTGTGTCGCTTTTTACTGTATCATTTCAGGATATAACTGTTTTCTGGAGGAGAAGAGGAGGAAGTTATAGCAAAAACCTTGACCACCACACGTGGTGTCAAACGGTTCAAGTCGAACCTCAAGTTATTTCAATGTCGTTTATTCCAATAACATCTTTATTAAGTGGAATCGATGGCAACGGGTTCTTGACTCATGCCATCAATCTTTATATACGCTGTGAGAAAATACCTCCGTTTATTGACCCGTGTTGAAATGTCCAAAATACCCTTTAGTAAAACGTTAATGTTTGTTTTGTAGATAAACCACCAATTGAAGAGCTTCAGCAATTTTTGGAATTTCAGCTTCCGACACGTTGGGCACCGGAGTTTGGTGAGCTAGCAGTCGGGCCCGAGGGGAAACCACATCATAGTGCTTCGTTACAGTTCAGATTTATGGGTCCCAAGCTCTATGTTAACACAAATCAGGTAATGTTTTATCTTTAATGGGAAAGGTCAGGTATAAAGGAAGCGGGTCATGTGGGTCAAACGGGTCGAAAGTCCTTCGAAGGCCTAAATTGTATATTTCATAAAAAAAAATTGAGTAATGCCTGTAGAAAAGATTGAAATTTTGGACAAAAATGCCCACGCCAACCCGAACCGTAACAAAATTGACCATTTTGACTGGCCCATCAAATGGGCCAAAAGTCCTCCAAAGGCCCTTAATTGTTATTTTTATTCCAACGAAAAATGTGAGTTTTCTGACCAAAAATGTTTTTTCCAACGACCCGTTGTAAGCATATACACCTTTAGTTGGGACCGTCACCAGCCAAGTGTTAAGTTGGGACTGTTATTTGCCAATAGGGCATGGTTGGGATTATTTAAAACCAATTTTCCTTTAAAAAATTAGATTATCATTTATAGAGAAATTCGAAATTTTGGACAAAAGTGTCCCCTCAACCCGATCATAACAAAGTTCTCAATTTTGACCGGCCCATCAAATTGGTCAAACGGGTCGAAAGTCTTCCAAAGGCCTAAATTCTACTGTTAATCCATAAAACCTTGTAAATCATATTATTCAAAAAGAACGGATTATTATCCGCATAAAAATGTGAGATTTTGGACAATGAATGTCCTCTCGACCCATCCCGTCCCGTCCCGTCCCGTCCCATAACAAAATGGTCCATTTTGACTGGCCCGTCATCTTAGCTGTTACATAATACAAATTATCTTTACTGTCAATGACCCTGCAGGTGGATGTCGGTAACACACCCGTAACGGGCCTTCGGCTTTACTTAGAAGGAAAAAAGAACGACTGCTTAGCAATCCATTTGCAGCATCTTTCATCCATACCCAAAAGCTTTAAACTCGTGACTCAACCAAGCCCGAAATTATCAGGCCAGAATTCTCAAGACCGAAGGTACCACGAGAAGGTCCAATGGAAAAGCTTCTCACACATATGCACGGCCCCAGTGGAGTCTGATGACGAGCTCTCTATCGTTACAGGTGCCGAGTTTGAAGTAAGCGATTCGGGCCTAAAACGAGTCCTGTTCTTACGACTCCGGTTCTCAAAAGTTGTGGGGGCCACAGTGGTTAGACAACCCGAGTGGGACGGGTCACCCATTCTTGTGAGTCAGAAATCAGGGATCGTTTCGACCCTGATCTCTAATCGGTTTTCAAACGCTCAAAAACCGCCACCACAACCTAAAGATATTGTGTTAAACTCGGCTTTACCTGTGGGGCCACCCGTGTCGCCTCACGGGAAGAAGCTTTTGAAGTTTGTTGATACCGCGGAGTTGGTGAGAGGGCCCCAGGATTTGCCCGGTTATTGGGCTGTCTCAGGGGCTCGGTTGATGGTCGATAAAAGTAAGATATCGTTGCGGGCTAAGTTTTCGCTTTTGGCTGTGGTTCCTCCTGATGAAGAAACGTTGTAGGATTGATATTTGAGTGTTCGAAACTGTGTTCTGATTTGTTCAAAAATGGGTTGTAGTTTTTGTACATTTTGGTGCAATGGTGAATGATGTATAAATTACTATGTATTTTATTTTATCCAGTTAGTTCACTTTCACTGGGTGATGTGTTTAGTAGGTGATTTTGGTTTTATCATTCATTTTGTTCACTGTGTTGACTAAAATAAAAGTTTAAACACATTTTTTCTTGTAATCTACTCTATAAACATGCGACATTTACAGTTTTACTATTATAGTACAAGTTAATGATGTTTTATTGCGAAGGAAAATTGGATTTATAATCTCGACCGAAATGTTCTGTAATAGTCATAGTCCCATCTTTTAGCATATTTTTCCCCAACGATCTTCACTAACAGAATCCTAACGTCTTTAGTATGTTGAAACTTACTTTATAATCTAAATTTCTTGAGTTTGAATGGATATTTATGACCTCCTTATTTTATCTTAATTTTAAACTTAACATATTGTTTGCAAAATTTGTCACTGGAATTTGATAATTGATATCATGCCAGAAAGGAATGACATTGATAATTGATATTCATTCAAAGGCCTTCAAACTCAATATTTTCCAAACTGCATAGAAATTCAACCAAAATATGTTAGAATCTTCAACCACTTGTAGTTCTTGCAAACCCGACTGACGCATCAACAGCGAGTCGCGGTGACAATGTAGAGACGGTGGAAACAAAGACCGATAAGTTTCAGTTCCTTTAAAAATTTCCAAATTTGTGGTAAATTTCAATGCCTACCCTTAATCCTACTGTTACATTATTATAACAACAATTATAAAGAACAATGCAAAAATGGTCCATAACAACCAACAGAAAATATATAACATGTTAATATTTCAATCTCAAACTAAAATGAAGTTCAAAACAGCACATTCCTAACATAACTATTAACTAGACTACAAGCTCTTATTAAAAACAACATTATCATACCACTTTCCATAATCATCATTATCATTATCATCATCCATCAACATAAAACCATACATTACCTCAACTCCCAGATGAATTAACAGCCTCAAGAACAACCAAAGCTTGCTCTTTTATCAACTCCATCTTCTTCAAATAAATCTCAAGCTCCTCCTTCTTCAACCTCATCCACTTCTCCTCCAACTCCACCCGCCTCGGACCCTCAACCAATTCCATTCCCGCCTTCACAATCTCCTCCGTCACAACCGGCCCATCATCCCTCCCACCATACCTCACAAACCGATTAATATCCACACTCTTCTCAACCACCTCCACCATTACACCTTCCTTGTCATCCACCCCATTACTCGTACTCGCAGCATTACCACCACCCCATATCAACTTTGACAATTCGTAACCTTCCCGTTCATGACTCTTCGAAAAGCTTCGATCTTTCCCACCCTTCTCCCGACTCGCGTTATTCACATACTTCTTCCGCAGCCTCCTGATCTTATCCACCAACTGGGCCCTACTAACATCCACATGTAACGACTTCTTAATAAACTCATGAAACGCGCCCATATCCGCAATCAAACTCTCGCCGGTTTCCGCTTTGTAATCAATCAAACCCTTCAATATCACAATCTCATCATTCTCACTCCATAGCCTCTGAAACAACTGCTTCTTCGAATCATCATCCACCGCACCAACACTAGTCTTAGCTATCTTGAAATTATTATTAATATTATTATTATCATTCGCCGGCAGCCGCTTACTTCCCGCCATGGGTAATGATTTAATAATCAATTTGGAATCTGGGTTTGGGTTTAAATTGAATTCCATTGGTACGGACGAAATGGGTTTGATATCGGGATCAACGGCGGGTGGTAAATCGGAATCGGAATCGGTTTGGGAATCGGAAATTAGGGTTTTTTGGGGGTTTGGGAGTTCGTCGGAGAGTTGGTCGGAATCGGAACCGGATGGTTGGTCATCGTCGGAACCGGAAGCTTCTTCTTCGTCGTCGGAAGATGAATAATTGGGGTTCAATTGGTTGTGTGCCATTGATTTGATTGATTGGTGAATTAGGGTTTGTGAAGAAGCAACAGCTGCTGGTTAATTGATGGGTTGAAATGGAATACAAATACAATGCGACTGACCAGGTGGTGGTTAATTGGGTAGTTAATACACAAACGGTCCTTAATTGATTTTTTAATCCCATTTGTGCCCCTATAAGTATTATTTTATATATATATTTTTTAAAATATATATACACTCTATTTTCACTTGGCAAGTGGCAGCTTACCCTTGATTGAGCAGTTAGCGGGTCCATAGGTTTCGGGTCGATGGATTCACAGTTTAAATTCTTCAGCTCTAATACCGCTCATATGCTTATTTGTGTTGTGCTGTGTTGTGTCAAACCTGTTTCAAATTTTTTGTGTTCGGGCTAGGGATGAGCTCGGGATAATACCAGTACCGATCCATAAAATCCCGATCCCGTAATTCGGAAATAGTCGGTACCGGTACGGAAATGTTCGGTTCAGTACCGGTATTTCGTGAAAAATTCGGGAAATACCGGTACCGTAACGATACCGAAAACTCAAAACTTGGTACCGATTCGGTACCAAATCGATACCGGTACTAATCGGTACCCGTACCGAAAACGATCATCCCTAGTTCGAGTCAACGCGTTTTTTGTTCATTTTCAAATACGAGCAAGGCCTAATCACTTGGTAACAATTTAGAAAATCAATAACTTCGATTCATGAGAAATAAAAAGTTATAATTTGCGTTATTTTATTTTATTACTATTTATTTTTTGTATTTATATCATATTCACAATTAACAAACTTAGTTTATATATTTAGTTGCATATTAGAATAAGCAAATGTTTATAATCATCGAAGAGCTAGCAGTTAAAACTGATAAAATAAAGCTATGAAAAGTGAAAAATATATAAAAAGGTTCAAAATGTAGAAAATTTCAGTTTTAGAAGTTAATAATTATATTAAAAAAATAAATTTTAAAAATATTTAACATTAAAGTAAACACTTTTTGTATGTGAAATCAAAATATTAACTTCTTTAAAACTCTTAAACGAGTTAGCAAATCAACTCACATTTTGACGGATCGTATCCAAGTTGACCCACTTTTTAAACGAGTCGTGGTCGGGTTGGCATGCTAAAGAAAACAGGCCATGTCAGGGGAGGGCTGAGCCAAAATCTATATTTTTTCTCGTCAAATTTCAAGTTGCCTCGGGAATAGTGTCAAGTTGCACCATTCTTGTTTAGTTGGGGTGCCCAGTTGACGAGCCCCATCTTTCCTTCTCTCTACCCCTTTTCACTTATCTCCTCCCTCTCCAATACTCGTCATTTGCTAGCTGAATTTCCCCTTCAGGTATAATAGCCCTTTCAAAAGGCCTCTCCATGTCATGCTGGGACGCCTAAGAACCTTTGCGTTAGAGAAATGTTTCATATTTATCAACTTATAAAAACCACTATGACGCCTAGCCTCCAAGTACAAATCATTGTTCATAGAAGTCAAAATGTTCACATTATGGAAACTGTAGGGGTATGGTACTAAACCCGGCTTACGACCTTAATTTATTATGTTTGGCTTATTTTATTATATGGACTAATACAATATTATTGGGCTGAGGGGGTTTTGTGGAGGTAACCCTAACTGGGCTAGGCCCATTAGGGTACCATGATGGTGGCCATGAGGCTCCCTATATAAGGAGGTCTCCACCTCCTTATTAGAAAATGTTGTTGTTCTCAATAAGAGCCACCACCATAACCATTTTTGTGTCTGTAAACAAGAGATCCTCGATATTTCTTAGCAGTCACCTCCACACCCCCGAAAGCCATTGCAGATCTGAGCGGAGAAGACGATCCGAGATTTGGTTAGATCTCGAGCTACCGGAGAAGAAGATCGAGTCGTGGTTCGTTCATCTCGAAGACCGGGGAACATCGTCATGGATCAGGTCAGATTCATTTCATGTTTCTTCATTGGCACCATCCGTGGGACGGTAACGAACCACACCTCAATCTTCCCCGTTTCATGTCCAGATCTGTGTTTCTAGAGTGACGGAGGTTAGATCTGGGTCTAATTCCTTCAGATCTGATTCCGTTTGAGCAACAGTTACGTTCGATATTCTTGTTTGTCTCTCTAGATCTGCGTTCATACGCAATGGGTGCCGGATCCAGATCTGATTTTTCAGTGTTCAATGCTGGAATAAGTTCTAGATCTATAGTCACAAAGCAAAAATTGGGTGTAAAAAAGGAATACACAGGTGCAACTCTTTCTGCAGTGGGTACCATCATATTTGCATATCTTTGACTCATGTGGAAAGGCATCTTCTAGGAGAATGACAGGCTGTGTACAGCCTCAAAATAATAGCCATCAATATTATCCCATTTTGGGGTTTCAAATAAATTATACCCTTCGCCATGCATGCGCGCTCAACTCCCGCCATGCATGCGCGCTCAACTCCCCGCCATAGCGGGTTGCATGCGCGCTCCCGGCGATTACCCTCCGCCACAGCGGGTTGCATGCGCGCTCCCGGCGATTACCCTCCGCCACAGCGGGTTGCATGCGCGCTCCCGGCGATTACCCTCCGCCACAGCGGTTTGCATGCGCGCTCCCGGCGATTACTCTCCGCCATAGCCCCCGCATGTCAACTTCAATCAACCGCGGATCAAAATCGCTCCCCGCGGATCAACTATAATCTCATGCGGGTCATTTTTTGCTTCCACGTTGCGAATGAAGCTTTATGAACGCTAAGGGTCAACTTTAGCTTCCGCAATCAACTTCTGCTTCCGCAAGCAAAGTTCCCGCAAGGCACAATCAAAGCCTCAAGGGTCAACTTCTGCTTCCGCAAGCAAAGTTCCCGCGTGGCGTTATCAAAGCATTAAGGGTCAACTTTAGCTTCCGCAATCAACTTCTGCTTCCGCAAGCAAAGTTCCCGCAAGGCACAATCAAAGCCTCAAGAGTCAACTTCTGCTTCCGCAAGCAAAGTTCCCGCGTGGCGTTATCAAAGCCTTAAGGGTCAACTTTAGCTTCCGCAATCAACTTCTGCTTCCGCAAGCAAAGTTCCCGCAAGGCACTATCAAAGCCTCAAAGGTCAACTTCTGCTTCCGCAAGCAAAGTTCCCGCGTGGCGTTATCAAAGCCTTAAGGGTCAACTTTAGCTTCCGCAATCAACTTCTGCTTCCGCAAGCAAAGTTCCCGTAAGGCACAATCAAAGCCTCAAGGGTCAACTTCTGCTTCCGCAAGAAAAGTTCCCGCAAGGCACAATCAAAGCCTCAAGGGTCAACTTCTGCTTCCGCAAGCAAAGTTCCCGCGTGGCGTTATCAAAGCCTTAAGGGTCAACTTTAGCTTCCGCAATCAACTTCTGCTTCCGCAAGCAAAGTTCCCGCGAAACAAAGGCACAATCAAAGCCTCAAGGGTCAACTTTAGCTTCCGCAATCAACATCAACCTCCACGCCGTTCGCGAAACAAACAAGCCGCATGCGTGCTCCGGCGATTCAACTCCGCCATAGCATGCCGCACGCGCTAAATAATAATTGGCGGATCACATTGTGAACTCCCGCGGATCAATGAATAACTCTAGCGGGCAACTTAAATGTTGGAAGGGACCAACCTCACATACCGCGGGTCACTAACGCGCAACCGCGGATCAAATCTGATCTCCGCGGGTCATGGCGAGAAACTCCAGCAGCTTAAGTACAACCTCTGCGGGTCACAAGAAAGCTTCCGCGGGTCAAACCCGGCTTTTGCGGATCACATGTACGCTCTGAGCAAAGAAATGGCCGGTCAGGTACGGCTCCCGCAGGCCAAGTTAAAGCTCCGACACGATCACTGCGGGTAACATACGCGCCATACTTAAGGTTGGGAATCCTCATAAACCCATACGGCTACGCGCCAAATTTAAAGGTTGGGAATCCTCATAAACCCATACGGCTACGCGCCATACTTAAAGGTTGGGAATCCTTATAAACCCATACGGCCTCGCGCCGAATACAAGGCTGGGCACGCTCTGTATATCAGACGCGCTCCGCTTCGCTCAACGCGCCATCATGATTAAAACCTCTTACAACCCGAAGCAAAGTACATATGCAAAAAGGTACATTTGGGAAGCACCGGGTCCAAAAAACCGTACAAGCACACCTAATAAGTCCAGAACTCCAACTAACCGCTTGCACGCCCAGGAGCAGCACTGGACTAGGGGGACTAGTGGAGGTAGGATCCTAAATACCCGGTGGGTCCAGTTTCTAATTTTCTTATCATCATCCAAGAATTTCATTGAAAAACCTATCACCGGAAAAAACAAAAACATGGCGGGCAATTAGAGTCCACGCCGCCTCCTGCTCCGGCAAGCAAGCCGCAAGTTGTGATGATCACCGTGGCATAACGCTCCGCCACCGCGCATGCGCTCGCCGTGCTTCAATACAATGCCAACATTCATGCGCGCCACGACAAGTAAACCTCGCCACCGGGTAATGTCATTGCGCCACCACGCGTACACGCCACAGCGGATAACCATCTGGCCGCCATGGTGCATGCCACCATGCATGAGTCCCACCACTATGAAGCAGCAGCGCGCCATCACGCATACGCACTGGCGCCGAGCACCGCATCACCGCGATCCAACACCTCGCCACCGTGCATGCGCATCGCTAAACAACACACTCCAGCTTTTAATCATTCCCAAAAATTTTGCCTTTATGTGATGAAGGAAGAGTACCCCACACACGCATATCGGTGCTCCTCCATCCCCACCGGAGCAACTAAAGTTAACAGTCTCGGAAAAACTCCGCCACCGCGGAAATATCCATGCTCCGCCATGACGCATGCGCGCCCGCGAGTCATCACTCCGTCGCCATGCATGCGCGCCCGCGGAAACCACCATGTGGGTCGGAAGACGACTCCATGCCTTCGGTTTTACGCAGAAGACTCCGCCTCAATGCATGCGCACCCGCGAGTAACCGCTCCGCGGCCATGCATGCGCACCGCAGATCAAAACCCCATGCGGGTTGGAAGACGACCCCATGCGGGTCAAAAATAGTACAATATGAGCTTGGAAGACGACACCATTCATGGGCGCCGTGCTCCGACATAACAAACTCTGACCAAGGCGGGTCACCTGCAAGCTCCGCAGGTAAGCACCCGACCACCGTTCATGTGCGCCGATGGGTTTCAACAATACGTCACCATGCATGCGAGCTAAGGATCATCGTGTCACCGTGCATGCATGCGTGTCCCGCTGATCAACTCTACGCCGCCATGCGTGCGCTTCCGCAGATAAACAATCCGCCGACATGCATGCGCGCCATGCACATGTTGCACTCCACCGACATGCTTGCGCGCCGCTGCTGATAGTGCACTACGCCTTCATACATCATGCGCGCAGCCGCGCGTCAACACTTCGCCGCCATGATGCGTGCAGCCACAGATCAACACTCCACCACCTGTGGAAGACTTCGCCACGATGCATGCATGCAGCCGCGGATCAACATTCCACCTATGAAAGATTCCAACGCTATGCATGCGCACGCAACCCTTCGCCGTGCATACGCACTCAACTCTCCGCCATGCATGCGCGCTCAACTTTCAGCCGCTATGCATGGGCGCCCGCGGATCACCACTCCGCCGCCATGCATACGCGACCTTGGATCACCACTCCGCCGCCATGCATACGCGACCTTGGATCACCACTCCGCCTCCATGCATGCGCGCACCTCAGATCAACACTCCGTTAGACGAACACCGATCACCGCGGATCATTATGAACGCCGCGGGTCACCTATGAACATTCGCAGGTCACTAATGCAAGTCATTGGATCAAAACAACGTAAGTCGCCTCTGCAACCTCATGAAAGCTCCAGCATCTGCGGCCACGCGCCAAACATAAAGGTCGGGAGCCTAATAATATCCCACATGGCCACGCGCCAAACATAAAGGTCGGGAGCCTAATAATATCCCACATGGCCACGCGCCAAACATAAAGGTCGGGAGCCTAATAATGTCCCAAACGGCCACGCGCCAAACATAAAGGTCGGGAGCCTAATAATATCCCAAACGGCCACGCGCCAACGTAGGTTGGGCACACCTCATAATATGCCCGAGGATGGGAACCTTGTAATACATCCACTTTTAGTTGATATGTTTTTGCAGGATCGGCTACGAGTCGCACAAGCACCTATGACATTATTATTATTATTATCTGGCCGTTTGTGCCTCCATTATTATTTTGAAAACAAGTTGGGATAGTCATCCTGCGTAGAAGAGGCCCTTGTGGGCCAGTCATTATCATATTATAGCTCATAAGCCGCAACTCGCGCATGCTTCATTATTTTATAGCTCGTAAGTCGCCTCGCGCGCAAGCTTCATTATTTTTATAGCTCGTAAGTCGCCTCGCGCGCAAGCTTCATTATTTTATAGCTCGTAAGTCGCCTCGCGCGCAAGCTTCATTATTTTTATAGCTCGTAAGCCGCCTCGCGCGCAAGTTGCATTACATTATTATCGAGATGCGCACTCTATCTTTTATCAGGCCCCGCGCCACTATTGTTATGATGCGTGCTATATCTTATTCATGCCAGTGCACCATTATTATCATAAGGATCACAACATGTCACCATCATGGAGAAAACCTCTCAAAACTCAAAGACAATAAAGACAAGGCCGAAGAAAGGGGAAAAAACCGCCTCATATCCTAACACACCTTATGAAGTCCAGCGCTCCACCTAAACGCTTGCACGCCTAGGAGCAACACTGGACTTGGGGGGCTTGTAGGGGTATGGTACTAAACCCGGCTTACGACCTTAATTTATTATGTTTGGCTTATTTTATTATATGGACTAATACAATATTATTGGGCTGAGGGGGTTTTGTGGAGGTAACCCTAACTGGGCTAGGCCCATTAGGGTACCATGATGGTGGCCATGAGGCTCCCTATATAAGGAGGTCTCCACCTCCTTATTAGAAAAGGTTGTTGTTCTCAATAAGAGCCACCACCATAACCATTTTTGTGTCTGTAAACAAGAGATCCTCGATATTTCTTAGCAGTCACCTCCACACCCCCGAAAGCCATTGCAGATCTGAGCGGAGAAGACGATCCGAGATTTGGTTAGATCTCGAGCTACCGGAGAAGAAGATCGAGTCGTGGTTCGTTCATCTCGAAGACCGGGGAACATCGTCATGGATCAGGTCAGATTCATTTCATGTTTCTTCATAAACCAAATACATAACCTTGTTCATGCAATCGAGCAGCTGAGATAATATTCCTAGTTAGAGTAGATACATAGCAAACATTATTCAAATTCAAATACAAGCCTGCGGGTAACAAAATGGAGTAATCTCCTACGGCTTCAACCACAACATGTGCTCCCAACTTGGAGCACCATTTGGCCTTCTCTCAGGCCTCAACTCGCTAACCTTGTTTAGACGTCGCAAATCATTGCGAATGTAAGTACCACACGTGGTGTCAAATACCCATGGGTTACTTGACATGATGATTAACCGGGGTCCCCTCTTGCATCCGGCAATTGACAAGCATGATCATCATGTCATCGATGTCTTGCCGTGCTTGCTTTCGGAACATCATATTGAGTTCTTCGATGATCTCATACATGATAAGCCCTCTTATGTTCCAAATTGAGTTGCAAATTTGGTTCCACAGCGACAAGCAAGCAACCAATTGGGCATCATCAAAATGGTTTGCCCAAGCATCTCTAGCCGCATTGTAAAAGACTCCCTTAACGAGCAAGAGGTTTTACTAGGGTACTTATTTTTGTATTCATATATATTTTGGAATGATAAATCGGACGGAGCATGTACCCAAATGGTTAATCAATAACTATTATGACACAAAAGAGTACCAATAGACTTGTCTATTGATACAAGCAATGTAAAAAGGCTATAAATATGTAACCAAAAGGTTAGCAGTTTACTAACAACGTTAACAATTACACCAATAGTACGAGTCCTGTTCTGTGGTGAACCGACAAGTACAACAACCAAACGCATATTAGTCATACATAAACCTTACAAGGGAACATCAGCAGGATAATCTTCCCTATGTTTCTTGACCGTTTTCCTTACGAAAGCCTCCTGCTCGTTAAGGTTTCTAGGGGGAACATCATATACATCATTAAACATGTCTGCCACAGGAGGCTTTTCTATCTGCTCTGCAACCTGAATCGCTTGTGCCACCTACCACGATCATAATTATAAAAATCAAAAAATTATATGAAGAAAGAAAAGTCAAACATAAAGTCAAAGCTGTTACCTGCTTTCTAATGTTGCTACGATATTCAGATTCCGCCACGTTATCCCACCATCCTTTGCTTTCAATCCATTTTTTAAGCCTTTTTACAGGGTTTTGATCACCTTTCCATCTTTCTATTTCATCAACCGAGCGATACCTCGTTGAATCATCGGATGTCGTATGGTGTCCCGCTCTATACGTGAGCGCCTATATTAAAAAAAAAACATATCAGATTTGGAATAAGTTTGACATCAAAAGTCAAAGCATAGCAAACCTCGATTAAAACAGGCGTTTGTTCGTTAATAGCCAGTTTCCGTGCTTCGCAAACAGCATTATAGATAGCAAGAGCATCATTACCATCTATTCTGATGCTAGGAACACCATATGCCTTCCCTCTAACAACAACACCATCACCTACAGTTGACCATTTGACCAAAAAGTCAACTTAAATATAAGTGGTAAAAATGAAAAACTAAAGAAACGATATATAAATACTTCTAAATTGTTCATTGACTGGTGTACTAATAGCCCATCCATTGTTTCGACAGAAGAAAATAACCGGGACCTCCAAAACCGCAGCAAAGTTCAATGCAGCATGAAAATCTCCCTGTGATTAATTAGTGTAACAAAAATTAAATAATCAAGATTTCAATTATAATGAAGAATGCATCCTTATATGAAGCAATAAAAGGATTAATATTGTGTATTTACCGTACTAGTGCCTCCATCGCCAAAATAAGTGATTACACATGAATCTTGCTTTTCCATCTTGAGAGAATATGCAGCACCAACTGCGTGCGGGATTTGTGTTCTAGAATACATAAAACTAATTAGTGTTGTAAACGTGCACAAAATTTGTATTATTTTAATAATAACGCAATATTTTGAATAAATTGATCTTAGAAGTTTTATGCATTAGAAAGTACGCCTGTAAACGAATCGACGCTTAGTGAACCGTTCGGCTGGAAATTCGTAGTTCGTATATATGTTCGTTTATTTACTGATCAAATGAACATGAATACATGCCCCGTGCCCCCGTCCATTCATGTTCGTGAATGTTCACTTACATTGTTCACCTACGTTCGTTTATATATTCATTTACTTTTCTAGGCCCGTTATAAATTAGTCTCGTTTAAAAATAAGAATATCACCTATAACAATTTATTAAAATCTTATTAATTTTTAATCCCGGTAGGTTCAGTTTACTATTTTCTGATGTTAGCTCAGTTATGCTTGTTTATTTCCGTCCATCTATGTTTAGTTATGTTCATTCGTTTATACTAGTAAGGAACAAACACAAACGAACACGAGCATAGTCATTTTCTTAACTAACTAGCACGAACAAGAAAACCTCGTTTGTAGAAATGTTCATGTTTGATCGTTTTTTTCTGTTAAAGTTAAATGAATGAACGCGGGCAAACTCCCTTCATGTTAGTCCAGTTTGTTTGTATGCCTACTAAAAGCATGGACATTTGATCATTTTTCTAAACAGAACACTTTGACTTATCAAGTATCATATAAGCCAAATTGATCGTTCAACTGCCACCTAATATGGAAAGTAAAGTTGAAATCTTACGCCACTGTTGATGCGACTGTAATGTAATTATGTTTTCTAGACCCGTAATGTACAGGCATCTGTCTTCCTTTTCCATACTCATGTTTGTTTCCAAATAACTGATTTGCAAACTCTTGTAAAGTAAATCCTCTCCAGAGTAGGGCTCCAGGTTCCCGGTACTGCATCAATATAAGATTTTGCATATTAGCATCTTCCACATCAACGTTGAATTAAAAAAAAAGTTCACGTGTTTCTAAAGGTAACCTGAGGGAAGACAAAGTCATTATTATCAAGAGCTGCTGCTGATGCAATATTGATTGCTTCCTCCCCTGTTGTGGTTGCATAAAATGATATTCTTCCTTGTCTTTGTGACTCATAGAAAACAGTATCCATAACTTCAAGTGTAACCATGTTGGTATACATCTTCAGAGCAAGTTCTTTATTAATCTGTACATTCAAAAGCAACAAAACCATTTCATTATTTCTTAAAGAAAAAGTTAAGTAATTTAGTAGTTACCTTAAGTAGATCAATATCATCAGTGAATGGTTGACCGTTGTCATCGAGCACGCGGTAACAGTTGACTCTTTCTTCAGTAGAATTGGATGTAAATATCATATTTTTGGTAAATTTGACTTTTCCACCTGGAAAATCTAGGATCTGACTGGATGGTGATTCAACAGGCAACTGTAATAAAACAGATGTATTTATAAGGATTAGTAAGTATGTCAAAGTCAAATATTAGGGCCTAAAAGATTTTAAAGTTATGATTAGATGTTAAAATTTCCAGTCTTGTAACAATTGGCATAAGGCGCCAATTAATCGAAAATCGGTGATCAACAGACGCGATTTCAGCTAATGGTACCTAAAAACCGTTCATCGGTCAAAGCCGGTCCAAATTGTAAAAAATTGCTCAAATTTCAGTCAAATTGGTAAAAATCGGTCAAATTTCGGTCAGAATTCATCAAAATTGGTCAAATTTCGGTCCAAATCGGTCAATCTCTGTCAAAATTGGTCAAAATCTTTGAAGTATATGAAAAATTATATATACGGTTTTGAAAACTTGTGTGTGTGTGTGTGTAACTTTGAAAATATATATACATATTCCAATCCAATTAATCCACATTAATCAGGAGTACCCCACCGCCGGACCAACGCCTAGCGAGTTCTGTAACACTAAAAATACCCTTTAAATTAGCCAAACCTTATACATAAACAAAAATATTAATGCATTAGCAATCAGATATAAACACTATAAACCGATGATCTACAGCTAGTAATCATAATAATCGGATAGTCATGTAGAAAGGTGTTTTCAGCTTAATATCCCCAAAATACTAACAGTGCTCAATCCAATCTTCATCCAGTACTAGTTTGACCTAAAAAGTCAAAATGTGCACCTTTTCTGCACATTTTGAAATGTGAAATCAATTTTATGAATAGAAAACAAAAATAATCAAGTGAAAGTGACCTATTATGATCCATACAACTACGGTTGTGGATAGTTTGGTTTAGGTCGGTTTTGGCTAAAACCGAACCAAAAACCAAAACTTCGTTTTTTGAATATTCCAAAACCGTTTGGCTTCGGTTCTTTCTGTTGCCCTTCTGGTTTTCGGCTTCGATACTTTCGGTTTTTCCATTTAAACTTGAAAATTTTGGGTCAAAAAAAATTTTTGGTTCAAAATAATGAATTTGTGCCTAAATCATTTTGGGTTATAATATTTGAGTTACATATTTATAAATAACCTAAAATGAAAAACTAGAAATTTGGTTTGGTTCTTTCAGTTGTTACAAAAACATAAAACCAAACTGTCTTTTGTTTTGGTTCAGTCTTTTCCGTTTGGTTTTCTGGGTTTTATGGTTTCGGATCAGTTTTTCAGTTTCATGCACACAAATGTCAATAATCAACATTAACACAAAAAAAGGAAAAAAAAAATTGGGCATAAAATCCACAGAATCTAAAATTCAAAGTCAATACAAATTCTCACCAAATTAATTAAATTAAACTCAATCCAAACAGCAATAAAAGTACATTATATCCTAATAATTTAATAAATTTATGCCCAAATTACAATCACTAAGACGATCCAATTCCAAACCTGATTGATTTGACTGCTCGCACTCGTAGTCGCATGCGATCGTCTCGCAACGTAATCCTTACCGATTGAATAATAATTTGCATGTTTCGGAACAGGTGGTAATGGTGAGAGTGTGTGAAGAAGACGGTGATGAAAGAGTGAATTAGTGAAGTGAGATGTGCGAGTGGTGTAATGAAGCTTGGATTTGAGAGTGTGGATGATGAAGCTTTTGGATTTTGTTAGGTAGGTGGAAGCCATTGGAGGTTAGGTGTTATTGAAGAACAAGTTGAAGAAGATGATGATGGATGGGTAATATAATATGCAGACGTAGTTGTCGTTTGGCTAAAGGAAGCAACAAATCAAGTAAGGCGAGCTCGGGTCGAGCAAATTAGAATGAGTAAATACAACAAGGGTTAATTTAGTTTGGTTCATGTCGGTACGTTTTTTAGTCGAAAGGGGTTTGGTCAGGTGTCAGATTAGAATAGTGCGGGGTCGGAATGGGATTCGGATCAAAACAGGTTGGTTTAAAGAATTATCTATTTGAAATTAATGTATATTTCAACTTTACTTTGATTCTCGCCAACGGTTACATGCGTACTGCCTTTGCACGAATTACACGTCTACATTCGGGTTATGTGTGCACTGTCATCAAGTGAATCATGTACCGACACTGATTATATGGTTGATGTCAGGTTGCACTCCCACCCCCACCGTACCGGGTAGGCACCCAGCTAGTTTCATTAAAAGCTTTCGCTACTCTGTCAAACACTTAAATCTATCTAAAAAGCTATAGCTATAACTACCAGCTTCCACCCATCAGCCACCAGTTTTCAGACAACAACCACCAACTAATTTTGTCAAACATACCCTAAGATTATGTGGTATAAACCATAGTTCACCGGTTTCCCTACAACCCTACATCACACCCCACCCCCACTTAATTTCACTTTCTACCCGATATTCATGAAATACCGACCAATTCATCCATTAGTTTCTTTTTCAAATAAATAATACTATTAATATATCAAAATTAAAATTAAAATTTAATATAACTAAAGTTAAAAACTGATTTCTAACTAATATATATATATATATATATAAGAGATTTCAAATGAGAACCTCTTTGAGTTTTAAGAACTCGAAAGAACTCAGTGTAACGATTTTTTTTTCGAATTTTTTTTACACATGCGTAATATATGTAGGTTACATACATATAAAAAAATTACATAATTTTTTACGCACCGAGTCGACTTTTTACACATGTGTAACTGACATAAAAGTTAGTATAACTAATTACATCTTTATTCTCTCTCATACTTTGACTTTTTTGTCAGATTTAATATCAACCACATATTTCAATCCATTCAATTAAATGTGTGGCCTAGAATGGAGTTCTTAAATTCTTAAAACTCACCATGGTTCTCAAAAGATCTCTCCCCTATATATATATGTGTTATATATATATATATATAAGGCTAAGTATAAAATGAAAACCCACTTGAGTTGTGAAAACTCTAGAAACACATTCTCAACCACATGTTTTTAATTAATGTTTAAATCTTGTGGTTCATAATTAAAGTGAATAAAAAATGTAAATATAAATATAACTTTTTTTCTCTCCTGAAAATATATATAAAAAATAGTAAAAAAATGTTAAAAAATAGCAAAACATTTTTTTTTGATGTTTCGACGTTTTGTATTAAATGTTACAACATATATTACATGTAACAAAAAAAACGATATATATATATATAGTAAGGATCCTAAGAGAACCATTGGCAAATTGAGAACTTTGAGAACCATTTTGTACCACTAAAAAACCCTCTAAAAAATATTTAAAAAATTATAAAACAAACAAAACCGAAAATTTTAAAAAAGTAAAAAAACCAAAATTCTTATATTTCATTCCGGTTTCATTAAAAAAACCAAATTTTTTTTTTCTTTTTAATTCGTATTATACCTATACACATATGTATACTTTCATTTAATCTCTAGTTACGTAATATACACATATGTACATTATCATTTACCTTAAATTATACATATGTGTATAGAAAAAAACATGTGTGTACATATTATACATATATGTATAATAAAAAAAACCGATTTTTTTTCTTTTTAATTCGTATTATACCTATACACATATGTATACTTTCATTTAATCTCTAGTTATGTAATGTACACATATGTACATTATCATTTACCTTAAATTATACATGTGTATAGGAAAAAAAACATGTGTGTACATGTATGTACATATTATACATATATGTATATGTATAATTTAGCTAAACCGAGAAATTTTTTTTTTTAGAAACCAGGATGATAAATAAGAACTTTGGTTTTTTTACTTTTTTTATTTTTGTGTTTTTTTTTGTTTTATGATTTTTTTTATTTTTGGGTTTTTTTGTAGTCCAAAATGGTTCTCATAGTTCCCAATTCCCAAAAAGTTCTTACATGATCCTGATCCTATATATATATATATATATATATATATATATGGTAAGGTTAAAATGAAAATCCACTTGAGTTGTGAAAACCCGCGAAAACCCTATGTAAGATTGTTTTTTTTGTTACATGTAATATATGTTGTAACATTTAATACAAAATATCGAAACATAAAAAAAAATGTTTTGCTATTTTTTAACACTTTTTTACTAATTTTTATATATGTTTTCAGGAGAGAGAGAAAATTATATTTATATTTACATTTTTTATTCATTTTAATTGTGGACCACAAGATTTAAACATTAATTAAAAACATGTGGTTGAGAATAGGTTTCTAGAGTTTTTACAAGTCAAGTGGGTTTTCATTTTATACCTGGCCTATATATATATATATATATATAAACAAAAAACTGAAAAAATATATAAATTCGAGTCTTCAATCGTCGTCGGGTAGTTCAAAAAACGTAAATATATTTAACCAAATTCACCGGTGCAAACACATGTCAAAGTCGTTTACAAGACCAATTCTTTTTTTTTTAAAGACCGATCTCGCTAAAAGTTATACCGGGATGTTTAAATTTTTACGCAAACCTATGTACTTAGTTTTTTTTATTTTTATTTTAACAAATACAAATTATTAACCAAAGATTGATAATATTCATAATTATATTAAAAAGAAAAAGGAATGAAGATTGGGTAAATGGTTGCGGGAATTCCCCCAAAACTTTTGCTAATTCAACAAACACAAATAGTGGGGGTGGTGTTCCCCAATTCACCATTATGTCACATAGGACACCAATTGGTGAATTGGCGTCCATACCTCATAGCCATATCATTTATTGTTGTATTTGGAAAGCATGAAACGAGTCTATTTGTGTTTGGAAAGGAGACTTCGGTGTTGGAAGTGGGGAAGAAGTTCATCTTTGAATTAAAAATAGCGATGTTATGAAAAGATTGGTGTAGTTTATCTTTCTATTGTCTGTGTTTGTTGTTTTCTTTGGCCTCTAACATGTCTTGCTAGTGTGTCATTTTTTTTTAATGAAAGTTGTTATTCTAAAAATAAATTAGTATATTTAATGACTTAAAAAGTATATAATTAAAAACAATTTAGGGGTGATGATTGGTCAGTTCGTTTATGAGCTACAACTGAACCTGTAACCCATATTTGGGGTTTCATAATTGATCGGCTTTGGTTATAATAAAGCTCGGTTTATCTGGTTATTTGACAAGGTTTGGTTAACCATGCATCTCTCAACCCCCACAAACCCGTGCAGCTTCACATAGCTTATTCTACGAATAAATCAGAACTGTTTACGTATTCTTTGTATGCCAACAGGGGATTATACGGGTAGAAAAATCAGTATTACACTAGCATAGCCTATACTACGAATGTATATTGAGTAGCATATTCGAAAACCGCATGTATCACATGATTCTAATTAGTTGTAATCGGAGGTTTAAGTTACTAATAAGTTCAAAATATGTAAAATGATATTGATCTACATCTTTCATGGGATTGTAAATTAGTAACATCCACACATTATTAAGATTGATTTACACTGCAACATTGGAGGGATATTCCTGTGCATGTTTCTTGATGTGTTTTCTTAACGAATCCTGTTGCTCGTTAAGGTTTTTAGGCAGGACATCATATACATCATTAAACATGTCTGCGACCGGAGGTTTTTCCACCTGTTCTGCAGCTTGAATCGCTTGTGATAGCTACGAGCATAAGAAGACACACAAGTTAGATAGATGACAGATGAGGGTAAGTCAAATCCATTTGTCAAGAGAAGTCAATGTTTGACTCAGTTCAAATATAAAGTCAAAGGCTTTACCTGTTTCCTTACGCTACTACGGTGTTCCATTTCCACCTGATCGCTCCACCAACCTTTGCTTTCGATCCATTTCTTAAACCTCTTAACGGGGCTTTGATCATCACGCCACCATTCAATTTCATCAGCCGGACGATACTTGGTTGAGTCATCTGATGTGGAATGGTGTCCTGCTCTATATGTGAGTGCCTGTTATTACAAAAGTCAAAGCCAAAGTCAAACTCAAAGTAAAAAAGTCAAAGTCAAAACTATATCAAACCTCAATTAAAACAGGTGTTTGTTTCTCAATAGCCATTTTGCGAGCCTCATAAACAGCCGAATAGATCGCAAGAGCATCGTTACCATCTACTCGGATACTAGGAATTCCATACGCCTTTCCTCTTACAACAATGCCATCGCCTAAGTTGACCAAAAGTCAAACAACATAAGTACAAGTATGCAACTGAAAAGTGTCAAAAGAACATTAAAAAAAAAGACATGAATACCTCTAAGCTGATCACTAATTGGAGTACTAATTGCCCATCCATTGTTTCTACAGAAAAATATTACAGGGACTTCCATAACCGCAGCAAAGTTTAAACCAGCATGAAAATCTCCCTGCAATAAAATTTAAATTATCAAATTCCAAACATAAACATTATACAAATAAGTGAATAACTTAATTAGCAATTACCGTACTACTTCCTCCGTCACCAAAATAAGTGATTGCGCATGAATCTTTCTTTTCCATCTTCATGGAATACGCAGCACCAACCGCTTGTGGGATTTGTGTTCTGGTGTACATCAAGTTTGGAGTATTAGAAAATGTTGATGATTATATATAAAAACTGGCATGTGTGTATAATTATTAAGATTAGTATGGTACGCGACAGTTGATGACACTGTAATGTAATTAAGCTTTTTAGCCCCATAATGAATAGGCATTTGTCTTCCTTTTCCTTGATCATATTTATTTCCAAATAACTGATTTGCAAACTCTTGTAAAGTGAATCCTCTCCATAATAGAACTCCAGGTTCTCTATACTGCATTAATGCAAGATTTTATACATCACTAGCACTTCGATTTTTAAATTTAATAGCAAAATTAAAATAAAAAAGTTCATGTGTACATTCGTTTGGCCTGTAAGCGAACACGAACGGAGCATGTTCACGCAACTTAAACTGAACAAACGATCGAACACGAACGATTAAACAAATGGAGTTTCTTATGAAAATA
Source organism: Bidens hawaiensis (assembly GCF_021521415.1). Lineage (NCBI taxonomy): Eukaryota > Viridiplantae > Streptophyta > Magnoliopsida > Asterales > Asteraceae > Bidens > Bidens hawaiensis. The sequence continues at coordinate 130,160 of NW_027492905.1, forward strand.
CAGACTAAACTGTAATGAGTGATATTTTAATATCATAAAAGTAGAGTGAATTAATGAACCTATAATTTTTTAGTGTATATGTGAACGAACAAATGTAAACTAACGAACATATGTAGTGCAAGAACGTAAAGAACGCTCACGGACATAAATGAACAAACGAGACACGTGTTCATGTTCATTCATTTAACTAAATGAACAAAAAATGTTGTTCGCTCATTTTACTCAATAAAAAAACCACAAACGAACAATGTAAACAAACGAACATAGACGAATGTGCATGAACATAAGTGAAAGTGAACGAACATAAATGAACAACATAATGAATGAACCAGAAAAGTGTTCATGTTCGTTTATTTAACTAAATGGACAAAACCTGTTGTTCGTGTTTGTTCATTTATTCAATAAACGAACTTTCCGCCAAACTATTCACAAACGGTTCACTAAGCGTTTGGTTCGTTTACATGCCTACTCAGACCAACCAATATTGTTCACTTTATCCACTATCAGCTCACACCTTTTTATTTGTAACAAGTAAACTAACCTGAGGGAAGACAAAATCATTATTATTGAGGGCGGCTGCGGATGCTATATTAATTGCTTCTTCACCAATTGTGGTTAAATAGAAGGATATTCTTCCTTGTCTTTGTGCTTCATAGAAAATAGTATCCATAACTTGTAGTGTTACCATGTCTGTATACATCTTGACAGCTAGTTCTTTGCTCATCTTTATGTTCAAAGTCCAAAACAATCATTTGTTATTTCAGAAAATTAAAAAAAAAGTCTTATTAATTATGTAAATCAGTATTCATTTCACCTTAAACGAATCATTATCAACGATTAACTCGCCATTTTCGTTAAGAACTCGATAACAATTAGTCCTTTCCTCGTTAGAACCGGGCGTGAATATCCTTTTAGGGGTAAACTTGACTTTTCCACCTGGAAAATTTAGTTCTTGCTGTAATGGAGCTTCAACAGGCAGCTGTATCAAGATAGATATTGCATTTTATGTTTAGTCTATTTTTTTATTCACATAGTTTTTTAATAAAATCTGTCAAATGAATTTAAAATTGATATTAGAAATTGAAATGTGTCAAAAAGAATTGTAACATAAAATAATCAAAACTGCCATGGAGATTGAAATTTGTGATTCTGTTTGGTTGATAAAATAATCAAATTTGATATGCAAGCTTATTAAATAAGTAGAATGTGAGTTTGGTTAAAGTTGGTTTGATAACTTAAAATAGGAGCATGCTAGCAAAATAATACAGTATTTTTTTAATGGCAAAAATTGGCTTAATAACTTCAAAGAACAGGTGCTGTTGAGTTGGTGAAGTTTGACTTTGATGATATTGGTTAATTGCTCAAAAAGAAAAAAATAATGACTTGTTAAGCAAAGTTGACATGGTGACAATGGCAAAGTTATGATAGTCAAAGTAAACTTCTCATATTGGCTCCTAAAGTCCTAAGTCAAAATTTATAAATATGAGGGCAATTTATTTTAGTTTTAAACCTGGTGATTTAAGCAAATACCGTTTGAAATAATCTACTCGAGATTGAATAGCTAAAAGCTTGAATTAAGTTAAACCTAAACTAAAAATGTTTAATAAGCTAGTCTGACGCCAAGCTAGGAGTTTGATAAGTCTGACTAAGCTACATCAACAATTTGTTTAAAAGTTATATACTGTTTATATAATACAATTAATATAAATATTATTGTATATATAACATGTGTAATCAGATTATAAATATATAAAGCAATAATTACACACATAAACAAAAGATAATTAAATAATAAATAAGTAAAACGTGAACGGGTAGAGTTCAATCTCTTGGCAATACTTATACCGGGGCGGACACATCCTATATGGTCTAGGGGGTATGGATTTAACTAAGACGAAAAATTAAAAAAAATAAAAGGTTTACAAAAAGTTATTCTGGCCATATAACAAACATAATTTTTTCTTTGATAAATGTTAACAATGACATATGGTTTGAGTGGTTAAGCTCGCTGTGTTCCCGAGTTAAATCAAGAAGAGAAAGAAATTGAATGGAAAGTTTTCCTTTCCTTTCTTCTTTCTCTTTTTCTTTTCTTTCTTTCAATTTTCTTTTCAATTTAGAAGGAAAACTTTTTCTTTTATTTTTTTTTTCTTTCACGTATTTTCTTTTTCTTTCTCCTATTAAATGAATCTCTGAAACACAACATATTATGACTTTTCTTTCTTTTCTTTTCAAAAAAAAAAACTCAGGAAAATAACTCCTATTTTATTCTTTTCCCTTTCTTTCTTTAAATAACAAAGTCAAAGCTTGTGGACAAATATATATTTATTTTTAAAGCCTCTTTTAGGATTCAATCCAAAAACATATTAGATAGCCAACTCAATATGTAAAAAAGTTATGTTACCCGACTAGTAAAATAACCTTTATACCAAAAAAAAAAAAAAACACCAAAAACTTTACCCAATATAAAAATTTCTTTTTTTAACATATCATGAATCAAGTCAAGCTTGAAAGATATAGTTGAGAACGAGCTAAACACAAGTTTGGACTTCGACATGATCGGCTCAATTACTACCCCATGACAGCTACCCATCGTTACTTATTTTATTTTTGAAACGGACCCATCGTTAATTATGATCCATAGTTCCATACAAGTAACTGATAGTATATATAATTAATATTTGTGATTTTATTCAGTGAATCAGAAAACAACATTAATTAAACCGATATCACAACAATAAATTAAAAACATTTCATAACAATATTTAAACCGATATCACGATGATGAAATCGGTAGCGTACCGGTATAAAACCTGTACTTCAAAATACCGATATCAAAAAATGAGTTAAACCTTACCAATGTTTTCCGTTCGGTACCGATACCAATAAAGATACCGAAACACATGGTTGGCCCGGGGTGTGCGAGCTAGAACATTGGCCAAGCCCGTAACCTTAGGGGGCAAAATTCTTTTATATACATGTTTTATATATATATATATATATATATATATATATATATTAAATATAAACCTTATAAAATATGATTGGATTTAGATCATCATGTAATTACGAGGTCAAATATTTTTATCCACCGTTTAATCAAGTTTAAGTTATCAGTACAAACTAAAACTAAAAACGAAAAAAATATAAAACTCAATTATAAAATAACGTTAATTTTAGTTTTAAAAGAATAACTTTTATATTTCGTTACACGTTATGACCTGCAGCGGAGATAAAGTTATTACAGGTTATCGACCTGATCGATGTCGTCGCTAAAGCTGGTAGCAGTATGCGATCGTCTTCCACCGGAAACCGACTCAAATCCGCGGTAGAAAGTGCCAGTTTTAATCCAGGAAGAACCCGCGTGGTTCGGCAATGGCGTAGGCGATATCGAATGAATAAAACGACGAGAAAACACCAAATCGGTAACCGAAGAAGTGTGATTGATGGATCCAAACATGAAAAACTTGCTTAATTTAAGATTATTAATAATAATTTTATTGGATTTTGATAAGTAAGAAGCTGCCATGGAAATTGAGTTGATAAACAGAAACAGAGGATTTTGATATTTGAGGAATTAAATGGAGTTGAGTGTGGAAGAAAGGTTATTTATTATTAAGGCTTTGGCTGTTAAAAATAAAATATAATAATTTAAATGAATAAATAAATAAGTAAATAAAATTATTTAGGCTTATGTTCACCAGACTAACTCCAAGTGGATGGATAGATACAATAATCAGTCATGGCTGTCTTATCACAAAGTTGGTCACGTAAGAATTGTTTTTTTTTTTTAATATTTAAATAAATTCTTTTGTAAAAAATGGATAACGCAGAAAGATTTTATGTACATACGTAAGAATGGATCTAACTCCCTACCTTTTATAGCAAATATATCAAAATCATACTTATTCTTTATTGTATTTTCTTATTCTTATTCTTATTATTGTTAAGTGATGTTAAAAAGGGACATTTACTGAAACAGAAATTTTGATTTTAAAAAAATAATCATGCATAAACAGAAAATTTGATTTAGAAAAAATAATCATGCATAAAAAGAAAATGTTGAATAGTTTGTATGGGTGTTTTTTTAGTCAAACCCGTGTTTAATGATTTTTTACTTTAATTAATACAAAATCCAATTCATAGTACTTTTATTAAGAAAAAAGTTATCATGTTTTTTCAAGCATAATTTTTTTTACTATAATTGATATAGATATACATACTTGGATGCATAGTTTGAATAGTGTGTCATGAATGTTTCTTTAGTCAAGCCCCTTTTTAATGATTTTTCAGTTAAAATACCACAAAATTCAATTAAAAGTACTTGAATTTTAATAAAAACGAAGATCATATTTTTCATACATAACTTTTTTACTCGAATTGATATAGATGTACATACTCAGATTATGTGTAGTCATGGATGTTTCTTTACTCAAGTCCACGTTTAATAATTTTTTACTTAAATTACCACAAAGTTCAATTAAAGTACTTGTATTATAAAAAGAGATCATGCTCTTCATACATAACTTTTTTTTACTATAATTTATATAGATGTACATAATCAGATTATATGTAGTCTGAATAGTGTGTTATGAATGTTTCTTTAGCTAAATCGGTGTTTAATGATTTCTCACTTAAATTACCATAAAACTCAATTAAAAGTACTTGAATTTAAAAAAAAAAAAAAAGATCATGTTTTTCATCCATAACTTTTTTACTAGAATTAATGCAGATGTACATACTCAAATTAAATGTTGTTTGAATAGCATGTCATGAATGTTTATTTAGTCAAGCGATCTGTTTCATTTTCCGTTTGAATTACCACAAAATTCAATTAAAAGTACTTGTATTAGGGAAAAAAAATCATGCTTTTCATACATAATTTTTTTTACTAGATTGATATAGATGCACGCACTCAAATTATGTGTTGTCCGAATAGTGTGTCATGGATATTTTTTTAGTCAAACCTCTGTTTAATGATTTTTTATTTAAACTACCATAAAATTCAATTAAAAGTATTTGCATTAAAAAAAAGATCATGCTTTATCATAGACAAGGCATCCTATTTTGATTTAACTTTTAATCTACTTTGGGTTTGCAAGCCGACATAGTTGCTTTATCACAGATTTCAGCTTTATGTCACATCAGAGATGACTTTCTAAGGTTTACTATAGCGAGGGCCGAGGAGCTTCCCTTGCCATCCCAGAAGCTATGGTGATGCAACTTCAAGCTTCTCAACTTAGCAACTAGGGCTTGCGACTTCTTAGCTACTGAGCTTCTTGTGAGTGGCAGAGGTACCCATGTCATCAGAGATAAACTCAATCCGGCTATCTTAGATGGCTGAACACCTAAAAACCATTTAGTCTAGTGTCAAATGCCTAAAAACTATTTTTTTTTCTTATTAAACCTACTACTTTAGAAAAACATACAATAATCAGTCATGGCTGTTTTATCATAGGATTAGTCATGTCAGAATTTTTTTTTCTTTTTAGTTAAAAAAAATCTTATGTAAATATTGGATAACACGGAAGGGATGAAGGATTTCACATACTTACGAAAGAATGCATCTAACCACCTTTTATAGCGAATACATCCAAATCATACGGATTCTATAGGTGATGTTAAAAAGAAGATATAATTATCAAAATAGGCATCAGCTTAAAAATATTGTATTAAAATAGATATAAAAAATAAGTTTGCATATTATTTTTAATTAAGATATAGCCTCTGCTTCTAAACGTCAATTCAGGCTTAGCTTGTGTTTTGAACATCTATTATTGTGAATTTTGATTGGTTGTTTTCAAGCCATCGTACTTTTAGCCGGTGGCTAAAATGTAGTCAACGATTACAAAAGGTCTATTTTGTTAAAAGTAAATCGGTTAACTTGCCCATTTTAGTGTTTTTCCCCCTAAAAAGAAACCATCTCAAATTTATACACCATCATGTATGTTATATTATACGGGTTATATGATTGACCAGAAGCCGGGTTCTGGGCAGTACACTCAAAAATTCATGACAAACAAAACAAGTCTTCTGGAACGAAAGCTAGTTTTGACTAGAAATAGGAGTAATCGAATAATCATAAAAATTGACTTTTATACCCCTAAACGGGTTAGAATTTAATTGACTACCGAAACTCCCTCAATCAGTGAAATTGATTGAGGGCTTTTGTTTATAAGATGAAAACCTATGAATTTGCATAAGACAACTTACCTAGGAGATGAATAGAACAAGAAGATAAACGAAGTTAGGCTTAAAAAACTTGAAGAACTTGAAGAAATCATCAATGAAGGAGATGAAATTTGTGATTGCAAAGATGGTGGCTGATGTTGTAGTAACTTTTAGGGTTTTATGATATGTTTTGATTAAGTATTAAGGGTTAAAATTTGTTTAGATAGTAAGGAACCATATTAGGAAATGAAATAATGAATTGATGACAAAATCGAGCCTAATGACTTAGAGATTTCGATTGTATGTGATATAATGCTTAATATACAATCCCTTGTATATTTTATTTAATATTTTATTAGTTTATGTTTGGTTTTTATTAGAATTTGTATATTACTAACATATGAATAATGTAGGTTTCGAAGGTTTATCGTGGTTAAAAAGAACGAAAAATGAGCTAAAACAAGCCAAACCGGTGAACCGGAGCATCATAATTGAACCGGAGCATCAGGAAACGAACCGGACTGCATCAGAATTGAACCGGACCGGTCAGACCGGCCCCTCCCACTTTGCCGGAGCGCTGCGCGGCCAACATCAGCCTCCCCGTCGCGCGGTGCGACGGCGATCAGAGTCCATAAACTTTGATTTTTACCTGTTTTGGGCCCAGAAAACCTATTTAAACACCTCTAAACTCAACCTTAAACATAACCTGAATACCTTGGAAGTTCCAGACGAATTTGGTGAGTTCCGAGGCGTCCGAGGTCTGTTTTCGGCAGCTTTGAAGTCGAGGAATCAGCCGGCGAAGTGCTTAATATTCAAGGACGAAGACTCCGGGTTTTATCGCTTTTAATCTTCCGTTCTTATTTATTTTCGCCATGATTTCCTTTATTGTCGTTTTGTTTGATTTTATAATGATAGGCTAAACTTTATAGACTGCCTAGGCTTATGATGAACTTACTTTGAAGTTGTGTTTTGATTTGGGACTTATTTATCATTATGGTTTTATGATTTAGTAAAAGGTTTACTTATATTAAATTGATGCGTATGGATATTTAGAATTGTTTGATTAATTGTTATTATTCCATAGTTGCATTGATTATTGTTTGTCATTATGATATGTTGCTATTAGGTCAATTACTTTATGTTCTTGATTATTTTATGATTGATTTGCAATAAGATCATAGGAATAATAATTATTAATTAAATAAACCTAAGTGTGCTGCTAACTTAAATCTGTAAAGTGCTAGGTTATTGATAGATCTTTATTATTTGATTTTGCTAGATTTAGCTCTTCGTAAGGAGTCCGTCTAGGTTTGATTATTTAATTATTGTCTATCGAACCAATTAAATATATTAAACTGCCTTTGATTTTCACGTTGTAAGGTAGGATTTCGTATAAAGGAACTAAGTCATAAATAATTAGGTGACCGTAAGGAAACTTGATTTTTAATCTGATGTGCGTTAAAACTTATTAAAAACCCATAGGTGTCTCTTGAGAAGGGTCAGGGGTCCTGTTCGGGTTTTCTCTTAGGTGTCTATTTTACGATTCCAGTCCATAACTAAATAATTTCCCGATTAATTAACAACTGAAATTTAGGGGATTATAGTCTAGGTAGTTATCTCGTCATCATCTGAATTAAGTCTAGGTTAAGTCGTTTTTAAGTCTTTAGTTTTATTAATTAGTTTAATTTTAGTTTTTAGTAAACCCCCCTTTTAAGAAATAATAAATAAATAGTCGTGTCTGTAATTGAGTCTAATTTAGCTAGTTTACGTAATTAAAAGAGTCTCGTGTGTTCGATTACCGGACTTACTTAGCTGTACTAGAGTCGACCGATTCACTTGCCGGTTAGTAGTTTAGTTAAGAGTCTAGAATTTATTACTTAGTGTCTAGATTAGCGTGTTTTTCTTAGACTACTTTTAGCACATCATAATAACAGGGAAATGAACTTGGTTAACTTGGGGCTTAATTTTCGTGATTTGGGTCAAAACAGGAATGATTTAGCATTGAAAATGAATAAGCGAGTCAAAAACAAACTTTTGCTAATCAGATGACTTCCCACATCACGCGCAGAGGAGAGGGGGACCATGTACCTTTATAGAAACTTTGATTTATGACAAAAATAGCCCATGTACTTTCATAAGTGCTATTTTTAGCCAAATTAAGCGATGTTAAGGGTTTATAAGAGTTGCGATGTTAAGGGTTTATAAGAGTTGTGTGACATTCGTCAATTTTGGGTCTTGTTTGTATTCGTTTTTGTATTTGTTTATTATGTAAACCGACCCGATTTGTAAACCGAAGCTTATGTTATAATCAAAATGATGGATTTATGTTACAATATTGTTTCACACTTGTTGGGTCTTGAAAACATCATATTTTTATTTGTATTTTTATTTATTTATTTATTTATTTATTTATTTTTTTGTTGTTTTGTGTTTTTGTCTTGATCCATTTTGCATGAAAACTCTTGTGTCTCACACCCATATTTGACCACCAACATTACCCTATATATACACCACATTTCCACTTCATTTTCCCTTGCTACAACTCCAAAAAAAAAAAAAACTCTCTCAAACATCAAAGATTCAAGGTTCTCTTCTTAAGTGTTCTTGAAGGATTTTGGTCTTTCATCTTAATTATTTTATGTAGCTTTATTAATACTTGTTTATGGCTGTGCAACATATATATAATATACATCCCTTGTTTACCTTTGGTAGTTACTTCTCCGATTCCGGTCGGTGAGGTTTCGGACCCCATAAGGCAAGGCTTCATGGAGGACTTCGTGTCCTTGATATATATACATCTATATAACTTGTTCATACATATTAATCTTGCTTATTTTAGTTTGTTGGTCATGTTTACAAGTTCCATGGTTATGGGTTTTTAAAACTCTATGCTTCGGTTTAACCGTAAATAGCTCTAAACCGTAAACCGAACTTTGTTACTAGTTTTGTTTGTTTAAACATACTTAGTGTTAGATCTAAGTTTCTAAAATCATTTTTACAAATTCTATGGTTATGGATTTGTAGAATCTAACCTCGGTCTTAACCCGAAACACGATCCGAACCGAAAACCGAACTTTTGTTTAAAGACTTTATTGTTAACTTTTGGCATTTTTTATTTGTACATTATTATACAAGTTCTTTAGTGTTTGGACATGTGGAAACCATCTATGAACTTGTTGTGAGATGGAAACCGAACCAAACCGATTCTTGCACGCTTAAGACACACAAGTGTGTTTTTTTTTAGCCATCAAGACTTGTATATTTCTTTAAAAATAGTTACAAATTGATTTTTTAATATTTTCTTAAGTACTTGGAAATGTTGGATCCAACTTGATCTCATAACAAAGTTTGGACCGACAAAACCGAACACTCGCTTAACGTGCATTGTTAGTTCTAAAACAATGGAACTACATACTTGGTTAAGTCTTATTAAATTTTATTGAGTTATCTCATAACATTCAATATTATGGAAAGTTGACTTTGGGTTTGACCAATTATCAAGACCCGAACCGACAACCCGAACACTCGATAAAAAAAAAACCCGTTTTAGTATCTTTATTCCAAAGGGATTTGCATTCTTGCATTTTACCCACCTTATTACTTAACATAGGTTGAGTAAATATTAAGGTTAGATACTTTAACCCGGTTTCGAGCAAACTTACATTTTTAAAGGGTTATTATTATAAATTCTTAAATAGTCACATTTTAAACCTTGAACTTTAATTATTTACATTTCTCAACATTTATTTTGTTTAAAGACCTTCAAGACAACCTTTCTAAATTCAAGACTTCTTTTCTTTTTAGGCATTGTGCGTTAAACTCGTCGTTCCGACAAATCTCCAAATTATCATCTTTCAAGTTTACCACTTGAAGGTGAGTACTTCATACCCCATTTTCCATCTTTTATTTTGGGGGTGACATTTCATACTTATTCAACAAAATGCTTTATATTTGAATCTTAAACCACAAACGTAGTTGTATACTTTACCTAAATAATTGCTCGATTTGGTGTTCTATGCTTATATGCCTATGTGTTTATCGCTTTTGGTTGGTGGAACTATAAAATCCTAGACTATTTGGCATCCCCTTATAGCAAGGTGTCGTTAACGTAATGCAATTAACGATAACTATAAAATCCTAGACTATTTGGCATCCCCTTATAGCCAGGTGTCGCTAATGTGTTTAGCGATATCTATTTATCCAAATTACCACTTTTATTTATCGTTTCGTATGCAAGTTTTGTGGCTATCTTTATTATATACTAATATGATTAAACTTATGAATTGCTCACCGACCTTTGTGTTGACAAACTTTATTTTATGAAATGTTGCAGGTTTGCATCTTGGTTGATTTATGATTGTGAAGAAAACGACATCAAAGACCTTAGGATATTAGTAAAAATGAACAATATCAATTTGCCATATTTTGTGATATCTTGTTTATGGTTATTTTATGGATAATTGTTATGTGACATTTTCGATGTTGTGAAATGAAATGAGTTTATTAAATACTGTCACTTTAATTAGTGTCATGTGCTTATGGACAATCGTTACACCTCGGCATGTTCCGCCGCCTTTGGTCGGGGTGTGAATAGTTTCTTCACGAGTCTAAAAGTTATGAGGATATAAAATAAGTTAAACCAAGCTAAACACTACTAAATGCAAGATTTCAATGATCCGAAAGATCCGAATTACATTCCCAAGTCGGGTTAAACATAAACGAATAAAAATACGAAAAAATCCGAGATTTTACATGTTATATGAAACATATGTAGTGCAAAATGATCAGCGTTATACGACCTTTTCAGTGGTCAAATCAGTTATTTATGTGTAAGTCTAGCATGTCATACGGAACATACAATTTGATAAACATCACATCTTGCACGCCGTCATACGACCCATATGACAATTTTTCTCCTGTCATACGACTCATAAGATTGTTTTGGCATATCATATGGCCAATACTAGGTCATACGGACTGTATGACACATGAGTGATGTTTGAATAGTGTATTACTGGTTTTCTTTAGCCAAAAACCTTTTTTTTATTGATTTTTCATTTAAAATGTCATAAAATTCAATTAGAAGTATTTGTATTAGAAAAAGTGGTTATGCTTATCATACATACTTTTTTACTAGAATTGATATTGATGTACATACTCATATTATTTGTAATTAAGTTTTAATGAGTTGTATAAAAATTGAAAAATATGATGTTGAAGAAGATTTAAAATGTTACGTCATACAGCGTATCAGCATACAATTTTTTGTTATGACAATGTTTTAATAATTACACCTGATACTAAAATGTTGTTTTGTTGGTCCTTCATCGTGACTTTTTTTTATGAAGGCCGTGAGTTGAAGTATCATCTACAACATTTTGTTATGTGTTGAGCCAAGAGGTTTTTCAGGTTGTGGGTTTTCTCTTACTTGAGTGAGCTGGGTCACCATGTTCTGCTTTTCGGGCGGAAGAATGTCCAAGGTGATCTTGGGTGTCCAGGCATTTGCTGTTAAGAATAAAAATCCGATCCGATTACATCATAATTAATTTTAAAGCTGGTATATATTATATATAAATATAAATTGAAACAATATATGATAATTTATTTGACGTGGATTTAAAATTTTAACAAATTACACTTGAAACAATGTATTATTAGGACAATACTGAATTATTCAATAGGATTAGACTTTTCATTTTGATTTTTGGTTTTCCAGACCAGTTTAGATCAAATCAAATTATTCAATTAATAAAGTTAATAGTTTAATAAATCTATGCTTTATTATTATTATTATTATTATTATTATTATTATTTATTAATTTATTTATTTATCATGCACACATTTGGAGTTTTTGATGAATACGATGACAAGGCTTTTCAATAATGGATGAATATGCTGTCGTAAGGACATTGGATATATGATTGAGAAATAAACTTTTGTATGATGAAGCATGGCATACGGATAAACTTGTCATTGGATGGATATAGTGGCTTAGTTTTTGGACAGCACAACTAAAACTTAATACTAGTATATTTTATGCTTTTATTATATATGAGTAATGTAAGTGAAAAATCTAATAGTGAATTAGGGTTAGATTTTTTTTAGGTAAAAAAAATAAAGAATTCAATTACTCTTTTAAATTGTAATAAGCAACGTAGTGTTTACATCGAAACAGAAGGCCCCTTTTTTAATGAGAAAAGTTCATATCCTTATCCAAGTTAAGCTATTTGATTCTTAGTTATATAGTAGCAGAATATATCTCATCTGATATTGTTATGATTTATAATTGTAATTATATCTTCTATATTTATGGTTTGTATTTCACCCTATATAACGGGGTATTATGATTGATTATAAAAAAATGAGACAAAAACAAGATATCGTATGATGGGTTGCTATTAAGGTTAGAGCACGTTTGACTCTTTTACCATATAAGTCAATTATAATACCCCTTTACATAGGGTGAAATACAAACAATGAATATAGAAGTGATAATAACAAATCATAATAAGTCAATATCACATGAGATAAATTCTACTAATAAGTAGTAAATGACACATTTGAACTAAACTAATATCCTAGTGGTAGCAATACTCAAAGAATTTTTTACCTCAAAATTGAAATTCCCAAGTTGCATCAGTGATAGGTATCCTCACCAACGAACTAGGATCTTGATAGTCGCTTGACCCCTTTTTTGTACCATTTGATTTATCAATAATGCTCTTGGTTACAAATGGTCGAGGAGCCATGAGCTACGTTTAATGAAGACACATGGAACGTGGGATGCATATATATCTGAGAAAGATCGAATTTGTAACCCACTTCACGTATTGTAGATGATTGATCGTAGTTATGCATTTGAGATTTGATTTTGAGTATTTGTTTAATGTTTCATTCTGCTCATCTGATTGAGGATGATGCGTAGGGGTATAATGTGAATATGTGATTCCTTGCAATTTTTGTATATCTTGCCAAAAGTTATTTAGGGAGATTGGATATCTTTATTAGACACTCTAGTACTTGGACAACGATGTAGTTTGAATTCGCTATCCATGAAAACATAGGCCATTTAAGCAGTATTGAAAGAGGTATCTAATGGAATAAAATGGTCATACTTGATAAGACGATTAATAAATACCAAGATGGTATCTTCCCATCGGCCTTGGGTAAACCCGATACAAAATCCACTGATAAGTCATAGAAAATGGATTTCGGAGTGGGTAATGGTTGGAAGAGAATAGGTGATGCAATAGTCGCATATTTAATCCTTTGACATACAAAAACTTTTGAATACCCGTAGAGCATATTTTCTCTTGGTGATAACCTGATTTAAGGCCAACTGGCCAAGCTTAGAAAAAAATAGTTGGTCCTTTAAGTTCATTAACGACTCTTCTATGAGTGGACTAGGAAATCTGTCTTTGATGGTAGCATCATTCAGCCTTCTATAGTCTTCACACATCCTTCAAGTATCATCCTTTTTCAAACTAACACAAACGCGACAACATAAAAGCTTGTATTATTTCATATCTCACCAGAATCTAACATTCCTGCGTCATTTGTATAGTTATGCCCTTTTAAGCACTTGAGTATCTATAGGGTTTCAGGTTCAAACTTATCCCTTCATTTTTCTTTTACTTAGATTATGTCGTTACATGCCATAGGAGGAGGTACTAACACTAGTAACACTTGCCTTAATATTGCAACTCATTTGTTGTAGTCAGCCTATATAATTCAATTATAAATTGTTTGGGCATGGTATCTTATAGCTTGGCAGCCAATTTATCATTTATGAAATTATGGGTTGAACCACTATCAATTAAAATTTGGAGTGGTTTAATTTGTATTTATTTTGGTTTAATCTTGTTTTTGGGTGGGTAAGGGGTAAACACGCTTGTGTGAATCTCACAGGAGTGTCCCCTCTTGTTGGTCTTAGGGAAAATGGTTTTGTAGCATGCCAGACAGCATTGAAGGCGGCGTCAGGCAAGGTTGTTAAACACGAGAAAGCTTGTTTGGAGAATCAACACGTGTTTATCCCCTTCGCCTTTGGCATATTTGGTTTCTTAGCTCCGGATGCTGTGGACCTTCTGAACAGAGTTCAGAAAGTCGAGCATAGTAGTTTATCGGCCCATAAGAGCCAAAACTTTGTTTTTAGTAGAATTAGATTTCCTATCCAAAAGGGGGTTGCGGCGCCTTGTTGCCCGCTTACCTGCCACTTCATTGTAAATCGTTTGGTTGTTTTTTAATGGTTATTACAAAATGCAGTATAAAAAAATAAAAAAAGGAAAAAAAAAATCATTCGTGAGCATGATATTCCACAATCCACATAGCAAGCTAAAAGAATTTGGTCCAACTAAATAGAAATATATATTAAAACTTGTTAATTAAAAAGTAAAACAAAATTTACACCGATCATGCAGATCACAATAAATAGTTAAATATGCATCAAGTTTTAAATTATTAAATTGATTTGTAGATCGATGAATTAGAAGTTTACAACTCATTGATTTTAAGAATTTGACTCGCACCGGACTTTTTTATTTATTACTTAATTAAGTAGGCCCATTTTACACGAGGGTTACATTTATTTATTTTATTGTGTATTTATTAGTTATTAATGTCACGTTAAAGCATTCTCATCCAATTTACTATTTTTTTAAGCCAAGTTTTATAATTTATGTAGTGATATATGTAGGGTGTTAGGTGTGAAGGATAGATAAATTATAGTGATTTTTTTTTATATTTGAAAAGTTCTTATAACACTCTATAAGTTTTTTAATAATTTTTTAAAAGCGGTTGTGATTGAAGGAGAGAGAGAATACATAATGATAAATGTATAAAAAAAATATCATGTAATTAAAAAGAGAAGGAAAATGTATCGATTTTTAATGTAATTTTGAATGATAACTTCGTAAAATAATATTAGTTTAAAATGATATATACAAAAGGCATCCGGCAACTCAAGTTACTCTTGTTAAGCAACTTTAGGATGGATGTCCGATATATATAATATTAGTTGTAATACAATAAGTATTTGACATATAAGAGCAACTATGACAACATTTGAATTTTAAAGAGTAATGTTCACAAAAAAAATTTATAGGTATAGTAGTGTTTTTTGTTCCTAAGGTTTTTAGGAGAGAAAGATGAATCCGATGCCTTTTTTGCTTCAGGGGCGCAACTTTTAAGGGGCCGGGGAAGGCCCCCGTCACCGCCATTTTTCGCTTCGTATGGTAAATTTTTGTGATTTCTTTCGAAAATTTTTATATGTGTTAAGTCTGGTCACCCTCAATAACTCCACTATGACTTAGCCTAAGTTTCGTCACTGTTTTGCTTCAATAGTGTTCACACTTTAATTAAACATCGTTATTGCCCTATTAACAAACGAAATATTTAACAAGTTAGTATGTTTGAAGTATGAAAACAAGAAAGTCAATATGATTAAGAAACATATGATATTGTATGCTCGTAATAAACTAGATTACAATGTAATATAAGTTACTAAAAAAATTATATAATAGCATAATATTTATCTTTTAGTTTTCTATTTGACACACTCCATGCTTACAAAAACAATACAAATAAAAAGTAAAAAAGTATATGTTTTGAGTCCCTTATCCAACATGCCACGAACTCACTTGATGAACACTAAAAGATATATAAAGAATAAGAATTTTAAATAAAGTTGTGAAATTGAGAGTTAAAGATGAGGGGTCAATCATGTAAGAACTTTTAGAATTAACTAAAGTTAAAGGGTAAAAACATAAATAAATATTTTAAATTAAACTGAACGCATAACCGGCGGTGATACGTTACATTGAACGCGTAATAAGGAATGGTACGCGTGTAACGGGCATCATACGCGTAACTGTTCAGTACGCGCGCACCCACCCCGACATGTAACGCAAAACTAGTGTTGGTATGCTCGTAACCCGATGATGATACGTGCGTAACCCGAAATTGAACGTAACTTGTGCAAAGCCAGTACGCGTGTTACCGATGATTGAACATGTATCTCGATCTGTCACCTCCCACTCGATCCGTTGTCTGTTCACCGGTAATCACATAACATGTTCATTTTTTTTTAAATTAAAAAAGTATAACAATATCATACTCGACTTAAAGAGAATAAGATGCTCGTTTTTATGGTATAATTTTTTTAAAAAAGATATTGACGTGCGAAAAAGATACGATCATTAAAAGGTCATGAGGGTAGTTGGTCTAGAATAAGTGTGTAAAATGTGTAACTATTTAATAAGTTTACAAAACTTACCATTAAGAGCATTCTCAACACGTCCTCCATATTATTGCGAGTGATTTTTCTATATTATATAGAGTCGTTGTAAGTGGTTATGAGTGGATGATATAGACAAACTTTTATTGATGAGTAAATTTGAAGAAAAATTGTTCATCCACTCTAATTTTTTTTATGTTTATTGAAAGTAGTTGTGAGTGGAGGAGATAGAAAATGTAATGATAAAAGCATAAAAAATTATTATTTAATTTAAAAGTAGAGAGAAAATATATTGTTTTTTGTGTAACTATAAAGATGGAGTGGTTAAGAGACAAAAATAAAAAGTTTGATAAGAATTTGTAACCACACAAATTTTTAAAAAAATTAAAAAAAAAATAAAAAAATCATAACTTAAAATATAAATAAAAAACAACAAAATTTAAAAAACTAAAATGTTTCCCCCTTCTTTCGAGTTCATAAAAAAACCGAAAAGACATAATGAAGAAAATAAACAAAAACACAATTATAAATTAAAAAAAAAAACACAAAAGATAACAAAATATAACACAATACCGAACAAAATATAACACAATGTTGAGTAATATAACACATTATCAAGAAAAAAAAATACACAATGTCAAGGAAAAATGACACAATAAATGACGAAAATAAACAAAAAACACAATGATAAACAAAAAGGCATAATAAACTTTTTTCCCCATAATAGTTTTTTTTTCTTTTTTTAGAGAACGAGGAAGACGAAAGAAACGTTATTATTATTATTATTAATTTTAATTTTGAATTATGATTTTTTATAAGGTTTGTTTATGATCATAAATTTCTTATCGCTCTTATTTTTATTCCTCTTAGTAGAGAATCCTGACCCTTAGACATAGTGCAGAACTCTAATTCAAAGCTATAAATTAACTCGTTAAAACGTCAAGAAGATTTAAAAATGTCGTCGATTTGATTAACTCGCTTGCGTGCTAGTTTCTTTGTATATTTCCATTCGAGGTAGCAAAAATGTGCCTTTCAGTTTACTAATAAAAAACGGCATTTCAAATGGAAAATAAACATAAAGTATCGAAATTAAATATAGCCAAACATATCACGTGTTAAGATTTAAAAAATCCCATACTTCACGCAATTTGCAGCAACAAATAATCAAAACCAATATAGCTGTGATGAAACATCTTTATGGTTATGGGCATCAATCAATCATCAAAATTGTGAACAAAACTACTCTCTCAAAACATCTTATAAATAAAATAAAATAAAATAAAATAAAATAAAACAAAACAAAAAATCAAGGAAATGATTTATAGTTTTTCTAAGTCCTGAAAACAACAGCTTCAGGATGGTGGTGTAAGTAAAATATGCATCCAGTCACTTGCTTATCTTTACAAAAACCATCACAAAATTGTCATAATTTGGCATGCCATTATTATCTGCAGTCCGCACCAACTGCTTCATATACCGACTTGAAACCGTCCCGTTCCAAGCATTGTGCTAGTTCGGCCTAAAATAAAAAATAGTTGTTAATATTATCCATGTGTTATAATATTTAATGTAATAAGATACCTTTATTTGAGGTACAAGTGCAGGTCCTCCGTAAGCAAATGCCGTATAAAGCTGAACAAGAGTTGCTCCTGCTCTTATCTTTTTGTAAGCATCCTCACCACTGCATCAAGTAAAAACATTTAGTATAGTGATTCATTTAATAACTTTATAATTATATCGATTAAAAAAACAAGATTCAACCGGACACAAACCTGCACACGCCTCCACATCCAATCAAAGGAATCTTTCCCTAATAACAAGGAAAATGAACGTGTTCATTTATATTCGTTCATAAATAGTATAAACTATAAATGAATGGTTCACGAACGGATATAACTGAACAAAGATGAACGAACATAACTAAGCTAAAAGCAATTAATACTTCAAGTGAACAACAATGTGTTGAGCTATTAAACGAGCCTAGAAAATTTAAACAAATATATTCACAAGCATAAACGAACGAACCTAAAAAACGTAAAGTAACGAACATAAAGGAGTTTAAATGAACTTTCAGGAACATATATGAATGAAGTAGCAAGTAAAATGCACCTTTGTTAGAATATACATGTCCTTTAAGATGTCGGTTGATAAACCGAAAAGCGGTTTCCCACTCAGTCCGCCAGTTTCTTTTGACACGGGATTGCTCTGCACTGATTCCGGCCTTGAAATAGTCGTGTTTGATATGATCTGCAAACAAAAAAATATATATAATCAAGATCCATGATTATTATTGAATCCTTATCGAGATTAAACCAAAAACATACCAAACCATCCAAACGGAGAGCAAGAGCAACCTACAATATCAAAATGAAACATGTAACACATAAGAACTCTAATTTTAAACAAATACATATTATGTAGCAAATATAAATACCGCTGCAATATCTTCAAGATCTTGCTTAGACAAATCTGGAGCAATTTTGACTAGCAATGGAGGTGGGCCCTCCTCGCCCCATTGCATTTCATCTCGAGCCGCTTGAACCTATAATAATACACAAATAAATTATACCCTTTTATATTACAATTTAGAGAAAATTGCTCAATGATCCCCGTGGTTTAACCAAATTGCATATTTGGTTCCCAAATTGTAAAAATTGCAA
Organism: Bidens hawaiensis; assembly: GCF_021521415.1. Classification (NCBI taxonomy): domain Eukaryota; kingdom Viridiplantae; phylum Streptophyta; class Magnoliopsida; order Asterales; family Asteraceae; genus Bidens; species Bidens hawaiensis. The sequence continues at coordinate 149,220 of NW_027492905.1, forward strand.
ACTTAGTCCAAACATCTGTGACAGAGTTTCACATTTATTTTTCATAGTTAATCCAGTTAATTTTTACGGAAAAGTGATGTCATGTGCCATTCATGTGAGGATAATTGTGTGTTCTAAAATTTGAAATCGTAAAAATACTCTTTCAAACTCCATAACTACAAGGGTCGACTTAATCACCTTCGGTTTTTGAAAACCAAAGGTACAGTTTAAACAATGAAGATGATGAAGTCGACGTGTGTAGTTCTGTTGTTTGAAAGAGTATTTTATCAGGATTTCAAATTTGAAAAGACACAATTGCCCTCACATGAATGGCACATGTCATCACTTTTCGTTATAAACTAACTATAGGATTATTTGGTGGGGACTAGACGTGCAACCTTCTTACAAATGTTTGGACTAACTTTGCAATTTGGTCAAATCATAGGACCATTTGTGCAATTTTCTCTACGATTTACAATCAAACATTATTATCGACTTAATTTCAAACCTTTTTAACAAGATCCTTTAACTGTTTTCTTCCTTGAAGCTTGCGGAGTCCAGGTGTATTAGGTGATGAAATATTAATTACCTGCAACATAATAATATTATCTGCTAAAGCCACATTTTTAATTAGGGTTGTAGATTTAATTATTGAAGTCAAAAAAAAAAGTGGAAAAAAAGAAGGTACCAAATAGTCAGCATACTGTGATAATGTATGTACGCCTTGAACATAATCTGCAGCCGCATCTTCACTGGTTTTGTTTTTTCCAATATTAACCCCAAGAATCCCGGGGCCCGCTTTCCCGCCATGTTTGACATCATCATTAGAAGATATTGAAGTGCTCGATGTTTCATCTAGCTTTCTCTTACCGTGCTGAGCACCCAACCGTTTTGCAACTGCGACTATTCCTTCACTATTAAATCCGCACCTGTTTATTATAGCACTGACCACAAACAAAAAAATATTAATGAACAATTATCAAGTTTGTAACTATTAATAAAAATATTTTATTATTAATTTCTTACCCTTGATCCCGCAATCTGAAAATACGAGGTTTTGGATTGCCTTCTTGTGGAATAGGAGTAACTGATCCGACTTCTACAAAACCGAAACCTAATCCGAGAAGACCTTCAACAGCTTCTGCATTTTTATCAAAACCAGCAGAGAGACCGATTGGATTAGAGAATCTCCTTCCCCACACTTCAAGCCCTAGAATTTGCTGATCTGGCCTTTTTTCTCGTGGGACCCACCCACGAGCTGCTGCAGAGACCGCTAGACGATGAGCGACTTCTGGATCCAGTAATGCGAATAACGGGTTTACAACTTTTGTTGCGTTAAAGAGCCAGCCACTGCAGAAATATCTTACTTGTGTGAATTATCAATCAATAAATGTAACCAACCACCCAAGCTAAAGAATTACAACCAGAAAAAGGGGGTATGGTTACATGATTCTTGTAAAATAAATACTTCTAAAGGGATTATTGTAACCTTATGAACATGTTTGGAATGTTACAAAAATCATAATGTGTATATGCATCACAACCAATATAAACATTCATTAATGAAATACATTTTACAGTTTTACCGCTTATAATAATGTCAGATTCCTCATCCATTTCCCCCGGCACCCTACTTTTCACTATTCCAGCAAAATAAGTGTTCTATATGTTATTTGTATATTAAGCATACTAGTAAACAACCACTAAGCTTGATACGCAAGCAACAAAATTCATTTTCTAAAAGTTTTTGTTCCAAAAAGTTATATCGATTCAATTCTCGAATCAGATATATATATATATATTCCTAGTAATCCCATAAAGGGGTCGTGCCCTGATGTTTATATATGTGCAAATCTCCATACCCTGGTACAAGTTTTTAGAAATGCAAATAGTGATCCTTTAACTAATTGACCAAAGAAAAAGAAAAGATGATGGTGGTTGTGGAAAACACTTTTGGAAAAGGCTGGTTACGGAAAATTAATTTAAACAAAGATGATGACAATTCACATGTATGACCCTTACTCGAGGACTGTCTTTGGGATTTCCATTCATCGATTTTTCAAGTCCAAGATAAATAGTAGTTATGATTGATTTAAGTAATTGCCAAATGTTGAAAGAGAGAAAAAAAAAAGTCTCTAGAGGTGAGCCCTGACCCCACAACCAGCAACTGGTTTAAAACTACTAAATCATGCTTACCATTTTTGGCATCCAATTGTCAACATGCAGATGTGCCTCTCATACTAGTTGAACAAGTTCTCAAGGAGATGTCTTGAGCTGATGGTACATTACTTAATTAGTCAACTTTGAGTTAGATTCAGTTCCATCATTCTTCAAGTAGTGTGGTGTCAACGCAGTTGAAGTTGTTACAAACAGTGCAAAGCAAAAAGATTGCAAGGTTTAAAAATTAGAGAAAACCAAACCCATGGAGCTCTTTTAGGCCATAAAAGGATCGCTAAAAACGAAATGTTGGATGACTCCTAAAATATAAAGTTACCAGGAACAGCGTCTATATTTACTATGCTAACTTGTACTCCAGTCATTAATATCATTATGCCTTTGTATCAGTTTTGAAAGTACATCAGAGTCCCTGATAAAGCAACTTATTAAAAGATGTATGCTCTTTAGAACAATGAGACATAGGATTCTGTTGATCTTTCAACAAATAAGCAAGTAGATTGCAAGTAGTTCTTCACTAATATATGCATATATCCTCGTCTTGATCTCAAAGCCAAAATAGTTGCCAAAGGTTACTCTCTGTTTCTTAAACATATGGTGTTGTTGGACTAATTATTATAATTATATCCATCATTGGCTCTTGCACAACACGATGATGTCAAAAAGGCATTACTTAATGTTGTTATTGAGGAGGAGGTTTAATTACACTAGCTTCCTCAAGTGTTCTATAAAATGTTAAAAAAAAGGCTTTTTTGTATCTATAGAAGTAACTCCTTATTTTGATAAGTTCATTATTTCAGCATCCTGTAAAGTCTTTTACTTGTTGTATACTTGAATGTGATGCATATATTCATGTTGAAATGCTTATCTTTGTAATAGAACGAAATGAGAAAAAGTTATTACTCCTTTCGTTTGCGTAATTGACCAATTATTCACTATTCAATCTAATCTAACAGTCTATTTGTGACCTTAACCGTGCATGATAAAATTTTTACTTTTCTTATGATCTATATAAACAACAGACTAAGAGGCTAAAGAAAACATAAGCTATGAATGTTAAGTATGCTATTTACAAATCAAAATGTTTGTATGATCCTTTCCAATTAGTCTCCTTACACGTGAAGGCACTAGCTTTGAAGACATTTTGACTTAATCTTCATATGGTAAGGTCCTTGGCATAAAAGTACTTTACATTCACCATCAAAACTCATAACTTAACTTCCTATTATTTACCATCTCTAAAAATATTTTCCAAGCATTACTTCATGACCAAAACAAACTTTACATATAAGGGTCTTAAATTTGTTTGTTCCACATTTTATAAGATATAGAATAAATCATATCATATTATCCAGCAATCAGCTCATTCCATGCAATATAATTCATACTTACAAAAAAAAATTATCAAGATTAAGTACCCGAATGTCGCTTCATCCACAGTGCTGGCATAAGCTCCTCCAGCTATAACCAATCCAATGGTTCCACCTGTTAGTAACCTTCCCTACAGTTATAAAAGAACTGCAATTCAAAACCCTAAATCCAGATAAATTCAAATAATTTCCTAACCCATAACTTCCTATAACTCTGTAAGTACAAAGGTCGCATCTTTATAAAAATTCCAAAATCTTTACTTCAAAACCCACATGAAAAATAAATATTTTTTCTCAAATTAATTGTCTTCCAAAACACTAATATCAATGTTTATGTGGACCTTGTAAGTAACCTTCTCTAAAACTTTATATAATTGCAACCTTAAATTCATGCAAATTAAAAAAATTTCCTAATCCATAACTTCCTAAAAGTACAAAGACTGCATCTTTACAAAAATTCCAAAATCTTTACTTCAACAATCACACAAAAAGCTTATCTTTCTCAAATTAATTGTCAAAATAATAATCATAATAATAATAATAACAAAGATAAAATAAATAAATAAATCCCAAACTGCCTATAACTGTATCCTCAACTAACTGCATTTCAGAATTGAATATCCATATAAAGTTAACTAACTTCTTTTCTTGGTCCATAACTACCTAAAAGCATAAAGCTTGCATCTTTAAAAAAAAAATCCAAAATCTTACTTCAAAACTAACATAAAAAACTTATTTTTTTAAAAAATTAGGTGTCTAATAACTGCATCTTTAATTAACTGCAATGTAGAATCCAATATTCATATAAATTTAACTAACTTCCTGATCCATAACTGCCCGAAAGTACAAAGGTTGCATCTTTACAAGCATTCTAAAATCCTCACTTGAAAATTTGATAAAAAAGAAGTCATTTTTGTTAAAAGAATAAATAGAACTATTTATATGTAACTAAATCCCAAAAGCTAGGTCCTGTTAATGTGTTAGATGGAATCCTAATATCTATAAAATTGAAAGACAGACAAAACTATTCATATGATTTCTCAGAAAGCAGAATCAAAAGTATTCCTAACTTAATGGAGATGTTTAAAAAAAGAAAAGAAAAGAAAAGGTGAGACCTTTCTAGAAGAATGAGGAATATTGGGTTTAGCATTAGCAGCAGAGGTTGAAGCTGAAGAAGAAGAAGAAGTCATATGATGTCTGGCTGTAGCAATGGGAGGTGTGGTTGATTTGAGCTTCTGGGTCAAACAATCTCTTACAAATCTGAATGCAATTCTTCCCCTCATCTTTCCTTCACCACCAAATGATTCTCTTCTGGGTCTTGATTTCAAAATTATTCAAAATCGCCGTCGTGGGTTATTATTAATAATAGGATCAAATTCATTTGTTAATTAGGGGAATGAATGAATTGTTTGTGAGGGAAGAAAGAAAGTGTACGCTATTATTATTAATAATTAATTGACGTAGAAGAAGAAGAAGAAGAAGAAGAAGAAGAAATTTGAGTGTCGGCTTAAGGCATTCACTCTTCGTGGAAACCCTTGTTCCTTCAAACGACCCCATTATTCACCTTTATGCGCCCTTCACTTTTCTACATCCCTATTTTAGTCCTTTATTAACAGTTTAGTTTATTTTTATTCTATTCTATCAAGCCCCGTGGTGGAGCTGGGGGAAGATTGCTTAACCATGATTCGAAAAGGTTCCGGGTATTGCTGGGTATTTTATCGGTTTTCTACTTCTTTTTTTTGGGTTTTGGCCGGGTAGGGTTTGGGTACCGTTTTTCAGAGGCTTAGCCATAACCTGCTTCGGTTATGGAAGATTGCTTAACCATGAGCATGACATAATGGTCTGTTAACCGTTGGTTATGGGTAGGTTTTGATTAATTGTCAAATGAATTTTTTTTATTGTTCAAGTTGAAAATGATTCAGTTATGCTGTTACAAGCTCAATTATGATATTTTCGAAGGCGTAACATGTTTGTTCCAAACTTGGTTATGGTGTTTGAAGCTACGTTCTAGACAAATGCATCTTAAATTTATATGCTCGAAGCTGGAAATGGAGATTTAAAATTTGGAAATACCCAACATGGTACCCAAACAAGTCAAATTGGCAGAAAAACCCAAAAATATAAGGCCCTTATAAGTCAGATTGGCAAAAGCTTCCCATACAAGTCACATTGTCAACTTCCTTTACAACAAATATAACCTGTGTGTTGTGTTTAGAAACACAAACTTTACGAGTTTAAATCATAATTTAAAACTTGTGTTTTAAGTTTTAACATTCATTAAACCTAAATTCTAATGTTATCTTTCTAACTCTCAGCTGTATATAGTAATATAACCTATGTTTAGTGTTGTATAGTATCATTCTACACACTATTTGCAATCTTATAACCATTTTAACAGTGTTAAGTATGCACGTAGTTTTAGACCAGCGTCGTTATATCAAAGGGTAACTCAATCAGATCGATTCTGATAGCTTTAGACTAAATTAATAACCTGTGTGGTTTGGTTAATGAAAACGCCAATTCTTTGTTACTGTTTGATCAAATGCCGCACGCTTTTAAGTAACCAAACTGGACGTAAATGCTAAAAAAAACAAGGCACTCATGAAAAGCACTTAAAGAGTGTGATTAAGCATGCTGCCCATAAGCTCACTGTAGCATTCTCAAATGATTATTACAATTGGTTAAAAACCTATAAATCTAACACAATGTTTTGAAATGAAGCATTAATGCAGTGGTTACTCTCAAACCAAAAACTCTAAAAGCCTCATTAGGCTAAACACAGCATACCATTCTTCGTCATAATCATCGATAGCAGATAGGCAACGTTCCAAATTTTCTTCTTCCCTCAAACATCAGAGCCACTGCTTATAGAAACAAAGCAAAAAAGGAAAAATAACTTAAATTTTTTAAGTATTAAAAATTACAATGGAATGAAGTTAAAAGTACAACTGTGAGGCATTCTCCCAGTAACTTATGTTTACAAAACCGTAAAAAAAATATAACTAATTTGACAAGATTACCTGCAATCTGCACCAACAGCTTCATAAATTGACTTGAAACCATCCCTTTTTAAGCAATCTGCAAGTTCAGCCTGCAGAATGAAAGATACAGACTCATGAATCATGATTACAGAACATTCTAGAAGTAATAGAAATACACAAGTAAGAAGTAAACTGCTTGAGCCACGTCATACCTTTATCTGAGGTATAAGAGCGGGCCCGCCATACGCAAATGCTGAGTAAAGCTGAACAAGAGTTGCTCCTGCTCTTATCTTTTTATAAGCATCCTCGCCACTACATCAAGTACACATTTAATAAGTATTGCATCCACTAATGTTACAATTATAGCATGTTGTCATTAACAAAAACTTTAGATGAATATGAGAAACACACCTGCTCACACCTCCACAACCAACTAAAGGAATTTTTCCCTTCATAAACAAAACAAACAATATAAAGTTAGTACGAAAAATAAAAACAATAGACTGTCAGGATACGCGCTATAAAATCAAGTCTCAGGTGTACCTTTGTTAGAATATACATATCTTTAAGTATGTCATTTGACAGATTAAAAAGAGGCTTCCCACTCAATCCACCACTTTCCTTTGACACAGGGTTTATTTCTACTACTTCTGGCCTTGAAATTGTTGTATTTGATATTATCTACAACAAAACAATAAATCCTTAGTCACATTGAACCAATGTCAAATACATTTTACAACTATTTTTTCCTAACAAATATATAAGTCTAAGTGAATATTGCTTAATTTGTGCATTCGCATAGAGAATCATACCAAGCCATCCAAGTTAAGGTCAAGAGCAACCTGCATTATCAAAATGAAACAAGTAAGAACCCAATATTTAATAAATAATAATTATAATGCGTAGAAGATATAAATACTGCTGCAATGTCTTCAAGATCTTGCTTTGACAAATCTGGAGCAATTTTGACTAGCAATGGAGCTGGGCCCTCTTCACCCCATTTCATTTCATCGCGAGCTGCTTTAACCTTAATTATAACAAAAAAATGTGATGGATTTACATTTTATAGCCTTCTATCTTTAAATTAGCTGATAATCAGATTAAAATGAGAAGTTTGACCGGATCTCAAACCTTCTTAACAAGATCCTTTAACTGGTTTCTCCCTTGAAGCTGGCGGAGTCCAGGTGTGTTAGGCGATGACACATTAATCACCTATAACATGATTAAACAAATGTCAATGCGAATCAATCACAGTAAATAAAACTATATATAAAGGTAAAAAAAAAGGTAATCTACCAAGTAGTCAGCATACTGTGATAGTGAATGTACACCTTGTACATAATCTGCAGCAGCATCCTCACTGGTTTTATTCTTTCCGATATTAACCCCGAGAATCCCGGGCCCCGCTTTCCCTCCATTTTTGGCTTCATGTTGAGCCTCTAACCTCTTTGCAACAGCAGCTATCCCATCACCATTAAAACCACACCTGTTAATAATGGCACTGCACAAAAACAAAGAACAATAAGTGATTGTAAACACTAATAACAAAAACATTTGACTATTAATTACTTTCTTACCCTTGGTCCCGCAATCTGAACATACGAGGCTTTGGATTACCTTCCTGTGGAAGAGGAGTTACTGACCCAATTTCAACAAAACCAAAACCTAATCCGAGTAAACCGTCAACAGCTTCTGCATTTTTATCAAATCCAGCAGAGAGACCAATTGGATTAGAGAATCTTTTTCCCCAAACTTCAAGCCCGAGAATTTGCTGATCTGGCCTCTTTTCTTTAGGGACCAACCCGCGAGCTGCAGCAGAGATAGCTAGGCGATGAGCAACTTCTGGATCCAGTAATGCAAATAATGGGTTTGCAATCTTTGATGCTGAAAATAACCAGCCACTGCAGAATTGTCCATCAATAAGGGTAACAACTAGCAACCAAAGCTAATGAAACTATGCAAAGCCGGTAACACATGTGCGATTTCATGTTGGTTAGTCATGAACCACATGACAAACTGTGAATTGATGGGGTGTTCATGGTTTGGTTTGGAACCGTGAAAACATCCCAAACCGATCACCACTTTGGTTCTGCGGTCAGTTTTTTTAAACTTACTCAGCCAGTCGATTTATGAATTTTCAAACCGTACAGAACGGTTTGGTTTACGGTTTATACTCGAAAAACCGATCAAAAATAAACCAATCCGTATCAAGCTTGGGCTATGTAGCGTTTTATATTTTAGCCATGCCTTTAATTATTTAAGTTATGCACATGATTGGGCTTTGTTTAACAATACAATACATGAAGTCAGACTAACATTATCGATTCTGTATTTTGATCAAATTCTATGCATCTTTTATTATAAAGGCATAATAATCCTAAACCGCGAAACCAGACATAAGCCAAACTGTTACCAACGGTTTTACTTAAAAAAAAATCATCAAAAACCGAACCTTCAACACACTAAATTAAACATATACAGATTAAGTACCCAAATGTTGCTTCATCCAGAGTGCTGAAATAAGCTCCTCCAACCAGGCCAATAACGCCTCCTGTAAGTAATCTTCCCTACAGTTTTTCAAATAGTATCAACTCTTGATATCTAATAATAAACCTACAACTTTCAAATTCAAATTTGATTAGGCCAAGCCACTCACAAGCTACTCAAGATTGGCTCGGAAAAAAGCTCGAATTGAGCCGAGCTTAAATGTGATAGAGCCTAAAAATAAACTAAACTTGTTTAGTAAATGAGCCCAAGCATCACTTATTGACTCCAAACTCGCTTGTGATTTTAATAACATTTGATATATATTTATTTAATAATTAATTTTATGCATAAAACTTTGAAAAAGGAAGTACATAATACATGCTACATAAAAATAATTATAAATATCAATCAATATATATTAAGTAATAACAAAAGCTACCATTCTGGACGAACGAGGAAGATTAGCTTTATCAGTTGCAGTAGAAGAAGCAGAAGAGCAATAATGTCTGCGACTGGTTATTGTAAGAGCCTTTGATTTCAGCTTCTGTGCCAAACTTCCTTTCATCATTCCAAATCCAATTCTTCTTGGTGACATATTTTCAACTTCACGGTTAACTGATTAATGTGGCTGTTTGACGCTAAGTTGAATATATTATTATTATTCTGTCGGCTGTAAAGTTACGCTGACTTCCCAAGCTTACTAAACAAAGGAAACTTTTCTATCATTTCTTTTCCTTTCCAACTAACCAATTGATTAATTTACGAGTAGTAAAATATTTTTGTGCCACTTTTAGTTTGAAAGGACGAGCACCATACTGCTAGACCATTAGGTCATGGATACGAATAGTAAAATATTGAAATAAGTAGGATCAAGTTTATTTAAACTATATGTAAATTAAAATTGAAAGATATTTCAGTAACTCATGATTGATGCTTTGTAAATGACATTCAAACCAAGTGATGTAACCAACTTCGGGTATAGATTATATGAATTGACACCAATTGTTTATACTGTATTGAAGACTATGAAAGAGTGGTTAAGCATGCTTGATATAATCACCATGAAGTCCTTATAGTAAGCTTGCGTAAGGTGGTCTTCCTAAAACCGTAATTTAACAAAACTATAAGAAATATCGGTAAGTTTTATCTTACTAATTTTCGTCTCTAACGCTCTTGTCAAGGACTCTATATATGGAAAGCATGTAGTGAACGGGGTAGGATTGTTGATGTCTACATTGTGAGTAAGCATTTTGCATTCCTTCGTTTCCTTGGGGTTGAATATGAAGATTGATTGGTGACTATTCTTCAATCATTATGGATTGGATCTTAATATCTATTTACGGCCTTGGCCAGGCCCAACCAGTTCACAAGGTTATCCCCGGAAGGAGGACCATGGTTCACAAGTTGGTTTTGTTTGGTGATGATGTAACATCCGTCTTTCTAGAAAAATAATAATAAAAGAGTTTTATTATTATTATTGTTATTATTTATTTATTTTAAATAAATAATAAGTTGAGTGATTGGCTTACAAATAAAAATATAGACTTAGACTAGTTTTATCAACAACCTAACCCAACCCAACATTTTAATAAAAAACTAATTTCTCTCTCTTCCACATATACAACCCAACCTAACCCAATTTTTCACTTTCATTCCCAACTCAATCCAATTATTTTAATGTTTATATTTATTTAGGTTTTAATTTATTCTATAAAATTTATTATAATTAAAAAAAATGTTTATTTTTTAAATTGTATTATTTTAAATATAAAAAATATTTAAAAACTTGAATTTTTTACAAGTAACAAAACTAATTTTACATATAATAATATTATAAAAAATACATGTTTTTAAAAGTGCTCCGTTTCTAACAAAATTTATATTGAAATGCTCGTAAAAATAAACTAAACAAGACTATGTTTTTAAAATTTTAAAATAAGTTAAATAATGTAGATTAATAAAAAAAATTAAATTACATACAAAAAAAATTGTTTGAAAGAAAAGAATGAAAAAATGAATATTTAAATGAAGTTGGGTCATGGCCTATGTTGATCTCATGACTTGGGTTGTGCACTATAGCTAATTTAATTTATTTTTTTAATATGTAAATAGTATAACAACCTCATAGGAGGTTGTTGATAAAGCTAGTCTTAGGAGTGTGGCTATGGGCTTAAGATCCATGGGCTTTGTCTATAAAAACACCTTAAACCCTACAAACTCCTCATTTAATCTTTTGTCTACAGACACCACAAACACACACACTCCATTCTCCATCTAAAGCCGAATCTAGAAACAAAGAGGAACAATCAAGAACCATCTAGTATTTGTGTATCATGCATTTATAAGAAAGATCAAGATCAAACGCGTGTCAAGATCCAGATCTAAACCGACCTCGAACCAAATCTGAACCGACCTCGAAACGGTATGTCTTAGCTAAAAAGGTTATGTACTTGAGGTCGGATTGCCATAAAAATTGGTAGGATATTAGACCGGGATGTAATAAGTGTTAAAGTTGCAAATTTTATCATAAATGCCAAGTTATGAACAGCATTCAGAAACTTAAGTTGTTAACTGTCACTTATTGCTATTAATGCCAAGTTAGAGGTTTTTGGTCATGGTTGGTTTTCAGCTTCTCGATAGTTTTCCCGACAAATGTTTTTAAAAATGAGAAGTTTGAAAATGGAATCGTTTAGGCCGGGATAACGAGTGAAGGGGACGGGTATACATGTTTTATATCGGCAGCCCATATTTCCAGACATATTGTGGGATTAGCCCCTATACTTAATACACATATTATATAATAGATATAAAATATGTCATGGCATTTATTGAGGGAAACCGGTATGTTTTACAGAATTAGAGCTTGCTTATCACATGCTCTTCGAGATCTTAATACCACCACCTGTATGGAGATTAGAACTTTAGAAAACCAATTCCGTACATATTTTCCTCACTAAATAAATTCCTTACCCGACATTATCCCCTAGGAGCCCGTTTGGACCATATTCCTTTTTCGTTTGTTAAACTGAACATTACACACCATTTCAGCCTTGGCCTTTATTTTATTTTTACCCGTGTGATGAAATCCAGTTCGTTATCGAGTTGTATATATATCGAGTTGTACTTAGTCAGACGAGTTGTAAAATTGTTAAGTTCTGAGTTGTAATTATCAGTCATTTCAGTTAGTATTGATGAAAAAAAAAAGTAAAAAAAAAATTGAAAAATCAGCAAAAAAACAAAAAGAAGTTATTAGTTTGGTATTTCAGTTATTATTAGCAGTCGAGTATGTAAATAGCAGTCGATTGTGTATTTAGTTGTTTGTATTCGTGAGTCTGTATATTGGTTTGTTTAACTGGGTTTCATCCACCTGAGTCACTAAATAAGCCTAATCCGCACCCAAACCTAAGCCTCAGCAAAACCCTAGTCTGAGTCTTTATGCAACCGGTGGTTAATGGGTGGAGATAAGACTGACCTACAAGCATATTAAGTTGTAACTCATATTAGGTATATTGAGGGCAGAGACATATACTGGCACATCTTTTGTCAGTCCAGATATTGAACCGAGTGGAGTGTTGATAGTGTGAGGGGTATGAACATGTATGCCCTAAACGGAAACAAAGTACACTTGTCTGGGCGATTCTATAGTTTTATGGTGGCATTAACTTTATTTGTGGGTTGTCAATCTAGAAAGTGTCAGTCTGGGAAACTGGGTATGACCTTAAACCTTGCTAGTATTAATGGTGATAATTGGTTGACCTATGATGGCGGTTAATGTTTACTTTAGAGTTTGCTTGAGGGCAAGCAAAAGATAAGTGTGGGGATGTGATGTTCGGTTTATTTGTACATATTTATTTGGGTTAACGTATTTGTTTTACTCGTTTATTCTAGGAACTTTGGTACTTCATACATGTTTATTGTGTTTCAGGTCACAGGTACTTAACGCGCTTAATTTGGACATGTATGAGCATGGAATGAAGACCCGGGATGTCCAGCACGCTTACCGAGGCAGTTAAACGAAGTTGCTGAGAAAAGAGGCCCATCGCGTAGCGCGATGGGTGTTGAAGGTGGGGCATCGCGCTACGCGATGCCCTGTAAGTTCTTGGTTTGACTTTGGTCCATCACGTAGCGCGATGGACCAGGAGAGGAGGCCATCGCGCTACGCGATGGTCCCCAGAATCGTGAAAGTTAGGGTTTGTTTTATATTACGTTCTTGACGACCCTAGACGCCATTCTTGACCTTCCAGGCGATTTCCAGAGCAGAAGAGCAAGTCCCAATCATCTCTAAGTGTCCTACATGGCCTACCAGATCATAACCGAGGCCCGAGAGATGCCGATGCGCGGCTAGTTTCTTAAAGTCATACAATGATATAGAGTATTGTATCTTTCAGTTTTTCTCATGTATTTAGAATGAATTGATTGTAATGATCTTTGATTAATCTATGAGTATTGATGTTTAGTATTGTTGTGCATTCAGTCGGTTTAGGTTTTTGTCGATCAGAACGATTAGTTTGCCGGTTGCTATAATAATTGCTCGTAGGGTTGTTTTGACTAGTTGAATGTGATGAAGCATACGCTTTCCCTTAGTTGAGTCACACTGGCAGGGACTGTTTGATAACCAGTGCCGTGTGTTAGTAAGCGTTGATGCCTAAGGTTTGTCTAGTTAGTCAATCGGTGTTAATCAGTGATTGTTAATTTGTTAAGTTGCATGAGTTTGCTGTTAAGTTAATTACTTGGATTCCCGGGTGTGATTTGTCTTTTTTAATTGATTGAACACGTGATTACTTGCTTGCTTGTTACAACATATAAACCATTTGCTAGTATGATCAGCACTTTAATTGAATTACTTCATAAGTTTAGAAATTGATTTCACTTCACACTGACCACATACTCCTGGTGGATACGATACCTAACTTACCCTAGCTGCTTAGGTTAATTAGGTTTTTGCATGACTCAAACGACGGTCATCACCCGGCCATAGGGCCTAGTTGTATGATCAATAGTTGGTACCAATTATGTCAATTTATTAAAGTTTGCAGCGGAAAATGTTAAGTAAAATATTTTATTTTCATAACATAGTGAATTAAATACCCTTTTTCGTTTTACAAAATTACTTGTTTAAAAATAAGTTTCACATATGCTTCATTACAAAATTAGCTGAGCCACCAACTGTATTCTATGCCTAGTGATCTTCTATCTCCACCGGCATATCCACCTCTATACTTTGCTCCTGATTACCTGAAAACACTTTTAAAAACACGTCAATTATATGCTGGTGAACACACTGACTCGATAAAAGGTTTTCACAATTCGTTATGACACAACACCAATAGCGTTCAACGACTCAGTGGGTCTGAATCCCATCTCATCGAAACTAACCATACGCACAAACCACTTAATTGGACTTCACTCACCCTAGAGACAGTCACTTGCCTCATGGTCAGTATGTCTATAGTGTGTGATCACTACATATCATATATGTAAGGATCCAGACACATGTGTATTTTAGCCTGAGTGTTTAGTACTACATTGTATTAAAATGTTTTAGAGGATTTGAACCAACTCTTATGTAAATACTTTTCTAACTCTTTACATATTGATAACCCTCCATAATCTAAAAGAGTAAATATCTTTAAAAAAATAGTACATATTCATAACATTAGACGTATTCACGTCATAGAGAAACTTTTAAACATAATCATACTATAAAAAGGTTAGACTTATTCACCTTTTGACTGTTACCTTGGACCTATAGTACAATAATAATATTTTATAAATAACTAAATCTATAATCTAGCATTAGACCTTTAGTCTATTTGCATAACCTCTACCTTGATATTCATTTGTTTTATAAAACATATGTTTAACATTTATATGTTTCTTTTTCATGAAGAAACGTGCATATCAAATTTCTTCTTTTATAAGAAATATCTTTATATAAAATAAAGAATAATATTCCATCTATAACTTTGTCTTATGAAAACTCTATTTTACTTATTTATTTAATCAAGGTATAGACCATACCCCCGACTAGGGTCTAAGCTATATATAATTAAATAATCCGGAAGAACTCCTATCTTGTATGGCTTGTCTATACGAAATGCTTAAGCTTGATGTGGGCAGCACTTCTACTTATCGTCGGGAAATTAAAAGAATAAACCGACAAGGGATTCCACTACTTGCATGCACTTCGAGACAACGAACACGTCACAGGCACGTATTTCAAGGTAAAGTGAGTGTGTGGGTGGATGAAATGTGCTCCTTCGTGTAGCGCGAAGAACTTTATTTTAGTCGTTTGCGTAGCGCGAAGGACAAACTAACCGCCTCTGATTATTTAATTCCTTCGCGTATCGCGAAGTTAATTCGATAGTCGTTCGCGTCGCGCGAAGGACAAAGATAGGTCCAGTGTGTCATCTCCTAGACCTGCTACATGTCGCCACGTGGTGACACGTGTTAGCACCTGATAAGGTTACTTCGTGGCTACTTCGCGTATTGCGAAATTTTCTTACCTATTTCTTTTGCGTCGCGCGAAGGAATTTAAATCTAAAAATTTTCATTTTTAATCCCTGGTAGCTCATCACGTCTTGATCTTTCTTCCACAGTTCAAAAATACTAATGTGGCTTTCAAGCGGCTTGCGAAGTGCAAATTGCGCCATCAAAGCGCCCATCGCCCGAGCCGTGCCCGTGCGCTTCGAGTGCTTCGCACCCTCTAATAGAACTAGTGAGAGTGGTTAGCCACATAAGAATATTACTATAGAAACTTCCTTCCTTATAAATAGCTTCCATTTTTTTTACTTCCTTCCATGTGTGATGAAGTTTCCTTATTTCCTTAACTTATGATACTTTAATTTTATTTCTCCATTACTTATTTCATGAAAACTTTTGGCCCTTTATCTTCATAAATTTGTCAAATTTAGACCTAAACTTTGGGGATGCTACATCGGCTTTACATGAAATTTATTACGGCACTAGATCAGGATGAAACGCTCAGTAAATTCTCAAGCTTTACGCTAAACAAGTTTAGGACAAATGCGAATGCAAAATGGGAATACTAAGTTGTAAATGGGAATACTATTTACGATGGGAATACGAAGTTGCAAATGGGAATACTATTTGCAAATGGAAATAATAGTTTGCAAATAGGAATACTAATTTGCAAATGGGAATACTAGTTTGTAAATAGGAATGCTAATTTGCAAATGGGAATTCTAATACTAGTTTGCAAATGGGAATACTAATTTGCAAATGGGAATAGTAGTTTGTAAATAGGAATGCTAATTTGCAAATGGGAATTCTAATACTAATTTGCAAATGGGAATACACTTTGCAAATGAAGTTTGGAAATACCCAGTGCTAGATATTTAAACATCATAGATAGCTCAGTTGAAGTTAGTAAATGTTAATAAGATTAATTAAGTTAATGGGGTTTTGAACCAGTTAGCTTAGCTAAATTAATTATTAAGTATCATTAAATGGTAGAATCATTAATTAACAACTAGTTGTTTAACAATTAGATGTGCACAGTTGATGAAGATAATTAATATAAATTCAGAACACATCGGGATACTGGTGAGTTCTAGCTCCCATTTTTACTCTTAATGATTGGGGCTGTATGCATACTCAATAAAAAAGATAAAAGATGAATGTGACATGTTTATTAGGAGAAAGGAAATGGGTAACATAATAAACACACTTAACGCTTTTATGTGAAGTATATGAAGAATGTGAGCAAGTCATAACGTGTGCATCGGGGGGGGGGGGGGTCGTTATACCTTATACCTGTCCACATGATGATGATGCTTGTAGGCTGTATGTGAGTGCTTATACGATAGACATGTGTTCCTTCCATGGATAGATAGTTGATGCGTTATTGCTTCGGTAATAATAATGTATGTTTCTTATATGGTTATGTGATAAGTTTTTCTTTAATGGTTATGCGTTTACTATTCTTTCTATAGATACGAGGTGACGTTACGTAATTAGACACTAAGGTTTCTTTTATGGATATGAATATAGAGTTCCTTTGGTGGATATGAGTAGACGTTCTTTTTATGGATATGAATATAGATGCTCCTTTTATGGATATGAGTAGATGTTCCTTTTATGGATAAGAATAGATAGCTCGGTTATGAGCAAGAACAAATGGTTCGGTTATGAACAAGAATAGTTATGGATCGATTGATAGGCCAACATAGAAACAAGTAAATAATGAATGAGTATAAGTTATGTATGAATGTTCAAAATATGTGATTTATTTATAAATCGTATTTTAGGAAAACACAAAAACGTTAAAACTCATATAGTGCATAACTTATTTTTAGTATACATGCAGGTATGATGAAAGGAGTCGATGTCTTTCTGTCCCATTTGAAAGAAAGGCTGAAAGCAAAAGGTTGATGGCTTGGCAAGCTTGAGGTGCGTATAAGGTTATCCATATTGGAGATTAGATTAAAAAAAGAAGTTATTATGTAAAAGTTTTAGTTTCCGCTGCAAATTGGATGAGCTTTCGCTTTATCAGACTAAGTTTATGAATAAATTCAACGCTAAAGTAGGGATGCCGGGTTGGGGCCTTATTGAGATCATAGACTAGGTCTTTTGTTTACAGCATTTTTTAAAATTTATAATATCATAACGTTTAGCATCAAAAGAATTTTAAACTATAATAAATGTTGATGACTACCCAATCTAACAGCATCAGGTGTTTATCCAAGATGATACGGGTTCGAGTCTTGTAAAATAGGCATTAAATGATTTTAAAAAGTAATATATAGGGATTGTATATTTGTTGAAAAAAACTTAAAAATATAAATATTTTAAGAAATAAAACGGTTTGTTACACTTCGTTTACTTGATTGCGGCGAAACAAAATAAGTACAAATGAGATATGCAATTCACACTAAGCCACACAAGTTATAAGTATATTAAAAGAATGTGTATAACAATAAACCCCACTTATGGCAATGAACTATGGTAAGAAAAAGGCTTGCTGTTTCATGTGGTCCATGTTCGATTTCTACCCCCGGCATTTAGTTTCAGCGAAACCTGAGTGGTGATGAGAGACTAGACGAGAATGTGGCATTCATTAGTTGGATCTTGAACTGGGCACTGTCGTGCTTCAGGCGAGTGTTCACGAGCGTTGCCCTTATGTGAGAGTTTTCCCGGATTGAAAGGTGAATATATCCCAATATAATGAGTTTAACCAATAGTTTATTTAAAGGATTAGTTGGCCGTTTCAAAAAATAAATAAATAAATCCTACTCATAGGTACTTAATGGTTTACCTGCTTCTACACTTTTGTCTCTATCTAAGTTTTTATTTGTCATTATTATTTTTTTATATTAGTAACTTACTAATACAATATTTTACTAGATGTGGTTATTGTCGTATTGTTTTCGCTTTTAGATAGCACACCAATAATGAAAGTTAGTATGCTCCAGAAATGACAAATGTTTAAGAGAGATGACGCTTCAGAAGTGGAGGAAATCAGTTCTTCGTGGAGAGAGTTCAGTTGTTTCAATTGGGGTTTAAAAGACTCGTTGAAACTGACCGATCGACTCAACCGAGCCAAATTTGATGGTTCAATTGGGTTAAAGTAATAGGGTTCGTTTTATATTTGAAAAACCGAGTTTCATGGTTTGATTACAATTTGGAATCAGCCAGTCACTGAAAAAGGGAAATTGGATTTTAATAATCCCAACTAACTATTGTTAGCCAATAATAATCCCAACTTAATTTATTCCCATTGGTGGTCCCAAATTTTAAAAAATTAGCTCTCAATGGTCCCCGGTTAAAAAAACTTAACGGCGTTAAGTTTTTCCCTAATTTCAAACTTATATTATGGGCTTTTGATCGGAATCGGAAAGAGGATGCATGTCGATTAATGTAAACTTTAGCTCGAAAAGACGCTCCACACGGCTTGATTAATGCTTCAAAACGGATGTTTGAACTTCAAATTAACAAAAATTAAGTTGTTTGAAGCACCATTTCGAGCTAAATTTTACATGAATCAACTCGTATCATCTTTTCGATCAAAAGCCCTAAAAATCAGTTTGAAATTCGGAAGAACTTAACGCTATTAAGTCTTTTTTAACCAGGGACCATTGAGAGCCAATATTTTTAAATTTGGAACCACCAATAGTAATAAACTAAGTTGGAATTATTATCTGCCAACAACATTTATTTGGGATTATTAACATTCAATTTGCCTTGAAAAAATAAAATATATATTTTTAATCTATTTAACAAGAAATAATAAAAAATAATAGTTTTTTTCATCTACAAGCATATAATAGTTATAGCTATTTACCCATGTATTGTGCGACGAATTCATTCAATAAAACCCAGTCATTACGGTGGTGAGTTAACACGAATTCGGTCGGTATTGGCTACTTTTGTTACGCACCGGAACTAAACCAAAAAAAAAAAAAGCATTAGCATGTTTATTTGATCAATAAGCACTGACGTCGGTAAAACCCAAGTGTTGAAACTCAAGTGTTGGCAAAACCTTGGCGTTGATAAAACCTGCATGCTACGACAGCGAATCTATGTGAATTCGGTTAGTATCAGTTACGTTAGTTACGGTATCGGAACTAAAACAAAAAAATTCAAAAAGAATTAGGTGGACCAGCAGGGTGGCATAAGTCCGTAGAAGCCGGGTGTTGATAAAACCCGAGTGTTGCCAGTCCCGAACGTTAAGACGATGACTCTATCCAAATTCGGTCGGTTTATGATACGTTCATTAAAAGCATATTGTTTATTTAGATTTCTTTTACAATTATCATTATCATTCTATAAATGGCCGGCCATTACCCGTCCCCTTTGTGGATGCAAAGCTCTAATGTTGATGTTAACACTTGCCTAAGAATGTAACTCATAAATAAAAACGTAGGATGCCACTAAGACTGGCCTAGGAAAGCTGCGCAATTGACCCTTTTAAGTTCCAGCCACGTTCTTTTTAGTTTTTAGTCAAACTCTTTTATTTATAGAATTTATTCATTATTATGTAGGATTAAATGCAAACCCAAAGAAGGGGATTTTTAAAATGTCAAATATCTTAAATTGTCACAGAACTTTGTAGCTGTTTTTATTTATAAAGTTTTAATCACTTTATAAATGCTAAAAGTTAGACAACTTATCGGCTTTCTTTGCACTTGAACCTGGCTAAAAAAGTTTTAATATCACTTTATTAATACAAAATTAAATGTAACTCTTTTATTAATGTTGGAAAATAGGTCGGTGAAGAGATACGCTCCCAGACCCCTCATGCGAGCTCAAGTAAACCCCTAAATGGTCTTGGATCGCATCCGCGGGCCTGACCCTACAGCCTTATAAGTTATATAAAGAGCCTGCAGGCGCCACCCCGGGTGAAAGGCCAGCCACGCGCGAAGGAGACAAACGGTACACAATGGTAGGCCGGAAAGCTAATCAGAGTCCAAGATTCCCCAATGGTGAAAGCCATGTTAGCAAGGAATCACGATTGCACGATTGACCAATAGTGAGATGCTAGCACTGTACCTCCGCCAACGGCTACACACACCAGCCAACTGTCATATGCTCAAAGCCAGTCAGAGACTTCATATCCCCCCACCCCCAAATGAGAACAAAAGGTTGCTCTGGATAGTATAGTGACAACTCAGCTAATCATCTCTCTGCCTCTCCGGCTATAATGACCGCATTTGGACCAACGTTTAAACGTTATGCAATTAGAATACTGATTCGCACACCGGAGGGTGGTTAGTGAAGATTCACCATCCCTCCTTCTCATAAAAAGATTCACGGTGCTCTGTTTTACAGGTGGCTACCCAATTGAGACTTAGGCTTTAATATTAGGATTAATATGTGTTTCTTCAGTCGGTTTTCTTTGCACTTGAACATGGATAAAGTAGTTTTAATGTCACTTTCTAAAGACCGAAGTTAAATGTAACTTTTTATTAATAGTGGCCAATGCATCGTTTAAACTATGACAATTACCAACTTAGAAGAAAAAAAGCCCTTCAATTATAATAACTCTCTTATTACTCAACCAACTGAACAATGATAATAAAAGCTTATGCATATTTCTTTAACATCTAATATTATTTTTCTAACTATTTAATTCTAGTATAATATACTTTTTATATTTATTTATTTAGTTATTAAATTATGTTGCATCTCATCCGTTTATTAATCGGTCTGTTATTTAAAATAATGATCTTAGTATATGTGGGATGGATTATGATTATTCTTGTGCTTTGTCTTGTCTTCGTGATATGATTCCAAGCGTCGATTTTAGCAGCTCACTAACAAAGAGACCGCCCCCTCTAAAGCCCAGCATGCATTGACGAGCGCTCTTTTTAGTAAAATTGTTCACGACATGGAGCCACACTTTGACACGACAAGCAGACAAAAAGCCATTTTGAGTGTCTACGAGCACCACATGCTCAAAATTTTCTTCTTGCTATCCCTATAAATGGGTTAGACCAGCATATGTCTCCAGTGGAGTATCGTACTATCCTTAAATATCGTCTCATGATTCCTCTATTCCCGGTTGATGAGATATGTCCTATTTGTCGTAAGGTGTGTTTAGACTCATATAGGGAGCATGCGGTGCATTGTAAAGAGCTCCCGAGGTTCAAGTATCTACACAATCTGGTTAGGGATGTGATCTTTGATATACTCAGGCGGACCGGAATTTCTGTTAAGAAAGAAGCACCTGTGAATTTTCTAACTGACCCGTTAGAGGGAATATCATTTCTTCGACCGGCTGACATTTTGGTGTTTGGATGGATATGAGGAAAATATGTGTGTGTGGATTTAACAGGGGTCTCCCCTTTGGTGGGCTTAGGGAGTAGTGGTTTCACAGTCGGTCAAGCTCCATTAAAAGCTGCTTCAGGCAAGGTGACAAAACATGAGAAGGCATGTCTTGACAACCAACATGTATTTATTCCTTTTGCTTTTGATATTTTTGGTTTCCTCGCGCCTGAAGCTGTGGAGTTACCTACCCGTGTTCAGCAGGTCATGCATAGTAATGTTATGACTCCAAGATTAGCAAATGCAGCTTTTAAAAAATTGGGTTTTGCAATTCAAAAAGGGGGTAGCGGCGCAGCTTGTTGCCCGCTTGCCTTCTTTTTCAATGTAATCTAACCATTGAAATTTTTTTTTCTAAAACAATGGATACATTCAACAAATTTTATAGATTATATTTTAAACAAACCATACAACCAGCTTTTGAAGAAAATGAAAAGGAGTGTTTGATTTATAGAAATGATATGTAGAATGAAAGATAGCTATTCATATTAAAAAAAACGTGTAAATGTTCGTTAGAATTTTGCACATTAAATAAAAAGACCTAAATACCTCAAATTTAATGGAGAAAATTGGATGAGGTTAATAAAAGGAATGAAAATGACAAATTTAAGAAACCATAGAAATAGTCAAGCAAGAAAAAAGAATTTTGAAAGAAAATAAACCAAATCGCATTAATGAAAATGGACATTTACTTTTACAAAAACGATGATAATGCATTACCTATGATAATATATCATCCTCAAATTTTTATTGTATTTTAACCCAATTTGTACTATTTT
Organism: Bidens hawaiensis; assembly: GCF_021521415.1. NCBI lineage: Eukaryota > Viridiplantae > Streptophyta > Magnoliopsida > Asterales > Asteraceae > Bidens > Bidens hawaiensis. The sequence continues at coordinate 171,774 of NW_027492905.1, forward strand.
ATTATAAGCCATTGAGGACACTACATATAATAACTAATAAATTATGGTCTAAAAAACAGGTTTCCTAGGCACCTCTCACCCAACGAACAACTAACTAAAGTATAACCTTAATCACAAGATAACAAAAGCATATCTTGTTACTCTTGCAATCGTCAAACCCAACTTGAAAAGAGGAAAAACAAACTATAAGAAAACGAAACTAGACCCATTCAAATTCAGCCAAAGTTTTGACGATTGCCCATTCCAAATATTCCATTCTTTTTGTTATGAAAATATTGAAAGCTAAAACAGCTTGAATGAGAAGTTATCACTCTCATATATACCTAGTAACACACGGCCGGCTTTGTAAATTGTAATAAAATAAAATGAATTAAGATATTTTTATTTCCTTATACTTGTCAAAAAAAATATGTTAATTAGGTGTGTCTCTATGAGTAAATTCAGTTGATCGATTAAACTTGGCAGTTTGAAGTTATATTATTTATTTAAAGATTTTGAAACATTTGTACAAAAGCACTAATTCCTTAAGTACGCACGTACCTATGTTATTGTTATCATTATTAACAAAGATTTATTAACTAAAAATGTTGTTGGTTAGACAAAGCTAACCAAACAATCAAATAAGATAAGTACATGAAAAGTAGATGGTTAAGTTTGAAATCATTCGGTCCAAATTATGGTCGGTTTTTTTTTTTGTTACAATTCAAAGAAACGAAAAATGTATAGAATCGAATACTATCCAAGTATTTAAATTGCTGGCTTTGAAAATCGCTTTGTTTTCGCATTCCAAATGACCCACCAAATAGCAAAGAGAACTCCTTTTGCAAGTAGTTTCTTCTTCTTTGTTAAATGATTTTGATTCATATAGGTATATATGTTTTTTGGTTCCATTGTGTTTGGCCCGACAAATGAAGCCAAGCGAGAATCGATTTTCAAACCGCATAAGCTATTCCACAAAAGGTAAAAAAATGACGAGTTGTTTTGATATCTTTTGCACAAAACATAAATAAAATAAACAAAACGCCTGACCCTTTATTTAAGAGGTTAGCTCTACTCCGTATTCTGTTAAGAAAAAGTCATCAATGTAAATTACATATATATTATGGTGTTTACTTGAAATTATTAAGAAAAAATAAAATAAATAATTAAAATAAAAAAAAACCCATAAACAATATTAAAAAGGAAAAATGACTACAATGACTCATTTTACCAAGCAAATTCTAGAACTGATTTACCTTTCCAGTTCACTTCCTCTCCTAATATGAGATCAGAATTGAAGATTGCTGTTAGTCTGATTTCTTGAATATTCCCTTCAAACTAAAAATACTTAAAATGACCACATTCTAAAATGGAGGATCCATCAAATTAGAACCGACGCCCCACGGATCCATCTGACACCCTTCCGTATTTTAACCAACAACATCTAGACACGTATGCATTTAAACGGTCGGGCCCAGCCGTTTTTTTTAAAAACCGATCGTTTAGTTATGGCGTCAACCGTTTATTAAATAGTCGGTCCAACGGATTAAAAATCTTTTAAACGGTCGGTCTGAATTAAAACGGTTAGCCAACGGATCTATTCCGTCAGGCATTCATATCCACTCTGTCGACCAACATATTTATTCCGGCGCCTTTCATATCTATTCCACCGGCCGGCCTTCATATCTATTTATTCGTGGTCTTCATATCTTTATGTTTAAATTTATTAAATAACTAATAATAAAAATAAAGAATACAAATATTCGAAACATTATTTTATTTTTAGTGAAAATTTTAAGGACTAAGGGTAACAACCCATACGTTCGGTAGATCGTAAAATTAAAACAAGGTGCATACCTTTCAAAAAGTGAGTAACACTATTTTAATTTTACGATCTTCAAATGAAGAAACGCGGGTCCTATCCGAGAATGGTTAACTCTATGAGAAGGATTTGGGCTAAAAAACACCTGTTTATTGGGTCTTTTCCTGACCCTACCTCTATAGTAACATTCTGGAATGGTTAAAATACAAAGGAACACAAAACTGAGAAGTATGATAAAGATTGTGGCTATATAAAAAACCCCTCAACAAAAAATTCAAAAAAAAAAACAATAAAAAAAAAATCATAACTCAAGATAAAAATAAAAAAAAATTTAAAACTCAAATGTTTCATCTGCCATTCTCGTTTCATAAAAAAAGCGACGGAAAGACACAATACCGAGATCAAAGACACAATAACGAAAATGAACAAAAGACACAATTATAACTAAAAAAGACACAATAGATTGCAAAATATAACATAGTGTTAAGTAATATAACACAATACTAAGAAAAGAAGACACAGTGTCAAGGAAAAAAGACAAAACCAATGATAAAAATAAACACAACACACAATGATCTTTTTACCTCACATTGTTTTTTTTTGACGAGGAAGACGGTGAAAACATTTTTTGTGTGTTTACTTTTTTCGTTTTTTATTAAATTTTGAGTTATAATTTTTTTTATTATTATTATTTTAATTTTTTATGGGTTTTTTTGCAGCTATAAACCATTCTCATTCTTTTCATTTTTATTTCCTTTGTAGAGTAACTTGACCCCGTAACATTTAAGATATTATGGTACGGAAATAGTGGAAGCAAGATTAAAAAAATAAGTTTTATGTCGAGGGGCACATATGCTTACAAAATTATTTTCATGTTGAGCATGTAATCTTCAATAGATTATTATAGAAAACAAGTTGAAACAAGTTTCAAAAATAAGAACTTTGATGGAGTGGAACATGTGCTTACATGATAGTTAAGGTTAATATTTATGAATCTGATGTAAAACAATAATGAAATTAAATATTCTGGTTGTCTAGAAAAAAGTAGTTTTTAAAGGAACACATGTGATGTCGAAGTTAAATTAATCAGTTCAACACTTGCTTTACAACATGAAGTACACCTCTTTGATAGTTGGTTACAGGTTATGATTCTAGGTTTTTAGAACTTGTCTAGTATGCATTATGAATATATATTACAAGCGTTCGTAACATCTGTCTATACTATTAAAGCAAAACCTTATTTCACATGCCATTCAATTAGAGTAACCACCATTATTACCATTTATAGAATTACTAACAAGGTTACAAATGTAGCTTTAAATGTTGTATTAAATGAAGTTTTTAGATATTTATGAATTATAAAATATTATTTATCATTATTTATATCTTATGAATCCAAAAGGTATGCTATTACATATATTATTAAATTTAATTTTTTTGTTGTATTTTTTTAACCACCCGTGTATTACACGGGCTGCATCCTAGTGTTAATTAAAGTCGACCTGATCATTCAGATCAAAGCCGCAAGTCTGGCAAGTTGGACAGTTAAATGTTCCAGTTTCGATCATTCAATAGTCCGGCCAACTGATGTCTAATTGAAATTTGAAACGGTCATGTAAACTGAATGGAACATTTAATCTTTTGGTATTTGTATATTTTTTCTTTTTTGCTATATGCATTTATGTACATGTATTATATTAATGAACCATATTTATATTTATTACTTTTAAGTTGTAATAGACTTAAGATTCCAAAAAAAGATGTTCTAGTTACAACTAATCTATTTTGGTAGACCCAACAAACACAATGTATTTGGTGGTTGTCTTTTAAAGTCTTGCTACCAGTCTAATTCATAATGTTCGTAAAGAACAACCTAACCGAACTACATATACCCAACGATTATCAAGCATCGGGTTTTTAGAGATTGGTTCTTAAGATCCCTGGTATGAATTGAAATTCTTTTTAATGAAAGTTATTATACAACGTAAAGATGGTTATTGCGTCACATACTACCACGCAAACAGTTGGATAAAAATTTCATCATGAAGCGATGAAAGTGTGATCAAGATATGATTAGTTTATTATTATTAACATAAAGTAATCACAATCACTCTTAAGACATTAGACAACATACAATATGTCTCCAAGTAAAAACAAAATGGACAACATTAACAAAGATTAGAGCTAATCCTTCACTTGTGGCCTAGTGTAGAAAGACTTGGGTTTTTAAGTAGAGACTTAAGTTCGATTCACACTTGTATCATTTTGGGGGTATACTGACAATGAAGAATTTGAGCTATGCCTTATATAAGTTTGTCAGTTTCAATTCTGAGCCCACCCCGGATTTTCGTCCCACCGTGTGTTATGCCAGAGAATTATGTTCTTGTGGTGACACAACGACTGTCAAGTGGCAGCCGGTGGTATGGTTTCCCGGGGGAACGACCAAACCAAACTTTAAAAACCAGCGTAGACCCGGTTAAGACAACATAGTCTGGCTAGAGTGGGGCATCGCAGCTCTCCAAATTTGAAAAGTACGGTAGCCAAAGTAAAAGAAATCCGTCGTTCTAAAAAAAAAGATTAAAAGCTAATTATGTTTAGAGCATAACCATACAAATAAAATTTTGTTTCTCAAATTTTAACTATTAATCCCAATTTTCAGACAATTATATATAATTTAATATGAAAAAGTTTTATATGATCATAATGCAAGTAATCGGAATGAACGAACTCACAAATCTATACAAGCGAGCATCCTTGAGGATGTACAAACGAAACCCTTATTGCCAAAAACTAACCGCAACAATGTTACCTTTTTTTTTATCACAAACGATCGCCAACTGTGTTTGTTTCCGTGGTCTTTAAGTTACTAGTTACAGAATAACAATTAGAGTATGTTTGGCAAAATTAGCTGGTAGCTGTAGCTGAAAGCTGGTGGCTGTAGCTGATAACTGGTAGCTGTAGTTTTATAAATATATTTATATGTTTAGCAGAGTAGATGGAGCTTTTAACAAAATATATAAAATGACCAAAATAGACATAAATAAAAAAAATAATATTAAATGTACTTAATTTAAAAGATTATTTAAGTAATTAAAATATTAAAAGTTTATAGCCTTTTCTAAACGCTACTAGTAGTGTGTATAAAAAAAAACTAGATCGTGGTCTTAAAGTTACTAGTTAGTAGTAATAATTAGCGTGAATCTAAAGATCAAAACATACCTAAATGCTAACTAAAAATATGCAAATAATTTAACACATTTCATATTTTATTTTCTCTTTTACTATTAGTCTATTACAAACATATTGTTCTTCCGATCTAATGTCATAGGGTGGTGGCTAAGGTTTGAAATCTTATGGTCTCAGATTTAAAACCCGACTCGATGAGGTTTTTCTATAGCGACAAGTTTCCTCCTTTATAGTGTTTCTGGGTGAGTCAAACTTGAAGCGTCAAAATCAGTATTAATGGTTGACATTCCGTTTCAGGAAGGCTTATTCGGATATTAAGGGTGGTTTCAAAGAATATTAAAATATATATTGAGATTACGATTATTTACATTTTCTTTCATTGTTTATTGTGTTATTAATTAAAAGGTTACTTTACATACCAAATCAAATATCATACTAGTATTCAACACATATACAATACAATTACAAACATTATATATTTTAGTGTGTGTAAAATAGGTGGACTTTTTAGTTCTTACGCATACACCCACACCGCTACTATAAATACAACAACTACTTAGTTGAAGGTTCACGTTATTAAGTCTCATACTTTTCCTCTTGCTCTCCTCCCACCACGACTGTCCTCCTTCACGGAATTAATGGGGATCATTACGGACAACGGCGTCGTCTACAAGCCTGTCGACGACGTTGATCTCGGCCCTCACTCCGATCAAATCTACCTCCATGCTGACGTCAAAGGTCTCTTTCATCATTTCACCGTCAAATCTATTTTCAATCTATGCATATGATTAATTTATGTATCATATATACAGCGCCTCGAATGGCTGGATTGATCGCAAAGGTGTTCGTGTGGTCACTGGAGATGAAGCTGATCGGCAACGTTTTGGTGTATTTTCTGAAGAAGAATAATCGAATTCAGAAGGTACGTTCATTCAGGGACGGATTTATACACATGAGTACCGGGTCAAGCGAACCAGGTGTTTTTCGAACCGTAGTGGAGCATTTAATAGCGACTTTTTTAGCGAACCATGTGTTTTCTGGGCTGAACCATATATATAATTTGTTTCAAATATATACATAAAACATATACTGGCTTAGTGGCAAGGCGTGCATTGTGTTTGAGTGCAGACCCGGGTTCGAGTCTCACACAACCTTATTTTTTTTTGCCTTTTTCTTTTGTGCTCTATTACTTTTATACACCTTTCTTAAAAACCCTAAACACCCCCAATTTCCCTCCCTGCTCCACCTCTACCGCTTCTGCGTAGAGAAAGAAAGAAGAAGGTGCTATTAAAACTCAAAACAAAATATAAACAAGAGATCCACCATTGGGAACTTTTGTCGAGCACCTTAAATGCACTGCAAAACCTTACATAAGACCCGCTGCGCTGCCGGTGCTAGATCAGACGGTCAACATTGACACATTGTGCACGAGAACTCTTCGATTTCTACTTACCAGAAACTCGCCGTCGCCGATACCCTCCGCGTTCAGGTGCGTTCCCGCCCCTTTTGTAGTTCGTTAGTTAACCCTGAGAAAAATTGATGTGGGTAATTGTCAAATTCCTACTAGAATGAGACTTTTGATGATTGAGTGTTCAAAAAAGATGTTAGTTTTTTAGGGCTTTGAATTTTATTTTTGCTTTTACAGAACTTAAATTTGATAGATTATGGACCGTTTTTTATCGAGAAGGCCACGAGACCCTTCACCATCTAGTAGTAATAATCTGGCAAGAGTCGAATTGGATGATCTTCCATGGGATCCTTCAGATCGAAAGCCGATTTCATCATATCATCCTAATCAAAAAGATGAAATTAGAAGAACATATTTGCTAAGAGGGCCATGTCAACCTATTGGGCATAATTTTCCGCAACGAGATTTTAGTGGTTGCTTAAGAAAATTTCGTCCCGAGTGGTTTAAGACACATGAAAATTGGTTGGAGTATAGTGTTAAAACGGATAAAGCATATTGCTTGTTTTGTTATTTGTTTCCAGAAACTGGTCAAAAAGATGCGTTTGTGACCGATGGATTTGGTAATTGGAGCCATTCTGATAGAATATCCTCACATGTTGGTGGTATTAGAAGCCTTCACAACAAAGCACGTAAAAAAGGTGAGGACTTACTTAAACAAGAACAATCCATACATGTTGTCTTTGACAAACAAACTAATAAACAAAAAAGGGACTATAGACTCCGTTTGAGTACCTCAGTTAGACTTGCAAAAGGTTTGTTGAATGGTGGATTACCTTTTCGTGGTGATGATGAATCTGAAAGTTCACTCTATAGAGGACATTTTATAGAGTTTTTGAAATTGTTGGGAGAAATAAATGAAGATATTGCTAAGGTTATATTAAGTAACGCTCCGGGGAGATGCCAAATGATCGCTCCATCCATCCAAAAAGAGATTTGCAATTGTTTTGCACAAGAAGTATTAAAAAAGATATTCAATGAACTTGGTGATGATGTTTTTGCAATATTGGTTGACGAATCGAGAGATATTTCTAAAAAGGAACAAATGGCCATAGTTTTAAGATACGTTGATCAATTTGGAATTGTAAAAGAACGATTCATTGGCCTTGTCCATGTCAAGGAAACAACCGCGTCGTCTCTTAAATCTGCAATTGATGATTTATTTGCTCGTTACAACTTGAGTTTGCGGAAGGTTAGAGGCCAAGGATATGACGGTGCAAGCAACATGTCCGGTGAGTTTAATGGATTGAAAGCTTTGATTTTGAAAGAAAATTCTTCGGCATATTTTATTCATTGTTTTGCTCATCAACTTCAACTTGTTGTTGTAGCTCTTGCGACAAAGCATCATGACATCTATAAGTTTTTTGATGAAGTGTCGGATTTAACGAATGTTGTTGGTGCTTCTTGCAAACGAGTAGATTTGATTAGAGAAAGTCAAAGAGAGAGATTACATTTGAATCCGGAAATTGAAACAGGGCGTGGAAAAAGTCAAGAATTGTCACTTGCGAGAGCTGGAGATACACGTTGGAGTTCTCATGAAAAAACTCTTTTGCGTTTGCTTGCTTTATATCCTACCGTTATTGATGTGCTCGAGTACATAGAAAATTGGGGAGAGATACGTGCTCAGAAAAGTCAAGCACATGGCCTTCATGTATACATGAAATCTTTTAATTTTGTATTTTATCTACATTTGATGAAGTACATCTTGGGAGTTACAAACACATTGTCTCAAGCTCTTCAGAGAAAGGATCAAGACATCATGAATGCAGTTGAGCTGGTTAGATCAACCAAAAAAGCTCTTGAAAACTATCGACTTTAAGGTTTTGACTCTCTTTTAAAAGATGTTACATCTTTTTGTGACAAATATGAGATTGAAGTTGTTAACATGGAAGATGAGTATGTTGACCCAAAAAACCGAAGAAGAAAAACAAACATCACTAATCGTCACCATTATGTGGTTAATAATTTCAATACGGTTCTCGATATGCAAATTCAAGAGCTTGGAAATCGTTTTAATGAGGTAACCACGGATTTGCTTACGTTTATGAGTTCTTTGAGCCCGTGTCGTGATTTTCGCGCCTTTCATAAGCTAAACTTGCTAAAGTTGGCCGAGATGTATCCGTATGATTTTAGTTTTGATGAAAGAGACAAACTCATGTTTGAACTTGGCCACTACATTGCTAATGTGAAAGAAGATTCGAGGTTTGACAATCTTAAAGGGGTAAGTGATCTTGCAAAAATGATGGTGGAAACAAGAAAACACATTGATTATCCGTTGGTTTATCGTTTAATAAAATTGTCACTAGTTCTACCGGTTGCAACGGCTAGTGTTGAAAGAAGTTTTTCTTCAATGAAGCACGTGAAGACGGAACTACGTAATAGGATGGGTGACGGGTACATGAATGATTCTTGCATTTGCTACATTGAAAGAGAGTTTTTACTACAAGTTTCGATCGAAGATGTAATGCAACGCTTTCAAAAGATGAAAACTCGTAAAGAACAACTATAAGGTTAGTTTTTTTTTTATTTCGAAAGATTATCGTTTTTAAGTCCCGTGTTTTTTTAGTTTCTAATGATGATGTTTTTTAGTTATTATATCGTTTTTTATTATATGATTAATCTTACTTGACCCGAACCGTTAAACCAATCCGAATCGTCAACCCGACCCAATTTTTTTATACGCGTTCTTATATATTTAGAGCATCTTAAAATAGCGAACCAGATAAAAAAAAATTCTAAATCCGTCACTGCGTTCATTAATTTTATATTATTTTATAACGTAAGTATTACGTCAATTGAGAAGAAGGAAAACGAAACCTTTCTTATAAAGGATGGGAACCTTCTTTACTAAGACGTGTTTTGCCTAAGCAAGCAATTTATAGGATGAATACAAAATCGTGAGTTTCTGGATTGACAATCCACCAGACAAAACGAATAATATTTTAGCATGGTTTACTTGGGCCAAGGGCCGGACCGGTGTGCCGTTAAATTAATGTTGATTATATATAACATGGAACCTTTAAATAGTTAATATCTAAAGGTAGCTATTGCAATTATGTAGAGTTTGCTCGATTAATTAGTGAGCAAAGTTAGGTTACGAAATTCTTAACTTTACTTGAGTTGTAACTTCTTTTCATTAATCTTCTTCTTAATGTGGACATTAATTAATATCTCGTGTCTAATTTATTACTTCTTTTTTCAGAACGACTATATTTTTTGTAATATATTGAGTTTGAACCCAAGACTTCTATTCCACACACCAACCACCTTACCACCCCATTAAAATAGAAATGATCGAATTTAATCAATTTTAAACACCTTTTTAGTTGAATGTATATATACACTTTATAATGTACTTATTCATTTATTGCTCTAGTAATATGTAATGTAACTAGAATTTGATGAGCAATTATTGTTTGATGTACTCCTAATATTTGTTTTTATATATTCATGTAAAATATAGGGTAAAGCTAAATTGATATTTATTAGATATAAATAATTGAAACGTGTTAATTACGTGAATGATATGTTGTTGCAAGTTGGTTCAATTACTAATTTACTACATTCAAACAAGATAAGTCATTACAAATAGATGAAATTATTAACTGCATAAATTGTCAAACTAGTTCTATTACACACCCAAAAGAATATATAGATATTTAAATATAATTTTTGAATGAAGGTATATTGGTTTAAATAATCACAGCTATCACTTTTTGGTCGATGCCGGTTCAATTGACAAAATGGTTAGTGACACTCCCACTTTTTAACATGCTTGCTTCCAACGATCCACGACTAATAGAAGTGTAACCCTATTAGTCTTCAGCCGCTGAGAAAACGTTTTTTTGCTAGAAAATTCCTTTTTTTCTGGAAAACTCAACTTGAATACTACCACCACTACCTGAACACCAATGCCGTCGCCGACTGACAACCACCACATGAACACCTCCACCGCCACTTGAACACCACCTTTGACCACCACTACCTGAGTAGCCCGAACACCACCACCGCTTCCCACCATCAGCAGTTTCCACCTAAAAAAGGAGTTTCCCGGCCAAAAACGCTTCTCTAGCGACCACCACCTAGGGTCCGACGACCTCAATAATTGGGGTTTTTACTAAAAAAAATGTTCCTAACGTCCGATCTAAGGCTTCAAAGAAGTTTGGGACGAAAATGTTATGTTTTCATGCGAAAAAAGAAAAAGAAGTTTTTCGGCCAAAAACGTTTCTCCGGAAACCAGAGACTAACAGAGTTACGCGTCCGTCAGTCGTGGATCATTTGACGCAAACATGTTAAAAGATGGGACTATCACCAATCATTTCATTAGTTGAGACCGACAACGACCAAAAGACAATAATTGAAATTATTTAAAACCAATACACCTAACAAAGTAAAATGTAACACTATGTCAAAACAACACAAAATAGTCAGCTTATTACGCTACCGATATATCCGTTCTTTCTCATGAACTGTCGGTGGATATTGATAAACTGAATAAATTAATAATAAACATATATATAGATTGGACGATTAGTGGTGGAGTGTGAATTATATGTAATAATTTTTCATAGATAGATCATTCGTGCACCATCTTGTATGAATTGAACTTTGGGGAAATATCAGCCGTGTACATGTGTACCAATTTGTTGACGTGACTAGCATCTTGTGGGCACTCCCTCCCTTATGATAATTAAATTAAATGAGCCAAATCTAAATTGTTAAAATCTTTAATCATTATTTTTTGAACGGTTAATGAGTCCTTTAAATGTGTTACCGACTAAATTTATCATATCGGGATACGATCTCTTCTGATCTGGAGAATCCTCCCCTAACGTCAATGCCTGTAAAGACTCGCCCGAAAACACGACAGTGATAAAATTACATGTAAATATGCAAGTTATGTACGCAAAAGATTAAACTAATTTATTTATAAAATTTTAATCTTGTATGGATAAACCAATACTAAAACGAATTTATTTCATTCTTAAAAAAAATAAATAAATAAATAACCGTGAGGCGTGATAAAAATAGTTATTACATGTATATATAACATCGTTTTTGTTTTTACTTTCTTTAAGATTAAGAAAACTGAAGGGATATAAGGTTTTAATAATCCTAGCATAGACTTATTAATTGAGGGATTAATCCTAATTTAATAACTGTTTACAGACAGTCTCAATTTTAAACATATTTTTCATTAGTAATCCTGTAAACATTTTTCACATGTTGGGTTGGAGGCACTTAGACATTCTATGACCAAAGGTTTGATTTGACTAGATTAGAGAAGATGACAGTGTAAGACTAATCAAATCAGTGGAAACCATATCCAATCTTCTCTTCAGAAATAGGAACTCGAAACCTTGTAAGCGAGAAAGCTTCTACAGTAAGAGCTGTTGCTGGAATAACTTCTGTTGATGGAATAAAAGTTCTTTGAAAGTCTAGCTATCCTCTTCTTGTGTGAATTCTTTCAAGGCGACGGATGGCATGATTCGACAATGCTATTTACTCTGATTAGGTCGAGGTGGTTAATAATTGCGTCTTTCTATGCATCAAAAAGCTAACCGAGTTACTTTTCAATTAGTATATGATTGTTGATTTGCAAAATTCCCTAAGTTGGATTAATCCTGGTCTGATGGAAGTTGTGATTATCAAAATTTAATTACCCGAAAATGAATAATTTGATTTTTACAACAATTTATATTTAAAAGTAATTACTTATATAAATGTACCCCAAAATAACTTTTTACTAGCTAAAATTGGGCATACACTGTTTATTTGCAATTTGCCAAGCCATTAATTATTTTATTTCAGAATGCCTAACATATATATGGCCTAGAATATAATAAATGCAAATGAATTAAGATATTACGCCATGCTGTCTAGAAATATTGAATGGGACTAGAATTAAGAGTGTGATGCACAAAGTTTCAAAGTAAAAGTTGCATGAGATGTATTTAAGTATTTTATTTTGACATTCTATCTTAATTTAATAACTTTTTATCAGCTCTAATTTTTTTTTTTTTTGAATGTTTAAGCTTGCCTCCTACTGTTTACAATAAACCGCCATTGCCAGGGATCGAACCCTGGACCTCTCACCCAAAGGCCTAAGCCTTTACCATCCCACCAAAGTGGAGATGGCTATCAGCTCTAAATGGAAGCTTATTTACTAAATGGGACCAACTACTTAGATTAGGGCTGGTAGCTGGTCTACTACCTAGATTAGGGTTGGGAGGTTAAATGAGTCTCTTTTATATATATATATATATATATATATATATATATATAAAAAGAAGTATAAAATTTTTAAAAACTATTACTTTTACTTATTTAGTTATAATAAACTAAAGATATAATGGAATTATATATAAAAATAATCACAAACCGTCAAATCGGTCATCGGTTTGGTATAAGAATTGATATTTTTTCTTTAACTTTCGGTCAGTTTATATTATTTTTCTTTAACTTGCTTATGTGTGTCAATAGTACATGAGCATGACCAAATTGTTTAGTTCCTATCAAAGTCCTTTTCATTCTACTAATATGGTAGTTAAAGACTCAAAGTCACCAACTTAGTTCCACTTTAATTGTTTTTTTTTAATTATGTAATCTAAATGTAGTTACATTTATAGATTATTACATATTTACTTCTTTTGACATATTTTCAAGGATGTACTAACATCATCTACACAGGTTATACATGAATTTATCACACTACTAATACAGATTCCGAAAGGCAAGAAAAAGTATCATTTGAATCCAATTGTTATTGCTTATTATTCTTTTTATAGAAGCAAATTCATTTAACTCTTCTGAAACTAAACAACAAAGTACGTGGAACTTAAAATACTAATGTGTACACATTGTCACAATACATATAAAATAATGACATGAATAACCAATTATTGTCCATATATAATAACATGAATGACCAGTTATTGACATTACTTGTTATGTTCTTGTAGGGTCTAAACAAGTCGAGTCGAGCTGAGATTGAGTTCTCTTAAGTTTGATCTTGGCTTGTTAATCAGTTTTTCAAACTCGAGCTCGGCTTAAGTTTTCAAGTTGGATCTTGATTGGATTTCACTCGTTTACCATCTATTAGATATATAAATATTTTTTATATACATAGAGAATTATATATACAATTATTTGTATATATATGCATAATCATAATTTTGTCTATATAGCATAATATATTATTTAGCTATTTGTATCATAGTATTGTATATAATAATATTTATTATGTAATATATTTTATTATATCTAATTAAAATGATCACATTTATTTAAGGGTAAATATCTAAAATGAACCATTTAACTAACTAGATTCCTTGATTAGCCATCAATTCTATAAATACCCAAAATGGTTATTCCAAGAACGGTAAGACCGACCGTTTAAAATATGCCATCCGACGGGTTATGGAACTATAACCCAATAAGATCTTGACACGTGTCCTCAAAACAACAAGATCTACAATCTGACTGATCAATTCCGTCGCCCGACTAATCTTTTCTGTATATGAAGCTCGGGCTCGTTTATCACGTGAACTCTAATTTTGGCTCTAGCTCGTTTACGTTCCACTTGACATGAGCTTTAAGTGTGCCGGTCTCAAGTAGTTTACGAGCAGCTTAACTAATTACTTCCTATAATAGACTTAATATATTTGAATTAGTATATAATAGGAATTAATATCAATTTATTATTCCTTGTAAATATTATCTCTAAATGATTATATGTTTTATGCAGCTAGTTTCATTTGGAGTGATGGAAGATGCACCTCTTTATGTTCCTTTGCATCCTTATAAAGAAGGTTGGTTTCATGACTATTTTCTTAAATGACAAATTTATGGAACCTAAAAAGCCTCACTTTTACAATTTATATTTAAAATATGGGCACTGCAGACACTGAAGAAGAGGAAGTTAAAAGCCTATGTCCTGATATGTCACCAGCAGAACAAGTTCAACATGCCATTGATTGTTTGCAGTCACCAGACGCGAAACTTCAAGAATCTCATTTCAGTTTTCGCAGATGGAAAATAATGGATTACTCTAGAGCTTATTCATCAGGACAGATGACTCCTCTTGTGGTATGTTGTCATATATTTTCTGTTGCTAGTTGATTGTTTACTGCTAGAGGTCATTGACCTGTTTGCTTATAAACGGGCCAATATGTGTAATGCTATAACAATAACAGATAACAGGTTCAATAGATTAAGTTAGAAGTCATCTGAATTGTATTCAAATGAATGAAAAGCTTCTAGTTATTTACTAACTGTGGAATAATGAAAAAGTGTTTTATGGTATGCTCAGTCCCAAACATTTTTTTTATCAGCATTAGTTAATAACCAGTTTTGACTTTAACTCGTTACCCGACTTTCTCATTTTGCCACTTCTCTTCACAGCTGAATATTTTAGACCAGTGTGCTTCTTAAGTAGTTGATTTTATTATATTTCTTCAGGTTGCAGAGCGATTAATATCAGCGGTCGTGCAATCTTCTGATCCAGGAACGGATATGTCATTTTTCATTAGTTATGACGCTCGCGATATTTTAAGGCAAGCAACTGAGTCGACTCTACGATACCAGAGAGGTAACCGTCAAACAAATTGTTTTTGCTGAAACAAACTTACAAATCAATGTATCAGGTCTATGGTTCATGATACTTTCTTAGTTGAAACATGAGTGTGAATCATCAACTTTAAACATAGTGAGCTTTTGAATGGATTTTTTTGATTTAAATATTGAGGTGTGCAGGCGGACCGATTTCCGTTCTGGATGGAGTTCCCATTGCTGTCAAAGATGAAATAGATTGCTCGCCGTATCCAACTACTGGTAATTTCATGTTTTGGTATACCACTTTAGGTTTGATTCAGAATGAAAGCAAGTATATAAGTGCAAGCTTTGAGATCAACCTTATAATATTACCAAATAATTCTCAAACATATAAAGCTTTTTAGCAAGTTTGGACAAATTTAAATTCAAATTCGATCATAAGTAACTTAAAATCATTACCTCATAACTTAGTATGCGGATGCGTTCTTAAGTGGCATATCTGACACTTTTATAGGAGGTTCAACTTGGTTGCATAAAGTAAGACCTTGCAAAGGAGATGCCTGTTGCGTTAAACGCCTGAGATCATGTGGTGCGATACTTGTGGGGAAGACAAATATGCACGAGCTCGGTGCAGGAACCAGTGGGATAAATCCTCAATATGGGTAAAGAAAATTATTCTGGAAACAATTCCTAAACACCCGGAATATTTAAATCATATACAATAATATTCTTAATTCTTTTTTATTGATTCAGGGCATCACGAAATCCATATAATCCTAAGCGGATATCTGGTGGGTCATCAAGTGGATCAGCTGCTGTTGTATGTGCAGGATTGTGCCCAGTTGCTCTTGGTGTTGACGGGGGAGGTAAATAAAACTCATACTGTAGTAACGACAAGTTAAACCCTATGTTATTTAGCAGAGGTGTCAAAATGGACGGCTTACGGGAACGGTTGAAAAGGGCAGTCGGGTTGACTCAAAAATTTTTTTGCCGATATATTTTACTTATAAATGCGCATTGTGTCAAATATGATTACAAATGTTTATTTCAATAATAATCTAAGTTTTGAACAAAAGATTTTGGAGCTTTTGTTAATTAAAAATAAACTTTGGCAACTTTTAGCCATCCCAACCGTTTGACCTTTACTGTTTAAACTAACTTTTTATTTTTTATTTTTACTTTACTGCCTGCATTAATTGTCTAGGATCTGTGAGAATGCCTGCTGCCCTATGTGGGGTTGTTGGTTTAAAGCCATCCTATGGGCGCATACCGCACTCTGGGTGAGTAAAAAGAATTTAGCTAAACATTACACACAAGATCATAATCTGTTATACCAAACTTTTTTTTTATGTACTTTTTTCTAGTGTTCTTCCCTTGAACTGGACAGTTGGCATGGTTGGAGTACTAGCAGGCACCGTTGAGGATTCTCTAATAGTGTTGGTGTTCTTGATTTACACATCCCTCTTTTTATCGTTTTTCAAATATTTTGTACATGGTTGACGACTTTCTATGTGTTTTCATAATGTCCCCCCCCCTCCTTGTTATTTTCAGTTATGCAGCTATCAGTGGTCAATCTGAACAACACCAACCAACTGTGGTACCTTCCTTAATAACATAAAACATTAACCTCTCCCCATTTTAGACGTCGTGCACTAATAATCTTATTCTTTGTAATCTACATTTGCAGCCTAGACTAAAGTTGCCAATATTAAAGCATTCTAATATGTCGTCTAGTATCAAACTGGCTAAATATGATGAGGTTCTTACTTGGATGTTTAAAAGCTGACCTTTTGTACATCTGACGTTTCGATATATAAATTTTCATGACGCTTACTTTAACCTTTTGGCTTTCTATCCATGATCCATCAGTGGTTCAGTGATTGCTCTGATGACATTAGATCTTGTTGTTTAAAAGCTTTAGCTAGTCTTCAAAAGTTGTACGGATGGGAGGTATTCAACTTTGGTCCAATTTAATTCACTTAGGAGTTTTCTAGAATGAGATGTAATAATTCATTTATATTGTTTGGTACATGATTAAAAACTGTGGAGGTGACCATACCAGATATAGAAGTAATGCGTCTGGCGCATTATGTTACAATCGGTTCCGAATGCACAGCTTCAATTGCTCATCATTTGAAAAATAAGTATGTAATTCTTAAACATTGTACTAAGTTTAAATTTTTAATAAAGTTTACAAAATCCCATGATTATGAATTTATAAAATAGAAATGAATCAGAGGCAGGCCAGAATCCGGGTGGGATGTAAGAGTTGCACTTTCTATATATGGTTCTTTTGACAGTAGGGATTACTTGAATGCACAGAGGATCAGGTATTAGTTTACCGATTCCACCGGATTAAATTCTCCCAAAATCCCATTTTGGTTTTAAAATATTCATCTATGTGTGTACTGTAGAAACCGTCAAATGAGGTTCCATGAAAAGATTTTCAGCATGGCTGATGTCATTGTTTCACCTACGGTCGGGTATGATCTTGTACCTTTAGCTAACTTATTTTATATAACCTGTTTGAGAGAATTTGATGGGTCATAAGTAAATGGGTTGAAACTGCTGCTTCTTTTTATATTGACCCGTTTGAGATAAACAACACCTGGATTAGCTCACTCGTAAGTAAATGGGTTGAGACTACAACTAGTTTTTATTTGACCCACTTGAGATAAACAGCACATGATCAGCTCATTTATAAGTAAAATGGGTTGAAACTGCAACTTATTTTTATTTGATCCGTTTGAGATAAAACAACACCACCCGCACCAGATCATTAATACAAACGGGTTAAAAGCGCAACTTATTTTTATTTGACCCACTTGAGATAATATGGCTTCCTTTATTATTCTTGGTAGTGTAACAGCCTATGAAATAAAGGATGATGCTCAGAAGACTGGTGAATTGGACTATGTTAATGGAGGTGTGTAGTTGCCACTTTATGCTTGTTTTTTTATTTATTTATTTTAGTCTCCACTTGGTTTTTATCTTTAATCTATTTTTCTCGCAGCTGCACTCGTGCGATATTCAATAGCTGGAAATTTTCTTGGATTGCCTGCTGTGACCGTTCCGGTATGCTCAATTTCTATTTTTAACCGGTTCTTGTAGTTGTGTAACTAACATATGTGTAGGCCCTAGTCTTCACATTATCTAAACCAAGCGGATTAACAGTTAACTATGTTTGTTAGATTGGGTATGACAAACTCGGGTTACCCATTGGTATTCAGTTTATCGGGAAACCATGGTCTGAAGCTAAGTTGATCCAGATAGCATACGCGATGGAGGTGGACCCTCGAACTCTAGTTAGTCATACTCTCTTTGTGCTATTTTTTTCCTAGCTTACACAAATGGTTTGTTTTAGGCATTGTGCGAGGCCGAATACAAGAAGCCACAAGTTTTCTATGATCTACTAGGCGAGTGCTAATGGAGTTAGAAATTATGAGGATACAATGACTTTGTATGGTGATTCAACAAAAAGTAACCTTTTTTTATGTTTATTTGGACCGGACAAATAAAAGTATGTTATAGGCTAATATAAACATATAGTTTGTTGGTTTGTATTGTATATGTAGTATGCTGTCCTTTTTTGAGCTTATTTGGAATAAATGAATGTGTTTAAAGAATTAAAGTCCATATTTGGTTCTTGAAAAGCAATCTGTTTGAGTTGATATTGGTGAAATCGTATTGTAGCCTTACACCTGATTCTGCTTATGGATGATTCTATATGACATCATAAAGGAATTGCTAATTTTGTGATTATGCATTAGAGGTTTGCGAAAAAAGCTAGCATCTTGTTTGTGTGGCAACATCTCTCTTGTCGTAAGATCTTGACATATTGTCTCAAATCGTATATATATATTTCAGACTAACATCTTGTTAGCAAATCTGATTTGCGACTTCAACTCCTTTTTGTTGAGGTTGAACCACAATGTTGAATGCAAATTTGATTATAGATCTAGAAGGATGACTTACATTTATCATTACATGTTTAGTAAGTCTTATGTTGGATATATCTAATCAACTTCACATGTTAAGATAAGTTATTATAAGTATTCATATTTGAATAATCCTCGAATCTACAATGATTAAGCAAAGATCTAACAAAAACCTATTCACCTTCATATAGTTTCTTACTAATAGATCGGATATATAATCAGATTTTGATCAAATAAAATTTAATAGTAGTGAGAAATGTTTTAAGTATATAAAAGGATGTAAACACAAGAAGTTAACCAACCAATGAGGGATGGTCACATAATAGTTATGGAGATTTAAAGCTACGTGACACCAACGTGTCCCAAGCGTTCACATCACCAACAACATTTCATTCTTTATTTGTAGGCTCGGGTTCATGAAACCTATTGAGAAACCTAATTTAATAGGGTTGCTTTGGAGCTAGATTTGGGTTCATGCATACCGAATGATGTCCTTAACACCCAAAGTATTAACAACTAAACACAAGATATAATATGAATGTAATTTAAAAGCCTGTTTTGCATATATAAAAAACAATACAACTAGTCTTTTATTACTTGGAAGGTTTCAAAGAAATTAAATTAAACAAAAAATATAAAATATAAAGGACGACTTTTGACTTTTGATGGCATGACAAAGTCAACTTCAACTACTATCAGACATCTAATAATCAACCAACCAACATACCATTTGCTTCATTATCAAATTACAAAACCATTGTCAAACTTCCATTTTCATATTATTCACCATTGTTCATCTTACTGAAATGTCAGGTTATGAAGTATTTATAAGTTTTAGAGGTGAGGATACTCGTTATAACTTCACCGATCATCTCCTCAATGCACTGAAGGATGCCGCCATCAACGCGTTTTACGACGATGAAGGACTTCGGATAGGCGACGTTTTAAAACCTAAACTAGAGAATGCAATTAAATCATCTAAGTCGTCTGTCATTGTGCTGTCTGAGAATTACGCATCTTCAACATGGTGCCTTGATGAACTTGCACTCATCATGGAGCAACAAGATCATATTGTTTACCCGATCTTCTATCATGTCATCCCTTCCGATGTCAGGAAGCAACGAAACAGCTTCGGAAAGGCCATGGCTGAGCATACACATAGGATGGAGGTGGAGCCAAATGAAGAGAATAGAAGTCAACTGGCTCAGAAGATTCAGAAATGGAAGAAAGCCTTAGCGGATGTTGCTAATATGAAAGGAGTGGAAGCGAATGGCAGGTAGTTATAATTTATAGAACTTGTATATGCTCGGTGGATGATAAAACTTATTAAGTTTTTCTGAATATGATTTGGATGTGGTCATTATTTATTTAGTGAATTTTGTTTGAAAGGGGGGGGGGGGGGGGCTGAAATAAAGAGAGTTAATGATTTTAGTTTGTGGAGTTGTACAAGTGTTGTCATTTCTTGTCTGGTGAAATAAAAGTATAATCGGTGTTCCGTCATTTAAAATGGCAGAACTAGTTTGAATATTTTATGGAACTGTCATATGAAGACATATTTTAAATCATAGTCGTCAGACAAGTATATCTTTGATTTGATGTAATGTGACAACTAAGTACATCTTTGATTTGATGTAATAGCATTTCTTGGGATCTGACCATTTTAAATGGCAAATCTTAAATATTTAAACTAGTTCCACCATTTGAAATGACAAAACACTGACGAAACTTTCATGTCACCATATAAGAGCTGCTAACACATGCACAATACGGCGGATCACTTGGAAACACAAAAAATTTTCTCTCCTAGAAACCGTTTTTTCTATCTTTCTCTACCCATTTTGAAAGAAAAATCTTTTCATTTATGGAAAAAATGTTATGATGTATATATATTGCACGCTCTTTTATATAGTTTTGTCAAATTATACATGATTCTTGACAAGCTCATCATTTTTGTTTTATCTAGTTACTTGGGTGGTATCTTCTTAATTGTTCTAATGCAATCTGTTCCACAGGGAGACAGAACTTATTGAAGTAATTGTTAAAGATATAAGTAGCAGATTAGAGCTACACAAAAGGAGTGAAATTCCAAATTTGTTTGGGATGGAGGATTCAGTTAGGATCATCACTTCATTCTTGAAAGATGGATCCGAGCAAAGCACTGAATTTCTCACAATATGGGGAATGGCTGGGATTGGGAAGACGTATTTGGCAGACTATATCTTTGAGTCACACTATCAAAAGTTTGATAGAAGCTGCTTTCTTCGGGATACCGAAAGGAAGGGTACATCACCAGATGGATTGCTTGATTTGCAGAAGCAGCTCCTTGAAGATACTAAAGCGAGATGTTGGAAGGACATAAAAGATGTTAGCGTGGGCACCTCGAGGATTGAGAACTCAATTTCTGGGAAAAGAACTCTTCTTGTTCTTGATGGTATAGATACGGTTGAGCAGCTGGATGCGTTACTAGGGACAAAAGGCCTTCATACAGGAAGCAAAGTCATTATAACATCTAAGAACGAATTGTTAACAGAAAAATGTAGGTTGTTTGAAACACAAGCTCCATCAAAGCATACGAAGCACAAGCTTCGAGGCTTAAAAGATATGGAAGCTCTTCGACTTTTAAGTTGGCATGCCTTTGGACGCAATGAACCCAATGAAAGTGACAAATTGAAGGCAACAAAGGTCGTAGAATACTGTCAAGGGCACCCGTTGGCTCTTAAAGTTTTGGGCAGTTCTTTTCGTAACGATGATGATACATGGGATGACATCTTGGAATCACTAGGGAAAGAAATTAAACCAAATATTGAAAAGGTCCTAAGAATAAGTTTTGACGCATTGACATCTGAACAAGATAAGAAGTTGTTCAAACATATTGCTTGTTTATTCGTTGGTGAAGATAGAAAGTTCACCGAAGAGATACTAAAAGCTTGTGGTGTATGCAAACCATCTGGGGTTAAGACTCTCATCAATAGGTGCCTTCTCACTATTGAATATCCTGATAAATTGATGATGCATCAACTTCTTCAAGACATGGGGCGGGATATAGTCCGCCAAGAATCACCTGAGATGCCATGGGAGCGTAGTATATTATGGAAACATGATGAGTGCTTGGATGTGTTGCAACATAAACAGGTAATCAAATATACATATTATTTGTACTTTGATGGTTAATTGTTATATATACACATAACTTCTTAATCATTTGTCATTTCAAATATTCTTAGAGAACAACAATTATTCAAGGACTTGCCCTTGACATGAGAAGATCTCGTGTAACAAAAGGTTGTTTCGAGACACATGCTTTAAGTGAGATGCATACATTAAGACTGCTCCAACTTAACTATGTGCAATTCTGTGGACCCTACAAGAATTTTCCCCAAGGTTTAAGATGGCTATGCATGCATGGATTCCCTTTGAGTTATATACCTTTAGACATACAAATGGAGAATATGGTAGCCCTTGACATGTCTAATAGCAAACTACAACAACTTTGGAAGAAGCCCAAGGTATTCCACTTATTTTGTTTGATGCTTTAAAAAGTGATCAACAAGATGTTTTATTTTCTTTGAACTTGATTAGTTCAACATAACTGTAAATAAATGTGTTCAAAACAATTCTTTATATTTATATAAGAATTTTTGTTGTTACAGTAACA
Organism: Bidens hawaiensis; assembly: GCF_021521415.1. NCBI lineage: Eukaryota > Viridiplantae > Streptophyta > Magnoliopsida > Asterales > Asteraceae > Bidens > Bidens hawaiensis. The sequence goes on from NW_027492905.1 coordinate 194,372, forward strand.
AGTTTTTTCTTTTTCTTTTTTTTATTTAACAAAATTATAGTTTATAAAAAGAAATAAAGAACTTTTGATGTGATATAAAAATCGAGTCTATATGGTTTGTGATCTTGCAAGTATTGAATACGATGATGATTATTATATTCATGGTTCTCTTTATATATGTGATAAAATCTTTAGGTGTATAAAATTTTAATTTTATAGAAAACAAAAATTCATATATTAGATAATAGATATTAACAATTATTTTGAATGTGTTTATTAACTCTTATGTTTAAATAATCATGTTTAAAAAATACAGCATCTTGTTGATCACTTTTTAAGACTTACATAAATGTAGGTTTAGTATCTTTGCAACGCTAACATTTATTTTATTTATTTTTGAATTTAACAGCAGTTAAGCTCGCTGAAGTTTCTCAATCTTAGTAATTGTTATGAGCTTGTTAGAGTGGGCCACTTCTCCGGGCTCCCTCAACTTGAAAAGTTAACACTTGCAGGATGTACAAATCTAGTTGAGGTATGTGAATCAATTGGCGTTTCGTGTCCACAACTTGAAGTCCTTGATCTCAGAAAATGCGATAAGTTGACGAGACTTCCAAGAAGCATCCAAGGATTAAAGAACCTCACTCAACTTCTATTTGATGGTTCCTCAAATCTTGATGAATTATTTAAAGTTGGAAAGGATGACGATATTAAGTTGAAGTCTCATGGGACTTCTTTCTCTACCACGGTACCAAGAAGTTCCAAGTCCCTTGTGAGTCATTTACCAAAATCATCAACAAGTTCCAAGTCCCTTGTGAGTCATTTACCAAAGCCATCAACAAGTTCCAAGTCCCTTGTGAGTCATTTCCCAAAGTCTTCAACAAGTTCCAAGTCCCTTGTGAGTCATTTACCAAAACCATCAACAAGTTCCAAGTCCCTTGTGAGTCATGCCCCAAAATCATCAAGTTCCAAGTCCCTTGTGAGTCACTTACCAAAATCACCAACAAGTTCCAAGTCCCTTGTGAGTCATGTGCCAAAATCGCCAATAAGTTCCGAGTCCTTTGTGAGTTATTTACCAAGATCACTAGTAACATTGTCTCTTATAAATTGTAATTTGTCTAATAAATTCTTTCCAATGGAGTTTAGTAGCCTTCCAATGTTGAAGGAGTTGAATTTGGATGGAAATCCAGTTGATTCCATGCCTGATTGTGTGAAAAGCCTCAAAAAGTTGGAGAGACTAACTTTTACATGGTGTAGTAACCTGAAAACAATCTTGCATGCTCCAATTCAATTAACATATTTTGGTATAGAACGTTGCGACTCATTGGAGCAAATAACATTTGATCCAGATAAGCCAGCTCTACCTGAATTCATGTATTTTGATTCTATTAACGTGGCTGAGATTCAGTACAAGTTCAAAATGCAAGCTCTATCAGAGATTGGTGAGGAGGTACTAAGCAGTTTAGGCTGGATCATTAATACAGAATATTTGGAATATTTTCTGTTTTCGATTGCCGATTGTCATGGATATTACACTTACACCGAAAAAAGAATTCCAATGCAGGTAGAGTCTCTTACTATATAATTAATTTTCCTCTTTTAGTATGCATTTATGTGATTCAAACTAATAAAACTTTCATGCAACAGATGCTTTTTGAACATGGAATATTCAGTACATATCTTCAAGGGCAAGGGGTTCCAAAGTGGTTCACTCAAAGGAGCAACGGGTCATTGTTTACTTTGCAATCGTCTCCTAAAAATGGTAAGATTCGGGGGCTAAATGTGTGCGTTGTGAGGACGGTTTCAAGCATGAAAGAAGTTGGTCCTTCAAGAATTGAAATAAGGAATTTGACAAAGAACTCCTCATGGACATACGAACCTAGGATGTATCTTCTCTTAGATGATGATGAGTTTAAACATGGTGATGAAGTAGTTGTAGTATGGTTAAGCCATTGGATGCTTGGAAATAATGAGTTTGAAGATGGTGATCAAGTCAGCATTCACTTTACTGTGAAATATAATCTAGCTGCTGGACTTTTTTATATGTGCTATGGTGGCGAGGGACCAGATTATGCAAATGTCAGGGAGTATGGTATCAGCCTTGTGTATGATGATGATGATGACGATGGTGGGGACGAGAAAGAAGATCCCATGGGTTATTACAAGTCATGGAAACACATCTTCGGTAAGGATCTCTCTGCTTTTGAAGTATCCTCAAGTCACGGACACTACCTTCTAACACCCTCACCAAATAATGAATAGAGTTAAATGCACAACATCTAGTTTTAGTTGATCATTTGATGAAATAGTTGACTAAATTGGTCAAATCTAGTTTTAGCAAGTTGTTGAAGGATGCAAGTTGTTTTCATATATTATTTCATACTTTTGAAATTTGAATCTTTAGGAGATCTTGCTTATAATGTATTTGCTAGTATTGGAAACATGTATTTTGTGTTTTATCTATTTTTGACATACAAATTTTGTTTGTTTAGAACATTTGATTCGGTATTGATCATTCTGGGGCCAACAGGTAGTTAAAAACATGAGGTTGGATTGAACATACAAAATGGTTGTTTATGCATTAAACTTATGGATCTGTCATCTGCGTTGAACATTTGGTAGAATATTTGAATTGCATTAAACATTCTGCAGAGACAATGAGTTTAACTTGAATCTGCATCGTAGACTTATTATTATATGTATTGCTCATTACTTGAATATGTAAAACAAAAATTGAAAAGAAAAATGAGCCAAACCTGCCAAGTCTCGCTAGTGTTGAATATGAGCTTAACTTTCAGCTCAAATGGGAGATCACAAGCCAAGCTAACTCAACTTGTATTTTTACTATCTGTATGTAAATATATTCACCTCACTCGTTAAAATCTCTATATGCTACATGTATTTATTGTATTTAAATCTATTCCTTCATGTTGAGTTCCTTGTAATTTCTAGTGAACCCTATGGCCCAACAAAACCATGTTTGAATCTTAGTGGCGAAAAGTTAGCTAGAAAAATGCAACAATAAAAAAATATAGGGAAAGATTTAGAATGCTTATAGATCAAAGATGTAAAATGAATGGAAGGCACTTATCAGGTGTTCAATCCTACAAGGAAGAACTGGTGTAAGCTGGTTAATTGGATTTGGTTCAACCTATAAAAAAAAGTTTTATTGTAAGGGAAATAAAAAAGGAAATTTATTTTTCAAAATATGCAAAAGTCAAAGTTGATTTTTTGGTTGGTGTTGACCAAAAAGTCAATGAAAGTGAAAGCAGGATAGATGGTCTTCGTAGGGAAGTGTTGGATAGTAAAGTGCACAATTTCTACGAGGATGATTTTAAGTTAAAGATTAACGAGTTTTTTCGCCCGGCGCGTTGCGCCGGGGCAACTGGGATCTGGTTATGTACCCATCGCGAATTCAGTCGGTTTCGGTTATGTTCATTATGGCACCTGAACTAAAAAACTCATATAGCTTACAATACAAAAATAACATGTTTACAATGACGTTTATACGGTCGGTAAAACCCGGACATTGCGGTGGGGACTCGACATGAATTCGGTCAGTCTTGGTTATCACACATTTCAAACGAAGTTTATTCGGCCGGTAAAACCTAGGCATTACGAATTCAATCGGTTTTAGTTACATTACAGTACCATATCTAAAAAAAAAGTTACATATTAAAAGCAAAAAAGGAGAATGAAATTCATTGTAATATTCAAAAAAATTTCTTGTGAACGGCCTAAAACTGGACCCATTCAAGAGAAACAAAACAAATTTAAAAAAATGGAAAAAAAGAACTCAAAAGAAAACCTGCAAGTGATGGGATTTGAACTTGGACAGCAAAGGTTATCAATCACAAAGATTAACCAACCCATCAACAACCAACATGCTATGGATGCACCATCTATTTGTGATACCAAATTTATTTCTTAAATATGGTTGTGGCACCGACCTAATTTGGATTTAGAGGGGATGATTTTAAGTTAAAGATTAATTTGTAATAGCGTGAATATCGCGTACATATTTGTCAAGATTGTATAGCTATCAATTAGGCGTGTTATTAGCTGTACATTATTATGTTTTCATATTATAGGGTCAACCTTGAAAATTTAATTTTCTGAATGATCTTCCTTGTTCCATTCCTTCTTAATTTATAATACAAGATTGACCCTATAATATCGAAACATAATAATGTACAGCTAATAACACGCCTAATTGATAGCTATACAATCTTGACAAATATGTACGCGATATTCACGCTATTAATTTGGATTTAGAGTGGGATATGGACCATAGTCAAATTTGATTGAGTTGAGGATAAAAATTGGTTATTATTATTATTATTGATTAGGTTATAATAGGAAGTATAGTTTTTGTAGGAAGTATAAGAAATAATCTTGTCAATTGATTTTGAACATGGAGGGTTGAGATTAGTTTATGAGGAAATCAAGTGTGAACACAAGGTAAAAGGCATAAAAGTAATACTTCCTCCGTCCCATTAAAAGTGTTCATATTTTTCTTTTTATTTGTCCCATTACAAATGTTCACTTTCAAAATTTATTAGCCAATTTTCAAGTTTACCCTCAAGCATACACAACTAGCATTAATAAACAATATGGTGGACCCATTTTTCAAGGGCATTATTGTTATTTGGTTAGCAAAAAAAGTTATCATTCAATCCATCTTAAACTTTGTGTTTTTCAAACTAAGACACTTTGACCGGGACGGAGGGAGTAACACATTTGTTGACTTTCTCTCTCCACATGCAAGGCACATGCCCAATTCCCCCATCATTTTAAAACGTCCATAACTTTTTTTTATGACATTTTTATTGGAAAACAAATTCACCATAATAACAAGTGTCTTTTTATCTTTTATATGAGTACCATATTGTTATATAAAATTAAAAAAAATTAGTGGGTTTTTTACGTATTGTGTTTTACCAAAATTGTGTTTTATAAAATTGTGTTATACAATTGTATTTATTATTGTGTTTTTTTTTCTCATAGTGTTTTTTTTCATTGTGTTTTTTACATTGTGTCATACAATTTTGTTTTTATCATTGTGTTTTTTTTTCATAGTGTTTTTTACCATTGTGCTTTTTACATTGTGTTTTTTAAATTGTGTTTTTCATAGTGTTTTCCATTGTGCTTTTTTCGGCGTCCGTTTTCCGGTGGCTTTTTTCCGGCGAAATTTCTGGGGGATTGTTTTCTGATGACTTTTCCGGTGAAATTTTCCGGCGAAATTTTCATAAACTTTTCCGGCAAGGTGGTGGCGGTGGGCGACGGTTGTGGTGGCGGTGGGCGGTGGAGTGGTGGTGGTTGTAGGAGATGAGTGAAGATGTAAGTGGGTTTTATGTAAGTGGGTTTTTGAAATTAATTTAAGTGGGTTTTGATATTAAAGTGTTAAGATTAAAATACCCTCCTTCCTAGCCTTCTTAGGAAAATCAAACTTCTTATGTGAACCTAACCCTTATTATTATTATTTTGAGTTTTGGAGTTTTTGGAATGAGTGGAAACAGTCAACGTTGACCAAAATGTCAACAATGGGGGTATTGATGGTCAATACTGTATTGTTGTTATGAGCATTATACTATATATTTAAGGAGAATGGACTGCTATAGTACTGGGGGCATTTTAGTAATTTTATAGTTTTTTTTTCAGTGTTTCTTTTAATAAAAAGTAAGAAAAAAGATCTCATAAACTGTGTAGTCAATTTTAACTTTTTCATATTTAGTCCCTTAAGATTTGAGTAATGCATTTTTGGTTCTTTTTCAAGCATAGAAAAGGAAATGATTAGTAGAAGTTTGGTGTTTACATATTGATCCCTGTAGTTTTAAATAGTTCAATTTTTTTGCTTTTTGTTATGTTTGCAAATTTAGCCTCTTCAGTTTTAAATAGGAATATTTTTTTTTGTTCACTTTGTTGTTAATACTTACTATTTTATTAGTTATAAAATTGAGTTGTGTAATAATATACAATAAACAACGCAGTCATAATGAAGACATTAAGATATCGGAGTTATACTATAGATAATTATCGGAAGCGGGTGTCGCAATTGAGTTTCTAGAATACTTTACTTGATTTAAAAAAAGTGTTTTTTATACATTGATTTTTTGGATTCAATTCGGGTGTGTAATGAATCTTATCGATGCCAATCAAATTTGGATTCAGTTTTGATATTGTAACGTACATTATCGATTCCGACTAGGCGCAACAACGCCGGTGTTTTACCGATTTATGTTTTAAATACGTTCATTTACGAATTTCACTTTTGAGGTTAGTTATGCTATCGTAACGAACCTAACCGATACCTACATCAACTAACCACCGCAACACCATGTTTTACTAACGTCCACGTTATACCGATTTTTGTTTTAAAGATGCTTTTTTTCTTATCATTTTGTTTTTAATTTTTTTTTGGTTTAATGCGAATACCGTAATGAGTCAAACCGATTGAATTCATGTCTCTTTGATGATCAGTTGTACAGGTGTTGATACTATTATTGACGTTTACATTTTATTTTTTGGATTTAGTTTGGGCCGTAACGAGTTTAACCGATACCGACCAAACTTATGTCGCCGCAACACGGTGGGTTTTACCTAGTTGTTATTAATCAAAGGTAGGGACTGTTTAGGAATTTTCACATAAAAACCTGTTAGAAACCAATTAACAAATATCAAAAGTTAGGTTTTGGCCCAAACAAGCAGAATCATTTTCTAAGGAGAAAGGTTGGATTTGCCCGGGTTTAAAATTGGGTTTTAACAAGGCCAGGTTGGGCTTGACGGGTTCAAACCAGTTTCAATGTATAGAGTTGCAACTTGATTTCAACCTTACGAGTCAAGTCTATTCTTGCCTAACCGGTTCCGGTTCTATTATTCTACTTCTAAAACCGTTGTTTTTTCACCTCTAGTTAGCCCAATTAGCCAACTTGGCCAGGTTTGACCTAAAGACCAAACACAGTAAAAATTATATTAAGATTTATGACTACACTAGTTATATAACCTTCTAATTTTGAAGATAAGTTAATGTTATATCAGATATTTAAAAAAAAAATATTTAATATGAAAAATAATTTTGTTAGAATCTTTTACGTTATTACATAACTAGACACAAAAACTAAAAAAAAAAAATATTTATACGCGATTAAAGTAATTTCATGTAAAGTTGAATTAAAAATATTCTAGGAACAATTAAAGTAAATTATGAAAAATTAAAAAGGGGGAGGCAAAATTACATTAATCCTCTCATGTGCAACTCAGATAAATGTCAGCATTTAACAAACAAAAAGCTAAGATTAAAGTGCCATTTTCGTTCTTGTGGTTTGACAAATAATACGAATTTAGTTCAAAAAGTTTATTTTTTGCATATGAACCCTCCACGTTTTCCAATTCTTGTCAATTACATCCAAATCACTAACCCCGTTAAATTTAATCGTTAAGTCAGGGGTAGACATGTCTTTTCACTCTTTTTTTATTATATGAGTAAATTTCCAAAATCGTCCCTGAGGTTTGGTCACATTTGCGAATTTCGTCCAAAAATATTTTTTTCGTAAGTAGACCCTCGGTTTTTCCCAACCGTATTATTATTATTATTATTATTATTATTATTATTATTATTATGTGTTTGTTTGATGACATATATAACATCTCACGATTCCTATGTTTGAATCCAATATAGTATCCGTTTGTTTATTATTATTTATTTTTAGTCATATAAAGGGTTTAGCTCAGTGTAGTATTAATAATAATAATAATAATTTATACAGGCATGTAAAAGGACGGTAACACCGCTGAGTTAACGTTGAATTTAGACCGAGTAACAATTTGGACGAAATTGGCAATGGTTGGGAAAATTACTCATATGACTGCTTGCGAAAAAAATATTTTTGGACGAAATTCGCAAATGTGACCAAGCCTTAGGGACGATTTTGGCAATTTACTCATATAATAAAGAAAGAGTGAAAAGACATGTCTACCCCTGACTTAACGATTAAATTTAATAGGGTTAGTGATTTGGATGTACTTGGCAATAATTGAAAAACGTGAAGGGTCCGTATGCAAAAAATAAACTTTTTAGACTAAATTCGCATTATGTGTCAAACCACAAGGATGAAAATGAAACTTTACTCAAAAGCTAACTTTGATTATTGATTAGTGTAAAGGATGTAATTAATAACAAATTGATTACAAAAGAAAAGAGGATGCAGTAGTAAGGGGCTTCAAACTAACATGACAGGTCTTTAAAGCCCTCAACATCACACCATGTCGGTAATGGATGGGCTTCAAGGGAGAGAGCTTCAAATTTCAACGCCCGATAAAGAAATAGTTTTGACAAAATGGTGGGGTCAAATCTAAAGGGTGAAGTTTTACGGAGCTTTAAACTATAACAAGACTTTAGGTAGCGTTTTGTATGCAGGAATAGAGACCGGAATGGAATGATCCATTGTAAGGAAATGGAAAAAAGTGTGTTTGGTTTACCAAAGGAATGGAATGACCAATTACCTAGTCCATTCCATTCCCTCTAAAACACCCCAATTTCATTTCATCCATACCCTATTTTTTTTTTCATTCTATTCCCTCTTTCACCCTACATCACTTTCACCACCCTTCCACCACCATCACCACCCATCACCACCACCACCACCGCCTCCACCAACCACCACCATTGCCGTCCACTGCCGCCCTCGTTCCTCACCGCCACCACCACCCGCTACCCACCGTCACCACTACCCACCACCGCCTGCCACTTCCACCGTTACCGCCACCACCCACTCCCACCACCACCACTACTACCCACCACCAACCACCATCATCTCCCGTTGCCCACCACCACTTGCCACCACCAACCACCATCACCGCCCACCAATATCACGACCGCCACCTACCTCCCACCACCACCGCCACTCACTACTATTTTAATTTTATTTTTTCTTATTTTCCTACCTACCAAACAATACAAAGTAATCATTAATTTTATTCTCATGTGGTAACCAAGCATCTCATTGGAATGGTAATAACTTGTTCCATTCATTTGTCCATTCAATTACCACATTCATTCCATTCCGCCGTCCATTTCATTACCTCATACCAAACAGACCCTTAAGGTTAAAAGCCCGCGTTATCTACCTGGACCCTTTTAACATTTGCTTTAAAAGCCTTTAAACATTAAAAACCTAAAGCGTGAATTTAGTTTGTAATTTAATATAATAGCTATAAAAGTGTTGATTATGAATTAAAGGGTTATAAGTAACTAATTAGGATACAGATCGTGTGATACACGAGAGGTTAAAAAAGTAAAACAAAAGGTAATTTAATAATATGCATACTAACATATCTTATGGATTCGTAAGATATCAATAATTTCCTAAAATACATAGATTAGTAAGAATAATTTTTATTCGAGTTATTAAGTCACAAACATTTTAAAATCAAGGTAGTGAGTTTGATTTCCACCAAAAATATATTTTTTATGTTATCATTCATGAAGTGGATATTGTAAAAATGAAAACTTATACACCTAGCCACGAAAAAATCTAATTAAATAATACGTAGAAATATGCTTTTGGTTTAATAGTATAAGTAGAAAAGCTACACCCCCACAACTTTTAACTTATCCAAACACAATGTTGGAAAAAATAAGCAACCCAAACACCCCCATAGTTATGTGGAAAATATAAATAGAAAGTACAATTTCTTCGTTTTATGAGTTTAGCAGTCGAACGTGGAAGTTAAAATCACCACATCATTCTATTTTCTTCTTCTTCTTCTTCTTCATCATTATCTTGTTGTAGTTGTTGTTGGTGTTGTCTGTAATAATTCCCAGATTATTATTATTATTATTATCGCTGCAATGGCACTTCATCTCAATGCGGCCGCTTCAGTCCTCCCTCGTCTCAATCGTAAGTTTTCTTCTTTATAAACATTTCAACATCAGATTATTAGGGCTTTCATTTTCAAATACTCTGCTTCTTTTCGAATAATCAAATCTATTCTGGTAGTTTAGTTACTTAATTGATTATTAGGTTTCAAAATTGAATGAAATCATAGAGCATCATTCACTTGAATTTCTCATAAGGATTAAATGTTTATTGACTTTAAATAAATAATCTTGTATGTATTTCAGGTGGACTTGTTCACTGGGGAAGAATGTTCCACTGCTCATCTTTCGCAAAATTTCGCTCTAATTCGTTGTTATTCGCGAGTAGTTCAAGGAATCTGGTTATTTCTACGTCGGTGGGGAAGACGAATGCGGGCAGCATCGAAGTTTCTCAAGAAGAGGATGTGAAACCTTATTCATGGCCAGATAAAAAGGTTGCACTCTCTTATCGGTTTTATTCTACTTGTTACTCGACATAGATACAAGATAGGAAATCAAACCTCAAAAACTCAAGTATGGTTAGGACTTAGGCAAGCCTTTATTAATGTTTATAAATAACCCGTCAATTCCAGACTTTGTATGTGTTAGCGTACGGGTTAATCAATCATCATCGTTTTATTAACACTGTATACTTATTTGTTATAGAGGCCACGGGTGTGCATACTTGGCGGTGGCTTTGGAGGACTATATACTGCTTTAAGGCTGGAATCACTCACATGGCCTGATGATAAGAAACCGCAGGTAACACTGGTGGACTTTTGACATGATAACTTTCCTTTTTTTTTTTTCCTAATAGCAGGTTGTATCATATACAAATTTTTAATAATTGCTGCAGGTGATTCTTGTTGATCAATCTGAACGCTTTGTCTTTAAGCCCATGTTGTATGAGCTTCTAACCGGAGGTAAATGCTTTCATTCAAGGTTTAATGCTCAATTTTGACAACTGTATACTGATTGCTTTAAATATAATTTTTATTTGAGTAATTTTAGAAGTAGATGCATGGGAGATTGCTCCTCGGTTTTCAGATCTTCTTGTAAACACCGGCGTGCAGTTTCTAAAAGACAGGGTGAAACTCCTCAGTCCATGTGACCATGTGGGAACAAATGGGCCTAACGTATCTGGATGTGGAGGAACCGTTCAGCTTGAAAGTGGACTTGTTATCGAATATGATTGGTATGAAACCCCACAAATTAACTTTCTGTTTTTATTTTCTATTATTTTTAAAAAAATATATTACTTTGGGCTCATGTGCAGCTGCTAATTCTATTTTTGTATGTGGGCAGGCAGGCTGGTACTTTCTTTAGGAGCTGAACCGAAGCTTGATATCATACCAGGTGCTGCTGAATTTGCACTACCCTTCTCGACCCTTGATGATGCTTTGGTAAGTTTATGTTATCTTTATTATCTACAAATGTTTGCAACTTGATGGCTAAGTTAGAAGCTTGTACATTGTGATACAGAAAGTAAATGAGAAATTAACAAAGTTGGAGCGCGAGTATTTTGGTAAGGCAAAAGCAATTCGTGTGGTGGTGGTAGGACTCGGTTACTCGGGTGTTGAGCTGGCAGCTACAGTGTCCGAAAGACTAGAAGGTAAAGGAGTTGTGCAAGCCATCAGTGTTGACTCTTCAATCTTACCAACTGCACCTCCTGGAAATAAAGAAGCTGCTTTGAAGGTAATAAGGAGACTTTTTATTGCTAATTAATTCTTATGCAAGCTATTATATAGCTTACATGTAAGATTTCATTACACATTTACTTTAGAGGTGGTAAAATGGTTAGTTGGGTTGGGATGCCGGGCAAAGCGTTGATAACACAGGTGTTTTAGTGTTTACTATGATTTGAAATGGTCAGGTTGAGTTGACCCACAAATCACCTTTTGACGTTTGGTAGTAATTAATGTGTTAAATGTAGGTAGAAAAGTTACCTTTATTGCAATGATGATCTAAATTATTGAATAAGCAATCTAGACGTTTGTATAGATTCGAAAATATACGTTGTGATTCTATGAGACACCCGAAGGAGGCTAAACGGATCAAAATTGCTTATATGAAAACAGATCAAGTCACGTTGTATTTTACTGATAAGGGGTCAAATGTAGGAAATTAGCTAAATGATGTCATTACTGGTTAAACTGGCTAAATGAATCATAGTCACCTAGCATGTATTTAAATCCTTAAAATGTTCTTAATCATTTTATTCAAAATATATCATTTTTAAAAAAAATAAATATGTAGTTTTTGTGATCAGAATTGACATATTTATTCTTCACAAAATACAAAAAGATGTTGGTGGAACAACTGAATTGTTTTGACATGCTCATAAATAGTCTTTTTTGACCCGAACCCATCTGGCCTGCACCCAACTCGGATCACAAACCCATGTTTCCATCTCTAGTTATAGCCTAATGTGTCAAGATTAAATTGTGTCTTACATCGCATGCTGAAGCCTTAATGAATCTTATATTAATAACACATCTTAAAGTAAAAGCTATTTAACAGGTTCTAAACTCGAGGAAAGTTGAACTTCTACTAGGATATTTTGTGCGCCGTATAGGAAAATCAGGTGATTTCACAAGTTCAGATGCTGCAGAAAAGGACAGTAATCCTGAACAATTAGTTCTGGAGGTACAGCCTACTGAAAAGGGTGCAAAAACACAACTTCTAGAAGCTGATTTGGTTCTGTGGACTGTTGGAAACAAACCATTACTTCCACAGTTGGAACCAAACGGCTGGCCCTTTGAGCTTCCTGTAACGGGTAGAGGTCAAGCAGAAACAGATGAAACTCTTCGAGTCAAGGGTCACCCACGCATTTTTGCTGTTGGTGATTCTTCCGCTTTAAGAGATCCAAAAGGAAAAGTGCTTCCAGCCACTGCACAGGTATTATATATGAGAATATGTTAAAAGCAGAGGTGGCAAATGGTGGGTTGATAACAATAATTTATATAAGATTCAATTGAAATCTTGGGAAACATAATCATTGCCATCAATATATATGCAACTATGACGAATTGACAATAGTCTACTGGATAGATTTTAACTTGTAATCTTTTTAAGATGCTGCAATTTTCTTTGTCCCAAAATAGAATCCGACCTTTGACTGGTCATAGTTTGACAAATTGTTTGAAGTACCCCAAAATCTTGTGATCAAAATAATTAGTTTTTTTGTTTTTTTTAATTATGATTTTTAGTGTAGTAGTGTGAAAAGAGGGAGTATATAATTTTGTCCTAATCTTGTGTTTGGTGATGTGCTGTCATGATTTTTCAGGTTGCATTTCAGCAAGCAGATTTTGCCGGTTGGAACATTTGGGCTGCTATTAACAACCGTCCACTGCTGCCATTTAGGTTTGATGCTAAAATATCACTTCCTTTCTGCGTCAATTTCAACAGTTCACACAATACATATTTTCCTATTTTTTAAATTAACTAAAACGGATGGACCAAGTTAAGTCAATCCATTTATTTATAATAATGATAGTGAACACATATTATTTTTATTTTACAACAAACAATAAAGAAAAATATATGTTAATTTTCATGGGACTTTGTTATGTTTTGCAGCACCATTATAATGCTTGGTAACAACTCACAATATAATGAAACACATTTGTACTTATACTTCAATATCTGATACATATTATGTGTACAGATTTCAGAATTTGGGTGAGATGATGGTTCTAGGGAGAAACGATGCTGCCATTACACCAAGTTTTATTGACGGGTTAACATTGGAGGGTCCCATTGGCCATGCTGGTAATTATTCTTCACTTTTTGTATATTACCTACTGGTATATATGGCAATTTTGACCCATTTACTTTCCTGTGGCCAAACTGGTAAAACCATTCATTTTTAGCTTAAAAGGTCACGGGTCAACAGGGTCAAAAGCTAGCAAAAGTATATCTTTTCATTTCAAAAGTAAGATTATTAATAAAATAATATAGTTTTTGTAATCAAGACAACTAATTATATATTAAAAAGTAAAAAGATAAATTGGACAAAAAAGTGTTTTTGGTCAAACCAGCCCGACCCGCTCCCACTCAAGTCTCACCCATACCAAATATTATGTTTTGACCCGTTATTTATTTTGCCATTGCTACTTGTCATTAAACCTCGGAGATTGAATGATGGCTCTTTTCTGTTACAAAATGCAGCTAGGAAACTAGCCTACTTGATCAGACTACCAACTGATGAACACAGGGTTAAAGTTGGGATCAGTTGGCTTGCAAAATCGGCAGTGGATTCCATTGCAACTGTGCAGAGTAATATCACCAAAGTTCTTTCAGATTCTTAATCTTTGTTTGCAAAAATAAAATTTGAATGCTATCTATAAAATCACATTGATATATGATTTCATTACTGAGGTCAAATAAGGTATTAGCCTCCTTATTGCCATCATATCATGATAACACTGCTATGTAGTTTCTTTAGCTCTAAATCTTTTCATCTATACATTTTCTTCCATTTGCAAATCTTGTGGTTTACATATAAAAAAATTTCAAGAAATTTATTTTCTAGGAAAATTAGAAAAAACATTAAATATAGTGCTAGTAAAAGATGGGTAGAATAACAAATGTTTATAGGATTTGTAAGTTTCAATTCATAACCAGTATATTGTTATATACTGGTTTATAACATTATTACATAATGTAACGAGTAAACGTACCTGTACCAAAGCAGCATTGCCACCACCGTGTCCATAACTCCTTCAATTGAAACCCCATCTTCTGTTCATCCTCTGATTATCACTTATCATCACATCCCACTGTTTGGTATGATGAACTAAAATCCTATATGATCTCACTTCATTTTAAACCCACTATTTCAAATTCATCTTTTTTCATAAACCAATCAACTTTTGCCATTTCCTCTATGGAGTCTGAGTTCCGGGCAGTGGCTTCAACCTCAACAGAAGTAGAATGGTTAAACTCTCTAATGTATGAACTTGGATTACTACCTTTTATTGTGATAATTAGAGCGCCAATCACTATTATGCAAATCCCGTTTCCCACTCAAGAATGAAGCATCTTGCGTAAGATTTCAATTTTGTTTGTGAAAAAGTTCAAGATGGACAATTTGGGTCACTAGCTCACACTGTTGGGGATGATCAACTCACCGATGCTTACTCAAAAAACAATTTCAGACTGTCCAAGATTGGTCTTTTCTCACCAACATCCATCATGTGGAGGAATATTAAGCACAACCCGGCTTCCCACCATTAACATAATTTTTTTAAAATTAATTGTATTATTGTAATGTCCTAGATAATCTGCTGCTGGTTTGTTATATAGTACTAAAATCTTCTTCTGTTGTTGCTGTCAATCAGAAAGTACAACCACCATGGCCCACTGTTGCTCTCTCTGTCCCCACAAATTAAGCCCCGGTAACACCTCATAGCCTCACGCAACATTTCATGTCAATCCGACATCATTTGATAGGGTTTTGAAAAATTATGATTCCTTAAAAAATTTTATTGTCTGCTTGCATTTTGTTTAGAAGGTATATATATAAGAGGTGCACTGCCGACCAACCTTGATCTTCTAGTGGGACATGTTTTCTGATCCATTATCACAAATTAGATAAGAAAACTGTCACACCCCGACCAATGAAGACGGAAACGTCGAGGCGCGACATGATTGCTCATTGCACAATAACACTATAAAGTTACAATATTTAAACAACTCATTTAAATCCATATTATCATAAATAACACAACAATTGTTTATACAAAATGCCAAATAGATAGATAAACAAATAACTTGTTCTTTTATTCTCTAATATCCTAAAGCCAAGATAATAAGTTTCTTCAAGTAATCCAATCAAGCTAACATCAAACCTGTTACATTGCATAAAATAGAGTTTGTCAACACGAAGGTTGGTGAGCAATTTTCATAGTTTTGGACAATAAGTATATAGTATGAAATTCACAACTAGTATATGAAAACAATAAATAATAGCAACAATTTAGATAATAAAACCGTCAATAAGAATACATTGACGACAATAATGAAATCATTAATAAGAATACATTGACGACACCTTTCTATATGGGGATACCATATATACTCGGAATTAACGTATGATCATACTTTGATGAGGCTACCCGCCTTAGCATCATTCAAGAATTTGCACATAATCATGTAAAGCATATAACACCAAATCGAGCATTTATTTAAGTAAACATATACAATAGGTGTTGTGGTTTAAGACTCAAGTATAAATCATTTGAATTTGAATAAGTATGCAATGCCACCCCCAAAACGAAAGATGGAAAACGGGGGATGAAAAAGTACTCACATTAACAAGTAACTTGAAAGATAGTGTCGTGAATAATCGGAGAGATCGGTTTTGATCTATATTAAACGGGTCTTGTGTTAGTAGGTAGTCTTGGAAGGGCTTAAAATAAAATACATGACAAATAAAGTAAATAAATAAAGTTTAGGATTTAAAATGTAAATATTTGAGAAATTAAAGAAACGAGTTTTGTAAAATAAGTTTACTCGAAACCGGGTCTCGGTATTCTATTCATTAGTTTTTTTCTTTTCTTACTCAACCTATGTTAAGTAATAATGTGGGTTAAAATGAGATATTGCAAAACCCTTGGTTATAAGAATACCAAAACGAGGTTTAAACGAGTGTTCGGGTTTGTCGGTTCGAGACTTGATAATTGACCAAGCTCACAGTTAACTTCCCAAAATAATAAATGTTATAAGATAACTCAATAAAATCAAAATAGACTTAACCAAGTATGTAGTTCTATTGTGAAGAACCTTAACGTTCGTTAAGCGAGTATACGACCTTATCGGTTCGAACTTGTTATAAGATCAAGTTGGTTACCGACATGCCAAGTATGTTTAGAAATTAACTAAAATTGATTTAAAATATAATCTTGAAGAAAAATATGAGTTTTGGTGGCTAAAAACACACTTGTGTGTCTTAAGCGAGTGAACTCGGTTTAGTTCGGTTTTTGGTTCGGTCCTTGACTCGGAATAAGACCGAGGATGGTTACTACATACCCAATTACCATGGAACTTGTAAAATAACTTATAAATAATAATACTCAAGTTTTACATTCAAAAAGTTAACAATAAAGCTTTTAAACAAAAGTTCGGTTTTTGGTTCGGTCCTTGACTCGGAATAAGACCGAGGATGGTTACCACATACCCAATTACCATGGAACTTGTAAAATAACTTATAAATAATAATATCAAGTTTTACATTAAAAAAGTTAACAATAATGCTTTTAAACAAAAGTTCGGTTTTTGGTTCGGTTCTCAACTCGGGATGAAACCGAGGCTAGTCACCACATACCCAATACCATGGAACTTGACAAATATGAACAATAAACTAAAATATGTAGAAATTAAGCAAGTATAACAAGTTATATGGTTAGATTTGTTAAATATATAAACAAGGACTACAAAGTCCTCTATGTAACCTTGCCTTACTAGCCCGACATTTCAACCGCCGAGACCGGAGAAATGAAAGACCGAAGGTAAACAAGGAGTGTATATTATATATATGTTGTAACATCAAGCTTTAAGTATTAAGAAGTTAGTTAAAATGAAAGATTAGCTTATGAAGAACAACCTTAGAATTCAAGAATTTTTGAGAGAGAAATGAAAAATGAGCAAGCACAAATGAAAAAGATGGGTATGTATATATAGGGTAAGTTGAATAGGTCTTTCATAAAGGGTGTTTCATGAAAATGGCTTGGTTATAGACCCAAGAAAGCACAAACTACAAATGGGTCCTTCAAGTCTCCATTTTGGTAGTTTTAGTCCCTGGAGTTCGTTTTGAGCATTTTCGGGTAATTTTAAGAACCGAAAAGGGTGTTTTTTTTTTATCCAACAACTATAAAACAAATATTTAACATACAATTCATCATTTTGATAATATCGAAAGGTTTGGGATACAAAACGGGTCGGGTTTACGTTAAGAATACAAGTATAAAATAACCCGAAATTGACAAATGTCACAAAAACCAGTAAAATAGAATTTGTAAAATAATTACTTAATCTTTTTGGCGAAGGGAGACAAAAATAGTGAACTGGTGGTGCAAGAGAGTATAGCACGGGAATTTAAAGTTGGCGCAGGAGATTCTCGTTTTCAGCCGATAATGGAGCAAGATGTGATGTGATGTGATGTGATGTGATGTGTTGCGTCATATGATATGGTGCAGGAGAAGGAAAATAATGGCGTATGAGGTGTAGGGGTTGTGTGAGAAATGAAGTGTTGGGACAATAGGAAAAAAGTTAAGCCTATTTTTGTAAGTCAATTATTTCCATAAGTTCTTTGATCAATATTAATAAACATCTTGTTATTTTAGTTTCAAATCACGTTTGAAAGGGATATATATACTTGTTTTAATCCTATAAACCCTAAAACAAAAGAACTTCGTGGTAGCTACTATAAATGGGTTTCACATGTAAGATTCTATTTCAGTATTTCATCATCCTCATACATGGCTAATTACTTTGGTTTTCGTTGTTTGTTGTCAATGATCACCAGAACAAATTTTATGCACCGGTTTGCTAATTATATATATTTATAAGCACTAAATCTTATATATCCAGGCGGGGTTAACCGGAGACCAAGCCAAACCATTATTCTGATACCTTTGGGGCTGTTTGGTTGAGTTTATTTTAATAGTTTATTGCGAACTGCCATTAAAGCTAACCTTTTTGTATATATATTTATAAGTATCATACTATAATACTATATATATGTGTCGAATATATGTTTTGCTACGCCTTTCATAAATAAAATGTTCCTTGCCTCCTTTTTCTTCTTTATAAATTCAAACTGCATGTTGCTTTGGTTCAAAACCTCATTGGATTTATTAACTAAAGTGAGCATGAATTGATATGGACCATAAAATTGAAAGTGAGCCATGTAATGGGCGGCCTCGATTATCTAAGAAGGGTTTAATAAATTGAGAGCTATTGTAACCGATCTTTGAACTGTTTTCCTTACTATAAATTGATAGTTGTTGTGTGCGTTTGTTTATTCGTTTCGTGTTCTTGATATTGATTCAATCTTTGAAATTTACAGTTAAGAGAACCGCATTCCCCAAAAAAACACTAGTATCAAGTTATTTATATTTTTTATACCCATCCATTCTCTTATAAATAACTCAATTTATGTTTTCTTAAATCTAATGACAGATACTAATAAGAGGCTGGTAACTATCGGTAACTTTCCGGAGCATTTAATGGACTCAGTCTTAGAGCGGCTCCCAATTCGGGATATTGTAAGGACAAGCATTCTGTAAAAAGTGGAGGTACAAATGGACCACAATAAGTGCAGTGGTTTTTGATGAGCAAATTTCCAAAACGTTGGCAAGATATGGAGCTTTTGGTGGACATGGGCTTATAAGGTCAAAAACCATGTCTTGCTCCTTCAAATTTTATCTACATATACCGTACTTGCAACTTGATAGCTTCCAAGAAGTTGACCAATGG
Source organism: Bidens hawaiensis (assembly GCF_021521415.1). Lineage (NCBI taxonomy): Eukaryota > Viridiplantae > Streptophyta > Magnoliopsida > Asterales > Asteraceae > Bidens > Bidens hawaiensis. The sequence goes on from NW_027492905.1 coordinate 213,684, forward strand.
ATATTCTTCTTATCAACAAAACATGCAGAGGATCTCACTCTTGCTAATTACTCAAATCGACGTTATCAACTTCCATTTTGTGTGTTCTCTTGTCTCGAGCTGCGAACTTGGAACTTAATAATTGTATCTTGAAGCCACCAATTCAGTTTGAAGGATTTCTCCATCTTGAAAGTCCCATTCTCAATAACATTGATTTTACTACTGAAGTAGGCAGTGCTATGATCAACTTACCACAACTTATGAAGTTGGTAATGCATTCGTGCACAAACGTATACAATCTTAAAATCAAGGCTACAAAATTGCGGATTTTGGTTGTCGAGAATTGCCCTGATGCCATGTTGCTTGAGTTGTTGCATAGCCAATGTCTTGCCTCTCGGTTTGCATAACTCTTAGCGAACTCATAAAAGACTTTGCAAGACTTAAAGGACGAATCTTGCATTGATATTCGCTAACATGCCTAAAGTTCAATCCTTTCGTACTGATGGTCATTTTCTTAAGGTATGCCACAAAATTTGTATTTGAAATTTTACTGTTTTACACAATTTTGAAGTTAGAATCTGACTTTCAACTTCTAGATTGTCACTACAGAAACGCCAAAGTGGTTCCCGCATGCAAATAATAGTTTAAAGTATCTGAGGATGCAAGATCTTTCAACTGGTGATATGCGTCATCTCCATGGTGTTCTTTGTTTGCTTTGAAACTCACCGAATCTTGAAGAATTACGTATAGTGAATATTCAGACGGTAAAATTTCTATTTTCCCTTTATATTACAAGAGTAGGATTCTAAGCTAGTGTTGCATATATATTTTGTCCAGGAGAAGTCGGAATGGATGCAGGTGGAAACATCAAATCATTTGGAATCACCTGACTGCTTGGACCAAGCACTTAATCAATTGCGAACTGTGGAACTATAACCTTTACAAGGATCAAGACCCCAACTGCTTTTTATAAAGCTTTTACTTGCTCATTCTCCTTCTCGAGAAGTTTATCATTCAACCATTTAGAACTTTGGAAGCTTATAGAAGGTTTAGCATTGTTAAGGATATTATGAGGTTCCCTAGAGCCTCATCGAAAGCGGAACTGATCTACTTGGACCCTTAGTCATGTAAGAATGTTTAACTTCATCCTTACAGACGTTTCCTAATTACATTTGTTTCCATGTTTATTCTCATTGTTTTGTTTAATATTCGTGAAATGATTTATGGACAGGTTGAAATTATAATAAGAATTAAAGATATTCTGGAAACATAGTCACTTGTTCTTGCAAACTAGATTACTATTATGAATATTCATATTAACATATAGTTTCGGTGGCATAACCTTATTTTGCAAACTGGAAAAGTCAAGATCGACAAGTTCTCATTACTAGTTTCTGTGGCATAACCTTATTTTGCAAACGATGGAATAATTCGTTTACTTCTTTCATATTTACCTTTTTATTTTTACGGGGCATCTTATTTTATACGTAAATGCTTTGTTTCACCTTCTTACTTTTGCAGGATGCTTGCGGTTAATTATACGTATAAGAAAAACGGTTGGAGGAAGCAAAGTGTTATGTTTGTGCCTCTAGGTTTACTAGCTCAGATGAAAGTTTCAATTTGGTTGTCTTCCTATCATGACAATGCGTGAAATTATTATGAATTATATTGTGCTGACTGTATTCAATTTGGTTGTTTACTATTTCCTAAATTTATATAAATGTTTTTTCAATAAACGTCCATTGAAAGTGAGACCTTTTTCGGTTATGTTTACGATGGGAAGCATTAAAAAAAGGCTTTACTTTGATTTTGAGAAATGATTCCATCACATTTATATTTCCTAAATTTATATAAATGAGCTTCGTTAACTGTTTCTAGTATATGTATAGGCAATGAGCTTAGTTGTTTGTAGTATATGTATATAGGGGCAAAAGGAACTTAAAAATGGATACATGTGGCAGTAAAAATAAACCCGTGGACATTGTGCATAATTTTATTTTTCTAATATGACTAAAGGTAGATTGGGAATCAAATATCGATTTACAAATCAATCAATATTTGAATCGGTTTATATGTAGTAACATTAACTTTGCATACACACGCATGCAAGCCAACGCCCAAACAGATGTACAATGTTCTCAAGCAATTTAGTATAAACTATTCTTGTGCAAACCAATCTTGTGATGTGTTCCCTTTAATAAGTGTTAAATTGTGGCTGTTAATTGGTTAAAAAGGGGGTCACTTATTCACCCCCCCCCCCCTTCTGGGTGGTGGTGGTGGTTGGTGAAGGCAGCAGTTTTGGTAGTACCGTGTGCTAGTGACGACAGCAACAAAGGTGGAGTAGCAGGTAGTGGGGGCGGTGGAGCATCAATGCCAATGGAGGTGATAAGAGGCAGCGACATGCAGGTGAAGAGAAACAAAGGTATCACGTAGGTGAATTGATATTAACAGAAATAAAATATCTGGGTTTTGGAATAACTCTCCAATACTTTTATTAATCCAAGAAAAATAACTCAAAAACTTAGATTACAATCCATACCATAACTCGGTATTTATAACCAAACCTATACGTGTTAGACTATAACTAGGATTGCTAATAAAATAATTAATTCAGATAATTAATCCAAACTTGATAATTATCTTTTATCCTTAACTAACTTTACTTGCACTCAAAGACTCCTTCCTTGACCGCAAGCCACATATAATTAAGGAAGATTCGGTAATTAAAATCCAACAATCACCCCCCTAATTTCCAAACCGGAACAGGGAGATCTTTAACACCGAGCAAATCCCGCATCTCTTTGAACTTAATTCTTGCAAGAGCTTTCGTCAATATATCGGCCCGTTGCTCTTTGCCACTGATATGTTCAACTTCCAATTCACCATCTTGAACACAGTCCTGAATAAAGTGAAAACGGGATTTGATATGTTTGGTTCGACTATGAAAAACGGGATTTTTCACGAGTGCTATGGCAGACGTATTATCGATCTTTAATACCACCTTCTGCAATGCCTCTTTAGTAACCTCGCTTAACAACTCTCGAAGCCAAACGGCTTGACCCGCGGCTGCCGATGCCGCCATATACTCTGCTTCACATGAAGATAAAGCAACTGTACTTTGCTTTTGAGAACACCATGTAATAGGAGCATCACCATAGTAGAACACGTGACCCGTGGTGCTCCGACCGTCATCTTCATCGATATTGTGACTACTGTCACTAAACCCAAGTAGTAAACCGGTTCCACCTCGACCATACTTAATGCCATAATTTAACGTGCCTTGTATGTACCGCATAATCTGTTTCACTGCCACCGAATGAGGAACTCTCGGGCTTTGCATTTACCGACTCACCACTCCAACCGAGTACGTGAGATCGGGTCGAGTATGAACCAAGTACCGAAGGCAACCGACTTGTCGTCGATACTCCATTGCATCTACTTCCGGTTCTGACTCAAGCTTTGACATCTTGTCCGCGGGCTGCATCGGACAATAAGTCGGATTACATGATTGCAAATTAGCCTCTTTCAAAATCTTCAACGCGTAGGCTTCTTGTTTAATTGCAATCTCGTCCGCCATTTGATTAACTTCAATCCCCAAATAATAAGATAATTTACCCAAATCGCTCATCTCAAACTTTTCCGCCATTTGTTTCTTGAACTCGTTAATTTCGGTCTTATCCGAACCCGTCACCACCAAATCGTCCACATAAACGCCAATAATTAGGACCGATTTCGGTGTGTGTTTCTTGTAAACCGCTTGTTCTTTTTCACACCTTTGGAATTTTAGACCTTTAAGAATCCCGTCTAGCTTGGTATTCCAAGCTCGTGGAGCCTGTCTTAGACCGTAAAGAGCCTTAGAAAGTTTGTACACTTTTCCCTCATGCCCCGGTTTTTCAAATCCCTCCGGTTGTAAAACATATACTTCTTCCTTGAGCTTGCCGTGCAAAAACGCGGATTTAACATCAAGATGATGTAAATCCCAACCATTACTAGCTGCAAGGGCAATAAGAAGTCTTACGGTTTCGAGTCGAGCTACGGGTGCGAACGCGTCTTCGAAATCGATCCTGGGTTGTTGCACGTAACCTTTTGCAACGAGTCGGGCTTTATACTTATTGATCGTCCCGTCGGCATTTCGTTTGATCTTAAATACCCACTTGAGCCCAATAATTTTTGCACCGTTTGGCGGGTCGACAAGAGATCACGTTTTATTTTTCTCAATTGACTCGATCTCTTGTTTCATGGCCCGCTCCCAATTAACGTCTCCTTTCGCTTCGGAATACGAACCCGGTTCTCCGTCAGTAGTTATTAAATGGACTTCATCACCTCTTACCACCCCATCTTCGATCACGTAATCATTTAATCGTAACGGAATCGCGCGCTTTCTAGTGGATCTGCGGGTCAGATTTTCAGCTGCGTTTTGGGCCGAACCTGGGCTGTTTTGGGCTGTAATTGCTGGTTCATTTTCTGCAGCAGCTTTTGTATCTTCTTCGTGTGTTGAATGGGCCGGGTCAGCTGTGTTATCTGATTCGACAGATGCAACCGAGCTGCCGAAACGAGCTGAAGACTCGGCTGCTGATTCTGTGTGATCAGTAGGTTCGATGGGCTGATTGTCTTGTGTTATAAAACCCGGTCCAACTTGAATTATAAATTCTTTTTCTTCGGGCTCGGTTTGTCTTTTAACCCATTCCCAGCCTCGTTTTTCATCAAACCGAACTTCCCGACTTACATAAATTTTCCGGTGAGTCGGGTCGTACATTCGGTACGCTTTCGTGCCCGGTTCGGTTCCAAAGTGTACCATCGGTCGACTACGATCATCCAACTTCTTTTGAATCGGTGTGGTTTCTTTAACGCAACCCACACATCCAAAAACTCTAAGATGATCGACTGTCGGTTTGTGACCAAGTAGAGCTTCATATAGGGTTTTTGAGATCACGGCTCTCGTTGGTGATCGATTTAAAATATAAACCGCATGTCTCGCGGCTTCTCCCCAAAAATGTTGTGGAACTTGCATCGCTTTTAACATACATCGTACGGCCCCGATTACCATCCGGTTTCGTCTTTCCACAACACCGTTTTGCTGTGGTGCATGCGGTGCGGTTAAGTGTCTTCTGATGGCATTATTTTCACACCAACTTCTAAACTCGTTTGAGTTGAACTCGCCTCCCCGGTCGGTCCGAAAAACACCAATTTTAGCACCGGTTTCAGCTTCGATTAACACTTTGAATTTCTTAAAGATCTCAAACGTTTGATGTTTCGTTTTTAGAAGATAACACCACATGTAACGGGAAAGGTCATCAACGATCAGAAATATGTACCTATTTCCGACGGGTGTCGGTGGTGTTATCGGGCCACATAAATCTCCATGTAGTAGCTCGAGTGGTTTTGTGGCACAAAACTTTGCTTGATCCGGGTATAGTAACCTTGTCTGCTTCCCTACTAAACATGCATCGCACAAATTAGTAGCTTGAGAAATTAAAGGAATTCCACGTACCATATTTTTCGTGCCTAACGCCTTCATTGCCTCGAAGTTTAGGTGCCCCATCCGCGCGTGCCATAGCTATGCCGGATCATCCAGTTTTGACAATAAACAAACCGGAGCTCCCACTATTAATTTAACCGTATACAGCCGGTTTCTTGTTCGAAACACTTTCATCATCAATTTACCCTCGCCATCGTACAAGAGTAAATAATTCTCCTTCATCCGAACGTCACACCCGTTCTCGGTTGCTTGACCGAGACTAATTATATTGCTTTTTAAACTTGGTATAAAATAGACGTCGGATAAAACCCGGTGATCTCCGGTTTTTGAAGTAAACAAAATTGTTCCTTTACCGACTATATCAACACACGAACCGTCCCCGAATTTAACCTTACCCGATATATTATTGTTGAGTTCGGAAAAATACGACTGGTTACCCGTCATGTGGTTCGACGCTCCGTTATCGAGATACCAAGTGCCTTCTTCAACTTTCTCGGTTTCTAAGCTTTTTGGGTTGACTCGTTCTTCGTTTAGATAAACGATTTCGTGAAGGTTTAAATAACCAGCCGGGTCACGATCGGCTGGTTGGTTTGTTTCAGCTAGTTTTGCTTCCTGATTTGCTCGTCTTCGTTCCGGACACGAGGACGCGAAGTGTCCCATCTCGTCACAACGAAAACATTTGATTTGAGAACGGACCTTCTTTATCTTCACCTGTCCTTCGGTTTGGTTCCGACCCGTTCCTCTTCCTCCGGTTTCCCGGCCCCGTCCACGACCATGTGAACCCGGCCCGCCTCTACCTCGTCCCCTCGGTGTGTAACTTGACTGACCACGGTTCGAATACTCGGCTTTTTGGAACATCAGCTTCCCTTGACTATCGGATTGACCTATCTCGTCTTTAATCCGTTCTTCATAAGCTTTTAAGCGTCCCACAACATCATCGAAACCAACTGTCTTCAAGTTAACAAGTTGTTCGATCGAGGCTACCATATGTATAAAATTTTTCTTTGGTAGCCCATTAAGAAACCTCTTAATCATCTTAGATTCTTCGATTATTTCACCAAGAGAGGCTGCTTTTGAGGCAAGAGTACTTATTTGGCTTGCAAACTCATCGACCGTACTAGATTCTTTCATCTTCAAACTATCAAATTCATCCATGAGAGTTTGAAGTCGTGCTTCCCTTACCCGATCAGCTTCTAGATGTCGGGCCTTAATCGTGTCCCACATCTCCTTAGCGGTCGGTAGATTCCCCACTTGCAAAGTCATTGCCTCCGGAATCGATTGGAATAATAGGGCCATCGCCAAGTTGTTGTTCTTGGCATCCGTACTCGTTCCCGGGTCGATCATCTCCCACACCCCATGAACATTATAGATAGCCCGTAACTTCATTGCCCAAATCGTGTAATTCGTAGAGTTTAGCATCGGACAAATTAACGATGTTGAGCTATTCTCTTTCGTATTCTGATTTCGGTTACTGTTACCTACGTCACCCATGGTATTCGATCTTCTTTGTCTATTGTACCTGACTTGAAACCTTTGATCTTGTTCCAGCCCTACCCTACTCCTTGGTCAAATTTAGATTCTAAGAATCAGCCTTAAGTAATCGAAACCCTGGTTGCTTGGCTCGATTAAACACTTCCTAGTTCTTGAAAGTATACCTGCTGTAATCTCTACCGAATTGAATTGAACCCTGCTGTACTTGATCGATACCCAACTGTTCGATTGAAGTCTGCCTTGAACAGAAACGCCTGAATCTTGGAATCTGTTCGCTTGCAATCTGCTACAATCTGATCTTGTCTGATCGATTGCTTCTTGGAACAAGTCCTCCTGCTCCCTTTGATGGTGTCAGTGAATTCTTCAGGCTCTGATACCAATTCACGTAGGTGAATTGATATTAACAGAAATAAAATATCTGGGTTTTGGAATAACTCTCCAATACTTTTATTAATCCAAGAAAAATAACTCAAAAACTTATATTACAATCCATACCATAACTCGGTATTTATAACCAAACCTATACGTGTTAGACTATAACTAGGATTGCTAATAAAATAATTAATTCAGATAATTAATCCAAACTTGATAATTATCTTTTATCCTTAACTAACTTTACTTGCACTCAAAGACTCCTTCCTTGACCGCAAGCCACATATAATTAAGGACGATTCGGTAATTTAATCCAACAAGGTAATAGTTATCTAGTTTTTTTTTTAAGTTTAGAAGTATTATAATAGTTATCTGGTTTTTTAACCCGTTGACTAGTTTACTATAACCCAATTTGACCCATCGACTAGTCACTCAACTGATTTTCCCATAGGTAGTAACTGAAAGGATACCAATCTTTCATTGAAGGCATGAATATAACATTTCTTGAAAATGCATCTCGGTTGTTATAAACACACTTTGCTATAAAACAATTGAATCGGAAAATTCACATAAAAATACACATACATAGCTTTTGAAGACAAGTTGAGACCGTTGGTTGACTTTTTTCAGGTTCTCAGATAGCAGGAACACTGAGGGAGCCGGTGTTTAGCAGGCGTGGTAATATCTGCATCAACCAGTAGTAAACTAAAATCAGGATTCTGTTGATAAAAAAACTTGTAATAATAATATATGGTTTTATGGTGCAGACCTCTCCCAGCCGTGCGCTTATTTTCAAATCTACAAAATCATCAGCTCGGGTCTCGCCTATATTAACAATTGCTGTAGCAGCACCAGCCTCATGAGCTGCTCTGTTGTACAAATTCAATTAGCGTCACGTTATTAACCAAAAAATAGTAACTATCAGATGAAAGAAAGACGGATAAAGAACTATTTGTACCTGACAAGTCGGAAAGCAGACATGGTCATAACCGATGAACCGAGGACAAGGAAAGCATCACACCCTTTAGCAGCTTCCATAGCTATATTAGCTCTACCCATTGGTACATTATCGCCAAAAAATACAACCTTCATACACACACAACCACAATAAGATCATCTGTATTAGCTCTATCCTAACACCTCAAATGGTATTTAAAAAGGCTATAGAGGAAACTAGACAAACCACCTAAACTATATTTTAACTAAATGAAACTTAAATTATTAAATCGTTTTATTCAATAAACAAGATTATTATTGTAACAATATGTTTATTAGATTCACATTAGACACAAAAAAATGATTTAGCCCGAGAAGTGAAGGCAACAAACACAAAATATTTATTGCGGAAAAAATCAGCTATACTAAAGCTTAAAAGAGCCCTAGCAGAAAAAAAATTAAAAAAACTGACTCCTCAGTAACAGCTGAATTTTTATATTTACTATTCCATGAATGATGACTGGAAAACAAAGTAAAAATAATACGAAAAGTGTTCGGTTGTTAGTCAAATGTTTAAAATGCCCTAAATGATACAAGGATTTTTAGACCAAAATAAACCAATTACAATGGGCAAAATAGCTACAAATGCTCAAAAAAGGAAAGAAATGTTGCAGTTCATATATCTACCGTCAAGATTCTAATGACTACATACTAACAAAGTAACAAGAAATCAAAATGGAGATGACAAAAGTTACAGGATTTTCCTTACATCGGGTTTAAGTACTCCATTGCATTTAGAGCAAGTTGGTATCTTGAAATCTTCTTCCCAGAACTTTTCATCAATTTCAATATCACCATCCGGCCTTTGCTTCATCCCGAAACTCTTATCTGAGTTGCTGTCATAAGCCAGACTCTCTATAGCTGCTGCCCACTGCAACAAAATATAATTATATTTCATCACGTATAACAGCAAAAAAACAAAAGGAGGAAAACCATGTTATAAAGTTAGAAATTAATGCTTTGAAGGTTTGACCTTTGGGTTTAGAGATTTCAACTGGTCTTGAAATACTTCACGTGGATAAGAAAACCCGCAATCCAAACAAGCAACGACATAGACGGTCCCATGTAACTCAAGTGGATTGCTACCGGCACGATGATGCAACCTGGGAAACGAAATAAAAATAAAAATAAAAATAATAATAATAATTAAATGGTTTTAAAGTAACTTAGTTGGTAAATTTTGGAGATAAAGCTGACCTGTCAACATTTTGTGTAATCATAAAGCTTAATCGATTAAGTTTTTCTAAAGATGCTAAAGCAGTATGAGCAGGACTAGGCTTAGATCCATTGAACTTCCTCCATCCTGCATAACTCCTTGCCCAATACCGCCTTCGTGCACGGCTAGAACGAGTAAATTGATGTGCATATATGAGAAGTACAAAGCAATATTCCATTATTATCCATCAAAAGTTGAACATGATATATTTGAATAATTAATAGTTAGAAAAAAATTTAATTGTTGGAAATCAAATGCCTTCAAATTACCTGATGAGTAATTGGCTTGAAACCAGTACTATAAGCTCCATTGGGGCTGCACTTATAAACAATGAAAGTTGTTATTCTTTACAAGATGAAAGACTTTAACATTGAAGCATAGCAACCAAGACTTGAGTCTGCTTTTGTACAATTTGATATAAATATTAATACTAATTTTTCAAGTGGTTCATCTATGCAACCAGTTAATGCATAAAACTTTCTATTACAAGTTACTCCAAGTCTCCTAGAGTCCTTGTAAACTTAAGACTTTTATTGAAAATAGTGTTGTACTATTAGACACACTAACAGATTAACATAAAAGATATCAAATATTTTGAAAAAAAAAGTATTTCATACCCAACCCGTACCAAAAATTTACCCATATTAAATAGCAGTTTGTTAAATCAAAATAATGCAGATATAAATTGGAATTTTGGATGTACCTTCTATAATCAGGAATCCCACACTCCGTGCTTATCCCGGCTCCCGTCAAAGCAACAAGTTTGGTACTGCACAAAGTTAGGAATGCTAAACCTCTAGAGGCTGGTTAAATGAGCTTGAAACTTTAAAAGCTTACCTTTTATCAACAAATTCATACAAAAGATTAACATCTTTAGTACTTGGTGGATCTGAATCTGGGACCACTCTCCTATCTTTTAAAGAACTTGATGGTGGTATATCAGCACCTTCCCAAGTGGTACCGGGAGTTGAGATTCTACACACTGTCTGAACATACTTAACCGAACCTCCAAAGGATAATGTTGTTGCTTTCCCATGAAACTTACAATACTTTCCAGCTGGATTGGCAGCAACTGTTCCCTTTAAAGATGATAGATATAGAAAACTATAACAGTTTATTATATACACTTGGCATTCAAGATTAGCATGCATTACTTGCCTGTCATAAAATGTGCAAGAATTTCCCTAGTGTTTTTGAAAGACTGCATATCAATTAGAATACATCAGAAGAGTGTCGGTAGTAGTTATAAAGCTAAATGATACGACAAATACAATTTTAATAGTATTAAAATCTTTGTTCTCAACTTTCAACTAAATCAGTTTCACAAACTTTTGAAATCCAAATGAGTTTCTGCCCTTAATTTGCAGTGGTATTAATATGTAAATGTAAATTAGGAGGACAAAGATATAAAATGTTCTAATTGTGTATCATGTGATTTCATCATATGGTGAAATCCTCATAATATATAAACACAAAATCATTCAATACAGACGAAGATGACTACGATAAAACCAGTCTAAACCCTTCTAGAAAGAAAATTGGTTTATTAACAGCTGTAGTGTAGTTAGAGGTGCAAATACCGGTTAACCGGCTTATGGAGTATCGGTTACTAACCGTAGCCGGTTATTTCTTTGATGGCTAGCTCAGCTGGCAAGGTTCCAGCAAATTAGTTCTGAGGTCAGGGTGATGCTAGGTTCTGAGTTCGATTCACGGTTGTGACAATATTCAGGGATGTTTACCTCCTGGGACGGCAGACGGGCATTGGGTGTTAAATTGTAGTAACCCCTTTGGGGCCAGACACCATGTTTGAACCTGGGCTTGCCCCCGCGTAGGTCTTCCTTCGGCGCTTTAACGCGCAAAAATGTAGCCACTGCGCTACACGCTGGTCATTGGTCTAACAGTCAAAACTTTTTTATTGTCAATAGCCGATTACGGTTCCTAACCTGTTTTTTGTATGAAACCCATAACCTATGTAGCCGGTTTGGTTCAGTTAGAAACAGGTTAACCTTATTAACCCAAACTTTATTACTTGGTAAAATTAATCGGTTCCTGCGGTTAATATGGATTTCTACTAGCAATTAATAAGCAGTTTCGATTAGGTTAAGCTGTTTGCACCTCCCTGTAGGTGTAATATAACTTAGTTAGCCTAGGTGTCTGTCTATTAAGTAATTAATTAATTAATGCTTGGGCAAATTGAATTTCAGTAACAACTTCCTATCAAACAACAATTAAACACAAATTCAAATAAAATAAAAGAAAAGCATTACTCCGTCCTAAACTAGGGTGGTTATTCAGTGCGAATTTAATAAATGAATGGATGACTGAACAAATTACTAAATCACAGCAAAATAAAGGGGATAAGTAGCTTACCGAAAAGATGAATTGGGAAGAGATACACGTGTCGCCATGGCCATTGGAGCTCTGTATTGAACAACAACAGAACAAGGAAACAATCTCTAATGCTTCAAGTGGTTTGGTGATATTTCCACGTTGCCAGATTTTCCACCATTTAAAATTTAAATACCAAAAAGGCAAACTGACCAAACCAGGGATGACCAAATTCACTATCGAATTTCAATACCGATTTGGTACCGTCGGTACGGAATCGGTACCAAAGTTTTTAGTGTACTGATACCCAACCAAATATTTTGGTAACAATTACCGATACCAAGAATTTATGATTTTCGAGACTGGTATTTTCATTACTGGTACAGTATCGATCTCATCCCTGGAGCAAACCTCGGGATAAATTTGGCATTTTACTCTAAAATATTATTATTTTTTTATTAAGAGTATTTTAGTATTTTTTACGTTAGCTTAACGGAGTTGGTTAATTAGACGGTAAACTTAGAGATGATCAAAAAAACCGGTTCCGGAACCGGAACCGGTGGAACCGAACCGGTTCCTACCCGATTTTTGTAGGAACCGGACCCTATCTGATTCAACCCGATGATCCGTGACCGGTTCTTGCATTTCTGAGTGGGGGCGGGTAGGAACCGGAACCGGTTAGGAACCGTTTCCATCCGGTACCGGTTAGGAACCGGTTCTAGCCGTTGGATCGAGTATAGCCGTTGGAAACCGTTTTTTTGGCCGTTTTTTGACCGTTGGGGTAAAAAATAGCCGTTTTTTTTGGCTCCCCCAAGCACCCCATTACTAGTATAAATAGGTATTTGGTGTCATGGGTTCATCACAACACTCAAAACGCAAACCCGAACGCAAAAAAATACAAAAAAACGCTATTACAACGTTTTGAGTTCTCTAATCTTTTGTTTTCTCTTTTTCTATATTTATATTTGTTGTTATGGTTGCCTCACAATCATCGGTTGGTCAAGGTTCCAACGCCGAACCAAGTTTCGTTCTTATTGTTCCTCATAATCGTAATCAAGAGATTTTGTGCAATTGGGATTTGGTTGAATTGAGTGACCATTCATTGAAGGCTCGGTGCAAGTTTTGTGGGGTTTATTTAAACCCACTTTCGAATTCAAATTTGAAGAAACACATCGAAAAACCGTATTGCAAGGCGTTGAAAAAGAACGTCGATTCGCAACAAACGCAAATGGATAGTGAAGGCGGAATATTTACATACCAAATTGATCGAGTTCAAGATCGTATGACGAAGTTTGTGATTCAAGAAGCTTTGCCGTTTAGCCACTTCGACAACCCTCGCTTAACCGCCATGATTCGAGATACGCGTCAACCACAATACACTCACGTAAGTCGTCATACTCTTAAACGTTATTGTTTAAAATTGTGGAAGAAGGCCAAAGAGGTACTAATTGCATATTTTGAAAATATAAATACGGGAATAAACTTAACTAGTGATGTTTGGTCGGCTCCACATGGTCTACCCGAATCTTATCTTTGTGTCACCGCTCATTGGGTAGACCCGTCATCGTGGGAAATGATGAAACGCACCATTGCTTTCGAACTCTTTGAGTATCCACATACGGGAGATAATTTGTTTGAAATTTTAGATTATGTTATAAAAACTTATAAACTAGAAAATAAAATATTTTCAATGGCATTTGATAACGCGTCGAATAATACATCGGCGGTTGATAAATTAAAATTAAAATATACGCCGATTTGCAATGGTGTATTTTTTCACTCAAGGTGTGTTGCACATATCATTAATTTAATCGTGCAAGACGGACTTGCTTCGGATGAGGTTACATCGGTTATAAACGATTTTAGACTAATGATACATGAAGTTTTTAAGAAAAGTAAAAAAAGACAAATGGATTATAGAAAATTTTGTAAAGATACGGGAAGAAAAGCTTTGGGAGCTAATTGGGATGTACCTCATCGATGGAATTCCACTTGCATAATGTTTCAAAGTGCTTTGGAACAAAGAGAAACTTTACAAATGTTTCATTCTAGTCTTGCCGAGAATGATTTGGCAATCCCCTTTTCAAATGAGAAATGGGAAATTATCAATGACTTATCGACTTTTCTTGAAGTTTTTAAAACATCAACTACGAAACTATCGGGAACGTATTATCCGACAAGTCCCTTGGTTCTTTCGGAGTTATTTTTAATGGTTAACAATCTTAAAGAATTTGAAAATAAAAGTCCAACGTTTTCAAATATCATATTACCAATGAAGTTTAAATTAAAAAAATACTTTCTTGAATTGCCACCGGTTTTTACTTGCGCCGCCGCTTTAAACCCAATGTTAAATGTTACGGGGGTTGAATGTGTGATAGACGAAATTTTTTCAGCCTTAGATATGCATGAAATTGACCCAAACTTTTCAACAGAGGCAAAAAATTATTTTAACTTGAATTTTAAATTTATGTATGACTTTTATTTAAATAAATATAGGTCAAACATACACATGCCTATGCCGGGGGGGTCTTCATCAAGTTCAAGTGCTACTAGAGTACGAGATCCCATGATTAGCCTTATGAACACCATTCGCAACGTAACGGCTAAAAAACAAAGGGGTAACACCCCTTCAAGCGAACTAGGAAGGTATAGTGCAAATGATTACTCTACCGGTTTATCCGAAGAGGAATATGGCACTTTTGATGTTTTGGCTTGGTGGAAGGTAAAGGAAACCGAGTTTCCGATTCTTGCCACCATGGCCCGTGATTTACTAACCGTCCAAGCTTCTACGGTAGCTTCGGAATCCGCTTTTTCTCTTAGTGGCAGGGTAATATCGGTGAGAAGAACAAGACTAAATTCGGAGTCGGTGGAGATGTGCATTTGCTTAAAGGATCACTTGGACTCAATCGATCGTATTCAACACGTAACCACTCTCGAAGATGAAACACCACTTGATGTTCGAATGCACGACGAACAAGAAGACATTTCTGCAAGTAATTCCGAGGAAGAAGTCGCCGCTCAATAATTACGACGAACAAGAAGGCTTTTCTAGAAATAATATGTCACAACTTTATATTTATAAGTTTAATGTTTTGTTAGTTTGTTTTTGAAGATTTTAAAACATGTAACCTTTTTTTTTGAACTTCTTAAAGTAAATAAAATGAATTTTATGTTAATTGTTTTTTTTATTTTTCATGGTATACAAATACAAATCGTAGTTTAGAATCCAAATCGCAAACGAAAAACGAAAAAAAAAAAAAATTTTACACTGGAACCGGTTGGAGTACAGGAACCGGGTTAGGAACCGGTAAGAACCGGTTAGATAGGTTAGGGGTCCGAGGGTGGGAGAACCGGTTCGGTTCCCTGACCGGTTCGAGCCTGGAACCGGTTTAAAATGGGGTTTTGAATATAGGAACCGGTTAGGAACCGGTTCCGGTTCCTAGTCCCAAACCGTTTTGAACATCTCTAGGTAAACTCTCATATCTCGTGCGTCTACGCCATATGCAAATGAGGTCCAAAGAACATCTATCGAACGATATATGATCACTGGTTGAAAAGCAAACTTAGAAGCCCACACCAAAGGTTAGATAATAAACATATCAAACCCTGAGCCTAATTATCAAGCCATTCTCTACTGTTACAAGCTTCAAAGAAACCATTTACAATATGATTCTTCTGATTTGCCGCCATTTATTACGACCCTACAACCCGTTCCATTAACCCAACACGATTGACACTGTCCAATACGACCCTTGTTACATATCGAGCAATACGATCTACGAGGCTAGGGATCTATTTCAATGCAAATTTGATTTACATGAAAAACAAAAGGTATTCGAATCAGGATACATAAGAATCACGCACATGCTTGTTTTTGGAATAAACATGATTGTTTTTAGGATAAACAAGAACCTCATATACACTATGCTCTTGAGATATTTGCCCAATGCTAAATTTACATACATTTACTTATTCACATGCAGCGCAGTTCCTCGATTCTTATGGCTTTTACTCCCTTATTCTGTTTGACGGTTATTTGTACTTGTATAGATCAACTTTAATGTTTGGCTAATCACCCGGGTTTGACTGCACATTCAAAACTTGAGCTTGAATAAAAAGACGACAGGTTTCTTTGTTTGTAATTAGTTGCATTCGAGTACAGCGCCCGTGTGATTGAACCCACAGGAGATCTGCAACGCTTTCACACTCCCACCGAAGTCAACCATGGTAGGTTCAGCATAATCTACATCATCCCCTAGACCCTGCACCCACAAAACTTAATTATATGTTACATGAAGATTGAAGATTATGTCCGGGTGTAAAAAAGGAAATCAGTGAACGTGGAAACGAACCAACTGCCCGCCAGAAGAATGCTCGGCTTCAAAAAACGTGCCCATGGCACCACCCCAGCCCCAAGTATACACATTGCCTTCTGAATATGCATGACACAGAATTTAGCAATAACATATATCAATGTATCAAACCGAAAATAAGAGCACCGAATATTATGGTTTCTAACATAGAGGTACCTACCAGAAATAGCAGCTGTATGTTTCCACCCACAGGATACCTGCCATATACAACGTGTCACGCTACTAACTAAGCCGGTAGAGGACGCAATTTTGACCCAACTATATACTAATGGGTCCATTTAGGTTATGTTGTATGTTTATCGGGTCAAATGGATTAGACTAAAAGATTTAACTAAAAGAAAACAAGTCAATCGGATCAAGCAGGCTAAAAGGTTGAAAGCCATCCAAAATGTATTTAAATGCATAAAACCTTCTAAATATTCTCATGATAAAAAAACAAGAAGTTAAATTTATTGTAGTACAGCAGTAGTAAACTAGTAATAGTATAGTTTTGTAATCACATGTAGCACATCAATTACAAACAAGGTTACAGAGAAAAGAATAAGAGAAGTTTGTTCAAGGCCTAGCCCACTTTGACCCGTACTAGAATATGACACTAACCTTGCTAACAGAATTCCTTAAGAACGGGCCTTGCACTCTTTCCGGCACATGAACAGCATGTGTATCGCTGTAATAAAAGAACATAGCAGTTAACTCCCAATGTAATATGTGTGTTTGGCCCATAAATATCTGGGATGAAGTATTGATGACATACCCGGTGCCAAGACAACCATTTTCATTGGAGCCCCATGTATACAATTCTCCACCACCTTCGTCATAAAGGTATAAATTCGAAGTTAGAAACACAGAAGGCACGTGTGATAAATCAAAATAATCAAAGTGATGAAGATATTACTGGTGATGACGCATGTGTGATGAGCACCACATGCAACTTCTTTAGAGTATGGTAATTCCACTATCTTAGATGGAGTTGAAACAGTACTTTCTGATCTTGAGGCCTACATAGACTTTGACAGTTCATAATCACGTTGATAAAAGAGTCAACTTTATATAAAAATAGTTCATATTTAATATGCAATCATGATTTTAGCACTTACCAGCTTCTGTACTGCTTTTTCCCCAAAAACATATACGGAACCATTTTCTGAAATTCAAAAATTGATGGTTATGGCATGCAAGTTTGACCATATAGAGTAAAAAGAATATAAGTGTCAGGTATAATAAGAAAATAGAAGATGAGGTACCATCAATGCATGCTGAATGCAGCATCCCAGCTGCAACACTTTTTATCTGTGATATATATGAAAATATTAATTTAAATTTTACACATCAGATATGTTAAAATGAAGAGTATCTATAAATACCATCAAATTTGAGAGATGTTATAGTCAATACCTTCACGCCTTCAAGTTCCTTAACAAGCCTTGGTGTATATTCACTGCACAAGAAGAGAACTGACAGGTTATCTTCTTTTTTGAAACATTAGTCACTCGATCAATATGGTGAAATAACAAAACAAACAGATATAAACTACAATATACTACATAGTAAGGTAATCTTTAGGTTATAAAACCAACTTTTAGATAATGAAAAGAAACCTGGTAGAACTCAAAAATCCCAAGAGGCTCGATTTGTGTCCATGACCAAGCCTTCCCGATTCTCCTCCGCCCCAACTTAAAACCTCGCCTTTATCTGAAATACGTGCCAACCAATATCAGAATACAAAGATTCAAAAGAAATCGAAAATCTTTATTTTTCTAACCTGTAACAGCAATAGAGTGATCAGAACCCAAAGCAGCAATCTTAATAGGAACACCATTCACAAAATCCACTTTACTAGGGACTGGAATCACTTTTGATGCCTCTGTGAAGTTCAAGATGTGGACTTAGCCCTTTATTTCCAATTACAAATAAATAAATACACTTCATGTAACAGATCATTCAGCATTATATGCGCACAAGAGAGTTAACAGATAAACATCTTACTCTTTCCAAGACCAAGTTGACCAGTGGAATTCTTTCCCCACATATAAAGTTCTCCGCTTTCTGCACTTCAGAAGCACATTTGAAGTTTCATATAATATCTTTAATTCTGTATGGAAACCTTAGATGTACAAACCTGTAATAGCTGAAGAGTGATAATAACCAGCTGAAATTTTCACAATGTCCTTCGGGAGTCCAGAAACTTCAACTGGCTCCTGCAATGACAGCACAATCCACGTCAGATGAAATTATTATAAAACTTAAGATATAATTAAAGAAAATCCTACACTCTGTCTATAATGCACACATTTTTTCGGTTCTTCCTAACTATCTTTATACTCTTCTTATTAGACAGAGTTTGAATAAACTCAGATTTGACTAGACTCTAGGGTTTCATGATTATGTTATCTATATACATCCGTGTAACTCCCATATTCAAATACAAAAATGTTTATAATTACCAAGTGTATCTCT
This sequence comes from Bidens hawaiensis, assembly GCF_021521415.1. Lineage (NCBI taxonomy): Eukaryota > Viridiplantae > Streptophyta > Magnoliopsida > Asterales > Asteraceae > Bidens > Bidens hawaiensis. Next base: position 232,375 of record NW_027492905.1, read on the forward strand.
TTTCAACATAAGACTTTATTGTTTCATTACAAATTTTAATTTTTTACCCAAAATTACTAGCACTAACTCAAACTACAACGAATTTAAAGGTAGCATAAGATAGCAAATAGGTAATATTCAACAGCAATTACCAAGAAGCACAAGATACCGTACAATTGTGTAGCTTCTACCATCTTCCACACCCAATTGTCCACAGTCATTAAGCCCAGCAGCATATACATTTCCAGTGTCTGTGAAACAGATACCAATTCATCAAACTCATATTTAACTTTAATTATTTTTAAATTGCTAATAAGTACTAACTTAATGCTGTATCAAAGACACGCCTTTTTAAGTTGTCATAATAATTACAGACAATCAGACATCATGAGCACATTTACATCAAGATACTAATCTTACTTTTAAGATCAACTAGGGGTGTGTATGAAACCAAAACAAGAAACCGACGGCTTAGTTTTATGTGTTTGTAAAAACCGAACTTTCGATTCTGCTTCGGTTTTGCGTGTAATTAAAACCAAACTGAACTTAAATACTTTCAATTAAATTTGAAGTAATTTATAATAATTTAATATATAACTTAACCCAAATATTTTAGCCCAAATGTATAATAATCAGATTTAACTAACAAAACAATTTAGGCCTAATTGTTAAATTTTGACAAATTTTCTTTTTAAGCCAAAATTTTCAAACCCAAATGATTAAACCGAAGAAACCTAACAAAAACAGAAACTGAACAGTTTTTAAAAAACTCAAAAACCGAAATCTCGGCTTTTGGGTTGGTTTTGGCCTAAATGTATAATATTCAAATTAATTATAAACAAAAATAAAAAGACAATTTAAGCCTAAACTCATTATTTTTGGCCAAAATTTTCAAGCCCAAATGACAAAACCAAAAAACCCGAAACCGAAAGCTGGTTTTCGATTCGGTTTTAGCCCAAACCCGACCCGACCTATAAACACCCATAAGATCAACAACCCATATGAAACAAAATCAACCTGTTAAAAACAATGTATGCGCTCCACCACACGCAATCTCTCTAAGGCTCCCATCTCCAAAACCCGAAACAAAAGCCGGTCTCCATTTCGACTCCAAGCTACCGAGACCCAGCCTCCCGTAATCACCATTACCCCATAGAGCCACAAACCTACGATCCTTAACACTTTCAACACCATTAGCCACTTCCTGTTCTTCACAACTCAAAACCCTAATAAGCCTCCTTTGACCAAACCTTAATTGTGCGTTTCCTGAAGCTGATCTAGCAATTTTGAACATTAAGCGTGTGGCAATCGACATTGGGTGCCGGAAACAGGTTGATTTGGGATCATAAGACGAGTGATTGGTTCGGTTTTGTGGAACATAGGAGAATGTCGTGGAGTGTGTTGCTGCCGGTGGTGTTTTGGGGGTGATATTATTATTGTTTTTATATGTTTGGGAGAATGTGAATTTCCAAAATTACCCTTGAATGAGATTATTTTAGTTATTTTTTTTTTAATAAAAGTTACTTTGAATAAAAAATTGTTAATTCATCATCAATTTTAGTAGGGGCGTGTATTAGATTAGTTTGAGTTGGTTTTAAACTAAATTCGTAACTCAGATATGGCGGGTGTTGGTTTTGGTTAATCAGCTTTGAAGGTTATGGCGGATGAGATTTGTTAATTGGGAATTTAGGTCTAGCTAAAAATAGCTCAAAACAATATAATTGGTTTGGAAAATTTGGGTTTGAAATTTATTGAACATGAAAAAATTATCATTGCACATTTGTATATATTAGAAAAAAAGAGACAATGGCCAAAACTTTAACAAGGGTGATCAAAATGGGCATTTTGGAAATTTTCTCATCGTTTGGGTGTTGGGTGAACTAATGTGTATACTTCATAAAGACCTTTTTCAAAAAGCGAGTTAAAAGGTGAGATTAACGTCTTTGTTATGAAAGTAATGAAAAAGAAAATTAGAATTTTTTTTTTATAGAATTTCTATTGTTGTGATTGTGAATTGTGATATCATAAGTTTATAAATTATAATATATAATCATTACTTTAAATCCAATGAGGTGAATTGTTAAAGAATGTAGTTCTTGTATCTATTGGGCTACTACTACAAAAGGTATTCCCTATCTATTACCACTTATATAGAGAAGAAACTGAGATTTGTTCTTCGTTTAATTCACAAATAAGAAGCATTTGTATATGAACCAGGGTAATAATATGTCAAGATGTGCATTATCTACTTAAGATCGGTTTGTTAAAGCTTAAATAGGACTAAGCTTAGTTTATTTTGAGCCTATATTAGATGTCCACCCACAGTCATCACTAACCACCGTAAAAGTATATTAGTGGGTCAACTCATTTAAGTACTTTTTTCCTTGGAATAACTCGTTTCAACCCAAGTCCATTTCGGTCGAAACCCGTTTTGACCCAAACTGATCTAATACTTCTTAAGGTGACTCGTTTGGATCTATACCCAGCTTCACCCAAACCCGCTCTCCCATTGTGTTATCTCTATCAAGCTTTTAATTCAGCTTTTACGGTTAAAAACAACTACTTCTAATATAGGGCGAGTGTTGTTGCACAAGCACTATCCTATAACCTGTATTTCTGACATTATACTTATCTAATATTACCAAGAGTTTGGAATATCTTTTGGAAGGAAATATGCAAAAGATCCTGTGAAACAATGGAGCACCAAATACGCAAAAAGGCTTCATTGTTCGCATACATTGTTCTAGTAAAAAACACTCAAAATGTTAAAATAGAAGACAAGATATAAATTTCGAGATACCGCCATATTTAAATCTAGTTAAACATTCTTATAGAATTATATGGCTACAAACCCAAGTATACCACTTTTGCTTTTTCTGAGGCTCGCGGAAACATCATAATATCCTTTGCAATGTCGAGTTTTTTTTCAGCATTAGCAGTAGCTCTTGGTCGGATAATCATATTTTCAAGACGTGGAGAATGATCGAGTAGTAACTCTTTTGACCAAACTTTAATTTTGTGTTTCCCGGAACTAATCTAGAAATTTTTAACACGAAACGTGTGGTCGACATCATGTGTCGAAAATAGGTTGATTTGCGAGTGTTGATTAGTTTTTCTTCATGATAGTTATAGAAAACGTGATTAATAAGTGTTTTTATATGTTTGGGAGAAACTTGAGACATATTTAGAAGAAATCGTATTAAGTATATATGAATGGATCTCTTTAAAACCGTGGATCATAAAATACATATTAGATACAAGTAGATAGTCTTTAAATAATAAATTATATCTGAATATTCTCTTGTTGAAATAATTTTCACGAATATTAATGAAATATAATTTTTGATGAACATATACTTATTCTTTAAGTCAAGTAATGTTTGAGGTGTTGCATGAACTAGTAATGTTTGAAGTGTTACATAAAGGCCTTTTTGAAAAGCGAGTTGAAAAATAAGATCAGCGTCTTTGTTACGAGAGTAATGAAGAAGAAAAATAGAAAAAAAAACTAATAATAATAATAAATATAGAATTTTTATTGTTGTGATATCATAAATTATTATTATACATAATAATTTACTAGTTTGGTGCCGCAAAGCCATGTTATGCTAATTTGCGGCACCTTATTGTTAGTATTTTTTCTGTTTTGTTTTAGTTTCGGCCCATAATGAACGTAATGAAAACCTACCGAATGTGAATTTGGTTTTTTGTTCTTTTTTTATTATATTGTTTTAGTTACGATACTGTGCCGAACGCGACGGAAACCGACCGAATTCGCTAGACTCGCCGAGTTTTGTTTTTAGTTCCAGTATAATAACGAAAACCGTCCGAATGCTGATTTTTGTTATTTTAGTTCCGGTACCGTAACGAACATGATGAAAACCGACTGAATTCGCGTAGACTCAACCGCCTCAATGACTGGGATCAATAAAAGTCGGGTTTACCAATGATCGAGTTTTACTGACCGATGCTACGCCATAGGTCCACCGCAATTTTTATAATTTAGTTGTTTTATTTTTGTTTTAGTTCGATACAACAACGCACTTAACCAAAATCAACCGAATTCGCGTCGACTTACCGTATCAAAGCTTGGGTTTTACCGACCTGCCCGGCGCAACACGCTGGGAAAAAACTAGTTTATAATATAATCATCTTTTTTTTTACCCAATGACATTGTTAAAGAGTGTAGTTCTTGTATCTACTAGGTTACTAGTACAAAATGGTAACTATTCTTTTTCTATAATAACTTACACTTTATAATCACTTTTTACAAAATCTATAACTTCTCTTAGGATTAGAATCGCTTAATATATAGATTAGCTAAGATTTGTTCTTTATCTATTTGAGATCCACTTGCTTAAAGTTAAACATAACTCAGCTAATTAGTTTATTTTGAGCTTATATTAAATCTCACTTAATGAACGAGTCCGAGCCAAACCTTCATACATGGAGCTTTGCTAGGCTCAGTATTAAGCTTGTTAGCTTCTCGAGTTGTGTTGATTGAGCAACCAGTATTTCGTATTATTTGTCTCCTTGGTTGAAGAGTTACTTGGTGAGTTGCATGGCCCCACTTTTGAAGATTGCTAAGGTGTTGAGTATTCACCCAAGCTTTTAAAAGGATTCATCTACCTCTACCAGTCATAACCATCAACATTGTCGCCCTACAACCGTCACAGTCACCACCTATCTATCAGAGTCGGCAAGACCATCACCTATCACCAGTGTCACTACCACATCCGCCATTCTCGTGTCACACTGTCACCTCTACCAAAGCTACTGCTAGCACCAACACCTCCACCTTCGTCACGTTCACCGCATCCACTCACAATCGTCACTAGCCGCCGTAAAAACATATTAGCGGGTGAAATTATTTAAATACCTTTTCTTAGAATAACTCGTTTCAACCCGAGTTCATCTTGGTCGAAACCCATTTTAACATAAACTGATCTAACCATTTTTAAAGTGACTCATTTTGACCTATACCTAGTTTCACCCAAACCCGCTTTTCCATTGTGCTAGCTCTCCCAAGCTTTTATTCAACTTTTACAGTTAAAGGCAACCATAAGTATAGGACGAGTGTTGTCGCACAAGGGTCATCTTATAACTAAGCCTCAATCTCCTAGACATTATACTTGTTTAATATCATCAAGAGTTTGGAATATCTTTTGGAAGGAAATATGCAAAAGATCTTGTGAAACAATAAAGTACCAAGTATGCAAAAAGGCTTCATTGTTTATTGTTCTAGTCAACAGCACACCAAAATGGTAAAATAGAAAACAAGATACAAAATTTCGAGATACCACCAAATTTAGATCTAGCCAAACATTCATATAGAATTATGGCTACGAATCCAAGTATACAACTTTTGCTTTTTTTGAGGCCCGTGGGAACATCATAATATCGTTTGCAATGTCGAATTTTTTTTCAGCATCAGCCGTAGCTAATGGTCGGATAATCATATTTTCAAGATGTGGAGAATGATCGAGTAGAAGCTTTATGAAAAGCATCTCTGGTCTTGATCCTTGTACAAATGTAAGTTCTACAGTCTGCAACTTGAACAATGTTGGCATACAATGCGGAGAATCTAAATAGCTAAATGTTAACTCCAAATCAACCTCAGGCCCCTACAGAAAGGACATAAAAGTTGAGCAAAGTCTTGCCATCATGTTTTACTGTATAAACCGAAAAAGTATTAACAAAACTTTAGCCTTGTTTACCATTTGCATATGTGTCATGTGAAGTTTTTTCAAATTAGGTGAGCTCCGAAGCATGCATAGAGCAACTTTAAGTCGATTCAAATGACAAAAACAAAATCTTCGGAACTCCAATCGCTTTAAGCATTTAACCTTATTTGGAAGCCACTTTGGAAACTCTCTTGCAGCCAAAAACTGTGTGGTGAGAGTGAGATTGTAAATTACAAAAATAACAAGTGAACTACATGTAGAATGTTTTTGTGCAAACACTAGTTGAGACTTACAAAGAACAAAGGTTAAACGTTTTGATTGGAAAGTTTGTGCCATACCTTAAGAAAATAACCATCAACGGAAAAATATAGAATCTTGGGCAACTTGCTTATCATCATCTCCAGATTAAATCTTTCAGCTCCAACAATATTTTTTACGGATTCTTTCGAACATATACGAACCTCATTAAGGCGTTCACTATGCAATAATCGAAGCAACATGGCATCAGGACACCTAATGACACGCAAGGTCCGCAAATTTTCAGACTTTATATTGAAATTGTTTACATTGACACAACTATTGAGCTTCAATCTCTTAAGTCGTGGTAAGTTGATCACAGTTCCACCTAAGTTCCCCTGAAAATCAACTTCCATGAGAAAAACATATTCAAGATTAGGAAATCCTTGAAACTCAACTGGTGCCTTGAAGATACAGTTACGTAATGCCAACCGCCTCAATCCTTGACAAGAGAATACCGAGGATGGAACTCGATAAATCTTATTATTTGAATTCGTAATGTTGAGAATTTTGACATTCTTTCTTGATAAGAGAACCATCCATTGATCAACTTCTTGAAAGCTATCAAACTCTATATTCTTTGGTAAATAGAGAACAAATTTCAAAATAGGGCCCTTATGATTGATCATAATATGATTTGTAGTCCTTATAAACCCATTATGCCTGTAACTTGCATAGTTTAAGAACTTTCTAGAGAATTCATAATCTATAACCAGTCTATTCATTGTTGTCCATCTATACCTCCACGTTTTTGATAGAATACTTGTTCGTACCGCATCTTTGATTGGGAGCCGCTCTAGAATCGGGTTTATGAAATCCTCTGGCAAGTTACTGGTGATGTCCTCATCAGCAAGATAACTTGCACACCTCCTCTTATGATTCTCTGTCATTATATTAAAAAAAAACATGATTCAATCAGTTTATGATTATAAACATATCAAGAAACGTGAAAGTTTGTAAAATAGAACTTACCCATGAATCCCACAAGCAATCAAGAGATTGAAAAGTGGAAGAACTGAGAATTTAGGGAATGAAAAACCTTTTGGGAGTTTTGATATATCAACAACAACAAAAAAAGGTGAGTTCGGGTTAGAATTTCCTATTTTAACGCTTCTAAATTTTTGGTATATCTTTTATTTGAACGACAAGGTTTAATTTTTTTTATCCTGGTCTTGGTTTCAAAATTAATTAATTAGAAAACAGAAATACAAAACATAATTAACAAAGGTGAAATAAACCCTAGCATAAAAAAATTACTAGTTGAGCCACGCCAAAATGAAATTTGCCGACTCTTTTCACTTACGGTAACAGTAAGGGCATCCATAGTAGAGTCATGCCAAAATAAAAAATGTTTCGTGACGGCACTATCATGGAGGCAGTGAAATTTTTCCTAGATTTTTGTGTAATAGATTAAATTTTCTGGTTCGGGTCAAGTTATTCTACAAATGAGGACAAAAAATGAGAAGAATGAGATAGATTTATAGTCACACCAAAAACCCCTAAAAAATAAAAAAATAATAATAAAGAAACATAACTCAAAATTTAATAAAAAAACAAAAAAAAGTAAAAACACAAAAATGTTTCCACCGTCTTTTTTATTCTCAAAAAAAAAGAAAAAACTCAATGTTGAGTGAAAAATACCACTGTGTCTTTTTGTTTATCATTGTGTTTTGTGTTTTCTTTCGTGATTGATTGTGTCTTTTTTTTTCTTGATATTGCGTTATATTACTCAATATTGTGTCATATTTTGTTCGGCGTTGTGTTATATTTGCGATCTAGTGTGTATTTTTATAGTTATAATTGTGCATTTTGTTCATTTTAATCATCGTGTCTTTTCATCGTTTTTTTTTACGGGAATGATGGGGGAAACATTTTAGTTTTTAACATTTTTTCGTTTTTTATTTTTATTTTGAGTTATGATTTTTTATTAATTTTTTTGAATTTATTTTTAAGGGTTTTTGTATGATCACAAAGCCTTCTCACACTTCTCATTTTTGTCTTTCTTAGTATTTTAAATTTACCCTAGTTTTGTAATCATTTACTAGTAATTACTGTTTTAATATTTTCCTAAATATTTATACTAACTAATAGTAAATTTCATAAAATAATTTCTTAAATTAAAAAATGCCAAGGAAAACATAAAATTGCAATAATAATATAACGAAATATTGTGGTATTTGTTTCTATTTTTCTTTTCTTCCGCAAGTATACGATCAACCCCATGTGCCAAATGATCAAAGTAAGTACCAAGATATTTCATGTTGTGGATTTGCTATTTTCATATTTAAACTTGACTATGCATTCAATCTTTTCGTCTAACTTGTCCATTTTCTTTTGATAATCAAAGCTTGGTTGAAGATGTTTGTTTTTTACCTATATTTCTAGCCAAAGATCTTTTTATCTTGACCCAGCTTGGTGGTTGCTTCATGGGTTTTAGACTCATCATCCGTGTCATTTAAGTTGAGGCAAGAACAATCATCAGAACAAACTCGAGATGAGTTATTACGGAATGAGATGCCATTTTGTACTTTTTCTCAAAATGTTCCGCTGTTTTTCCATATGAAATACTATGCCCATTTCAACTTTATAAATTTCACATGTTTGTACATAAATATCGTGGTCATTTTGACCGCTACGTCGATTGTTATAAAGTTGAATGTGTATACCTTCAAACGTTTCCAACTTTTAGATGTATGTCCCTCAATTTGGACGCTACACTGTCGGAATTACAGTATTCACCCCGGCCTTGTCATTGCTCAATAAATTTTTTCACTAGTCTTTTGTCAAAATATCATGCTTGTTTTATTATTCCCTATAATATACAAATAATAAATATAATAGCAAGTATAAATAATATCAAAAAATATATACAATAATAAAAAATACTTAATACCGATAGCCGATTCCTCAGAAACATCCACCCAAGCGCTTGCCAATGTAAGTTCCTCCAAACCCGTCCATTTTTAATATTGTCGTTTTGTTTTTTCTTCAACCTCTAACGAAGATGGTGTCACACCCAACCTATGGCGGAATATGCCGGGGCGCGGCAATTGTATCATAGCTCAAAAAACACTAAAGTAAATACACATGTCAATATCTAAATTATTTATTTCATATAATTCAAATACGCAAAAACACAAACATTGTCACATGTCTTTAATTCATCATGCAACCTAAGATCTAACATTCCTTAGCTTGTTTTTTCATCCAAAAAGCTACCTCCACAATCCCTACTCCACCGATGTAAATCCAACAGTCGAGTACCTCTCGTCCCTGCCATCGCCACTGCCTTCCATCTTTTCCGAACTTCGACGTTCACTGTAAGTGAAATTTACAACTCTAGAAAATTTTTTATTTGCTAAAATTTTCTCATGATTAGATTGAAATTAGTCATTAGGTTTTTGTGTATTTGTAAGTTAAAATCAATGTATATAGCATTTGAGAAATCATATTAAAAAGACCTAGGTTTAAAAAATCAGTTTATTTTAACAGTTTGCAAAAGTAAAAAAACAAATAGCCTTCTTATTACATATTACAGACCTTTGGTCCACCTCTTCTTCTACAGAGGTCTGCAGATGTGGTCCACAACTACATACATTTTACCTATAAAAAAACAAACTACACCTTAGTCTTTTAAATGAACAATTTTTCGGCAGAGTGGGGCAAACAACATAGGGATCAAACGAATAACCGTGTTAAGTTACGTAGTTTCTAGTTTTAGGTTCTTTATTAGGGGTGTGCACGACACAAAAAAAAAAAAAAAAAAAAAAAAACAGCTCAAAACCCAACATAATTAAAAATTGACGGTTCAGTTTTGAATTTTAGTAAAAACTGAAATATCTGTGTTGACTCGGTTTTGTGTTTTGTGAAAAGACCAAAAATCCAAAAGAACCGATCTGTTGAATGGATTATGTTATATAAACTTAGATATTTGTTTTATTTTTAACGTTAATCAGTTATTATTGGTGCATATTTTGTGTGACAACAACTTAATAGATATGTCGTGTTTTGTAATCAAGTCTGTAATGCGTTTGTGTTTGAATGTTATGTAAACGGGCTTCGAATGACAACAAACTTAAAAAGCGGAGTTGTTTAGTTCGCCTCTAATGGACCAGGCAAACTTGTCTTGCTATATAAAGACAAGTTCAGTTTAGGTTTTGGTAGTTGATTCCAGCCCTTTCCAGCCGTATTCTAAAGCAGACGAACAATTGGTTCATGAGTTCTCGTTTTTAGGTTGATTGCAATTAATTTACTATCAATAGAAGAATCGTTTAAAGTGATCTCGTTATTATTCTACTTGTTTACTACTCATTAGCATTAATCAGAGGAATTCCGCACCTCTTATAGAACGTTTCAGTCTCGTCGAGATCCATTCCAAGAATCTACAATTGGTATTAGAGCTTTTGCTTGAAATTGTGTGGTTCGGGATTGATTAACGAGTTGTTTACGATTGTTTTAACGAGATTTCATGACCAAAAACATTCACAAAACCCATCCTCACTAAAATATCACCCTATTAGTTCATACGCATCACGTCCAGTCGTCACAAACCCTAAAAATTTCGATTTTGGGAAGTTTTAGCCGTCTAGGCGAAGTTGTTGCTGGAGTTTCTCAGACCCGGTGTAGTTATCTCAGGCAAAGTTACAAGTTATGTGAACTTGTAATCCAAGTGAAGTTACCTTTAGATGAACTTATAGAGGCGAAGTTATACTTCGATAAACTTAGTCAGGCGAACTTAATTCTAGTGACTTAAACTTAGAGCCACGTATAACCTCCCGTATAGCCCTATATAGGATGTACGTATAGAGGGGTGGGGGAGGGGGAGAGGTGTTGAGAGTTCCTAATAGAATCCATGAAGAATCTAAAATTTCACCTTGGATCCACCGCTATTTAAGCATACGCAAATGAACCTAAAATCTCACCTTGGAGAAACAAACTTCTTTACTTTTTTCCCCTTTATGGGACACATCTTTTCACGACAACAAATCCAATCATGATCTTTACGCTTTCTATTGGTGAGTTGCTCCAACTATAAACCCAAATCAGCCACACAAATCAATAAAGATGACCTATTTATTTTTCAGTCTGGTTTTAACTTCCAAATATACAAACAATCAACAAATTGATTCACAACACAATCCACATGCTAGGGGACTTACCAACCAACAGGATGCGAGACATTGTGGTGGTGGCGGTGACGGGGTGTGATTAGAGAGGAGAGAGTGATAGAGAGATGTATAAAATTTTTTTTTATATATTAACTTTTTCTAGTTTTTATTTAAATTTTTTTTCAAAGTTAATTGTATAACTTGTATAACTGTGTTACAGACACATTATTTATCACAACCCAAACAAAAAGCACTTTATTTTATACCTAATCTTATTAATATTACTAATTTAATAATAGCAAGTGTGACTTCATATCTTTTATTGGGCGTTACATCCTCGTTACTTGTAACATCTTTTTTAGTATTTTCCCAATCGTGCCCATACCCAATAATCTAAACCAATTCAAACTTTCACCACATCTAATCAACTAGCTAGCTCCCGATTCAGCGTCCCTCTTCAGCCCCCAATCATGCAACCGAAGCCGCAGCTCGGCCGCACCAATTAAGAAGTGCACGGCCTGAATCGGCGTCAAAATCTCTATAACCGCCTTCAACGTTGCCATCCTTAACTCATCCGCAAGATGCAACACCTCTTCCAACCCATCCGTCTTCGGCTCCAAAGCCGATTCCACTCTCCCATCATTCTCGTGACTCTCATCCCCTTCCTTCCTCATCATCTCGGATATAACATTGGAAAGCTCCACCATGGACTTGTCCGCAGCCGACTCTTGCACCGTCGCCATTTTCTCGCTTATATTCCTCTCTTCCCTAACTGTTTTCTTTTGTAACTCATCAACTAGGTTAATCTGACTCAAACTCAATCCGCCTAGGTCGTCCGATGTAAAAACCGGAATAATTAGGTTAGTTAAACTAGCCTCAAACTGAATACCTGACTTGGAGTACAACAAATGGATTACTGTCGTTGGTCTCCACCCAGCTATCCATAAAAACGCATCCTCAAGTGAGGTCAACCACGTGGGTGAAAACATTGAAATGACGTCACCTTTGGCTGCTACTGATTTCATCCTGTAGTATTCTTCGTAGTGTGTTACAGATTGCGCAATCAGGAGGCGTAAAACCGAATCGTTGGGATCACAGTTGTGGTTGTTTGCGGCGGAGATGAGTTGTTGAAGGTTGGTGTTTAGTTCGACCAGCCAACCGTCGAAGAACCTGTGGAAGATTTGGGGTGGGGTGTTTTTAGGTTCTGTCATGAGATGTGTAAGTGTAATGTGTTGCTTAGGTTTATTAACTGTACGTTGTCATATACTCATATGTTGTATATGTAGAAGATTTGTTCAATGGGCGCTACCTGTTTTGGAGATATTTACAAAACATGTCCCTTTACTTATATACTTCGTTCTAATTTCGTTCAATTTTCAGGAGGATGCTATTACAATAAAAGATTACAAAGTTAGGAAAGTGAACACCATCTTAAGATTTTATTACTATTATTATATTTATTATTAGTAGTTGTATCATTAGTATTATTTGTTATATATTAATCAGCAAAAACAAGTTGTGATGCATACTTAAGGGATCCCATACTTAATATTAATTTGACAATGTGTCACTTTTATTTGTATGCTAAGCTAGTATGGCTTATGCCATTCCTAACCATATATCCTGCTTAACTTAAGAGGTTTACACTTAAATCTCATTTTGAGAAATTTATTATGATCGGTCGAAAAACAACATTAAAAGCAACATTATAGGAATAGGCCGCATGTGATTTTTAGAGCATCTACAACAACAAATATCTACAAACCGTCACATAATAGCTATATGCCTACATCATATTCCAAACATTTTTTAAAAAACCCAAACTTTTTCTACAACAACAAACATTCACAAACCTCATTAAAATATATTATAATTGTATGTATGCATGAGAGAGAGAGAGAAAGAGGTTGGCCCCACAAACATGCCACCTTGCAAGTTTGTTACAAGTTTGCATTCACAACCCAACCTCAACAAACTTGCTTCACGACAAGGGAAGTTTGTCACCCAAGTCCATTTCTTTGCCACATAGATCCAAACCTAGGAAATTGGAGCTTATTGTGGATGCTCTTAGCCCTATCGCAACTTTGTTTATCGATTTAGATTTCGTTTGTATATACGTGTTGAGTTTATTTAACTTATGTTTTACGAGTTAATGCACGTGCATGGACGAACGTTCATATGTCTTTTTTTTGAGAGATTTCCAAACCGCTTCACAAAATGAAAGAGACTGCTTCATTTATAAAAAATATATTATTTAACGACAGTTTCTTCGGAATCCTAGTTGCCATCGCCGGAGTGTTATCTTTTGCGAGATTTGTGTTGGAACAAGTCGGGTATCAATAGTTAGCACAAGACACGTTATGGCCTTGTTGTAATAATTTGTTTGCTGATTCACCCTTTAGATGGGCCGTCACAAAAGGTAGATGTGTTTAGACAGCCCGAAATTCTCTAGTCTTCGTGACTAAGTCACGGTTTAGACGACTCTCACAAATATTACACTGTCCGTCAAATCATGGACTTGACCAAATTACCTAGATTGACCCAATCCCAAAAGCGGACTGTTAGAATTCTTCATACGGTCCATCTAAATCAAAATTTGCATATTTTCAATTTAGACATGGACTTTAACTTTGGTATACTTATTATTTGGCTCTTCAACTTCTAAAATTGTCCAAACTGGCACAAAACTTTTAAGATGTTGCATGTAGGCTTTGAGTACTCTCAAGAACTTACCCAGTTGGAAACTTATGACTAATTACGTACATAAGTATGTCTGTAGTGACTACCATTTTAACTAGTATATGACTGCTCCTTAAGCTATTTAAATTGTTATTAAAGATTCTTAGTAAAACTTAAATTTTACGATTAGTACAGTTAATGATCGTGCAACTTCATGTTATAACATGTCAACTAAACTAGGGTCACTATAATCATTAGAAGCTCAAACTTACAGATGCTCATGATAGACGAGTAATATATGAAACTTCTTGAAACTGAAATTTTTTTTTTCTACAATCTACATATTTTATCAACCATTTAGTGAAAGGGCTTGTATCCATCTTTGGTGGTACAACTGCTATTTTGGTTGTTGTGCAGCGGAACCAGTTTTATCGGCAGGTAAAAGCTATCTCAAGAAACTATGTTAAACATGTAACCTCATTTTAACTCTAAGGTGTTGGTTCATTGATCTTAGCCGTTGAGGATAGTATTGATAATATTAGTGTAAAGCCTTTTACCTTTGTTAAAATGTTACTTCGCATCTATTTTAAAATAACATAGTAACTCATATAGATGAAAGTTAAGGTGAGACAGTAAACACTAAAATCTAGGGGTTATAATCAAATGTTATTTGCAGAATGAAGCAACTTCAAACTTCAATCATATTTCATAAAATTAAGGAGAAAAAGTAATGTTTAGAATAGCAAGTTGTGCCTCTAATTCTTATTTGGATGGCAAATTTAAGTCCTTTTAAAAATAGCATAAATAGAACGTGCGGTCATAACATACTATTCATGACCCGTTCGACACGACTAAGTAGTTCTACAGCCTCAAACGCTAGTAAACCAAAAATATCAAATCTAAAGGGTATAAACACGTGTTGGTTTGCAAGTCACATTTTCTCGTGTTTGGCCATCTTGCATGAAACAACTTTTAATGCAACAGTATGAAGACAGTATCCAAGCCCACAAAAGGGGAAACACAGGGCCGGCCCTTGGGGGTGGCAGGGTGGTCGACGGCCACAGGCCCGCCACCCCGTTAGGCCCGATTTTTTTTTTTAAATTATATGTATTTTTATTAAAAACAATATGTATACTTAATGTTTAAACACAATTACATAACCAGTGGCTTGGTCTAGTTGCAAATGGGTATTACTTACAATCAAGAGGTTGTAGGTTCTAACCTCATTTGGGACATCTTATTTTTTTTATACAAAAGTTTTTTACACAACCCAAATTATAACAAAGTAAGCCCATATAAAAATTAAACAGTTTAAATTTAACAAAATACTCATTTTACTTAAGGCCAAAAAAACTTTTCGCTTTCGCCCCAAATTTTTTTTTGCTTTCTCAGAGCCGGCCCTGGGGAAACACTTGTCAAATCTACACGTGCGTGTTTCGCCTATCCATCCAAAGACCAATTAAAATGTCAACTGGTTTAAACGGCTTGGTTAAGAAATTTAAAGGCGGTTCTTTTGTTACAGAAATCCTGGCGCGTCTGAATATGCCAAAGCACACATCCTTAACCAAATCGTGTCTGTACTTAAACCTCATGAGCTCTGTACAATGTACTGGATGCTCCCCAAAGGAGTACAAGCACGCCTTACGACAAACAAGGCATAACTCATCAACCGGAAAAAAAATTAAGATGATAGCTATAATTATTGTTTAAAACTCAAAGGACTTGAAATGCAACATGAGCAAGTGGTTAGCCTTTCTTAGCCGCAAAGTATTATCATTATTCAATTTGTCATTTAGCGTCAACTAGACCCGAAAAGTACAATCAGGGACCGTCACTGTTCCACATGCAATACTACCATCTCAAATTTTAACGGAAATGGATATTTTGTATGAATTATATTTATTAAAGGGCAATTGTCAAAAGAATCATCTGAGTAATCAATTTTAAATTTAATATAAAATAAATATACATCAGTATGCTATCATTATTAATATTATACATATATATAATTTGTAACTTTTGTGTCGTTAAGTCTTTATTGGGTCAAGTGACGGCACCAAAGTGGTTCACATAATTTTGTTTTTTTTATTTGATAATTAAACGATTATACGTCTCAGCTTACTGGTGAAACGCCAGGATGGGACAACTTTAGGTTTTTATTGACGCCTGGGTTTTATCGACCTTTTTGTTTACTTCCGGTATCGTAACAAACGTAACCAAAACCGACCGAATTTGCGTCAACTCACCGTCGCAATGCCCGGGAACACTTAGGTTTTACTAACACACGAGTTTTACCGACTCATTGCTGAGCGCCCAATATCGACAATGCTCAGGTTTTACAGACCGAACTAATGTCGTTTTTTTATATTTTAAATTTTTATATGTTAATCAACCGGACCCACAGTAATGCATACCTACAACGTGACATAAACATATTCGACCTATCCGATGTGTTATTCGACCTGCCCAGCGCGCTGCGCCGGGTAAAAAAGAACTAGTTATAAACAAAAGATAAATGACAATTGGTCGGTGCCAATGAATCTTCAGAGACATTTATTTGAGTATTTAAGTAATTCTATGATAGTATGACTATGAACATAAGATGTGTATGTGGTGTGATGAATGTTGTGGCTTTTGTTAAGTTTTCTATTTTTTTTTTACCTTTTTGTGCAAGTTTAAATCTCACGATGATTTTTGATGATATCTTATGTCGTTCATAAGAGGTTTTTTCTAACATTTTAATGATTTCTCTCTCTCTCTCTCTCTCTCTCTCTCTCTCTCTCTCTCTATATGGTTTTAATATCTAATATTTATTTCTTATATCTAATATTCACTCTCTCTCTCTCTCTATATGGTTTTAATATCTAATATTTATTTCTTATATCATAAAGAATATTTTATTCTTTTTGTTTCAAATATGTTAATGGAATTATATTTCAGTTTACTTTTGGTACCATAACAAAGCTAATTGATACCTACCTAATTCGTGTCGACTTGTCGCCACAACGCTCGGGTTTTACTAACCGAATAAGTTCCATTTTAAATATGTTTTTTTTCACAAGCTATACTGTTAGGCCCCGTTTTGTATATTTAGTCTTTTGTATTGATTCGGTTATGTATTTGGGCCGATAGGTCATTTTGTATGTAGTTGGGCCACGGTTCATTGTAAAGAAGCCCATTGGGCCTTAGTGTATATGAAATATGCTTCTCATGCATGCATCCCTATAAATAGGGTTCATGCCATGAGAAACTAAGACTTTTGGCAATTCCTCAAACTCTTTCTCTTTCTCTTTCTTTTTCACCCGAAAATAACAAATTCAAGATCCGAGACCTCTTAGGTGACTTAGTGTGATTTCCGCTAGCACTAAGTTTGGTTGATCTAAGACACGTTGTTAGATCCACCCGCTACGGGACCTACAATTAGTATCAGAGTTTCGGCTCACTAGTTGAGGGTTTTTGGATCACAACCTTGGGTTTTGATCTTGAAAAGAAGAAAATAAGTGTTCAAGTGTTCTTGACAAGAAAATCTTCAAAAACAACAAAAACAAGAAAAATATCAAAAATACAAAAAGAATTGGCAAAAACTTCATAAAATGTCTTAGAAAGTGTTCTTGGTGAAAGTTTTAAGTGTTAAAAGTGGTGTTTACGGGTTTCAAGGTTGTTAGTTTGATAAGTTAAAATTTCGCTTCGCTCAAGTATTGTATCAAACCTTGTACTTGTATTGACAAAAGTGGGTGGAACAGATCGCGAGACAGATTGCCTCTGGAAGCTTAAAAACTTTTTTTTCGCTTCGCCTAGTTCTCTTTCGCTTCGCTTTACTGTTCACTATTTTTCGCTTCGCTTGAACTTTTTCGCTTCGCTTGAATTTTTTGGCTTCGCTTGAACTTTTTCGCTTCGCTTAAAGTTTTTCGCTTCGCTTCACTTTGCTTAACGTTATTTGCTTCTCTTAAATTTTTTTTCTTCTTCACTGCGCTTCAATCAATTTCGCTTCGCTTGAAACCCTTTCGCTTCGCATAAGCTATTTCTTGCGAAAAAGGTTAATATTTTTATCTGTTTACTACTAAAGTCATGGCAAGCACTGATTCTGAATTACTTAAGGGTTATTTGCTGTTGGAAAACCAAGTAGGAACCCCCACAAAGCCTCCAAAATATATGACCTTAGACGATAACTTTGCAGATTTCAAATGGAGATTTATGAATTATATCTCTTTGACTGAGACTGACTTGTTGAGATGCTTTGAACAAGGTCCTCATGTTCCAGTAACTCGCACTTATGCTGGGGAACAACTTAAGGCTCCAGAAAACTATGATCAAGCAGATCGGGACCTGTTAGCTCAAGATAAGAAGGCCTATCTCATACTGATCGTTTGTGTTTCAAACGAAATCTCTGAAACTCTTCGTGAACACACAAGTGCCAAGGGTCTGTGGGAAGCACTTGTTGAAAAGGTTGAGGGCAATGCCGAAATCAGAGAAAACAAAAAGGCCCTGTTAAAAGAAGAGTTCAACATGTTTAATCATCGTCAAGGAGAAGCTGTTTTGGAGTTGGTAAAAAGATTTGAGAAGTTGATGGTAAGAATTAGGACTGCAAATGTCAACATTGCAAATGCCGAGGTTAACCACAAGTTGATGAACTCTTTGCCATACAGCTGGAGTACCAATACTGTCATGATCAAGAGAACTACCAATCTAAACATGATGACAAACACTGAATTGATATCCACTATCAAGTCATTTGAAATGGATGAGCAGATGAGAATGAACAATCATCTCAGTTCACTGAATCAAGCTGGAGTGAGTACTGCCACCTAGATGCAAACTGATTTTATAAGCAAAGCTCAACTGAACGTGTATCTCGTGACCACTCCCAAGTACTCCTCATGTGTTCCTTCACAACCAACAGCATTCATCTCAACAACAAATCAATCAGATTCTTTAAATACAACCTCGTTCCAAAAGGCGGTCGACATTGCAGTTGCCCAAGCCTTAAAAGCTCAAGGGATTTCATCATCTTCAAAACCTCAACCAAATAAGCCTTCAAGTTTCTGTGAAGCATTACCTATGCTAAATGACTCCAACATCGCAATAGTTCATGCTTTTCTTTCAAGCCATGAAGAGTTGATGAAAGGAAATCTATTGCCACCTCATTTTGAAGCTGGAGACTTGAGGGATATCAATCAGAAAGATCTTGAGAAGATGGATATCAAATATCAGATGGCAATGGCGGTGCAAATGGCTACCAACTTCATGAAAACGTACGGGAAGGATAGCTTTAATGATTCAGACAGGAAAAGGATCGGGTTTGACAAGTCAAGCTGCGTTGCTACAACTGTGGTGAGATGAGTCACTTTTCTCAAGAATGCACGAATCCTTCAAAACCTGCCAATGATAATCGTGTGACTAAGGTGACAGAAGAGGAAAATGGCAAGGCTGCAGGAAAAAGGCATGAGATGCATAAACCAAGCAGCTCATCACAAAGAATTGGAGGTCATCCACACAAGGGCAACTCAAGCTCAAACTCAAAAGCCCTTGTCTCCCAATCGGAGGTCCAAGTTGGTGTGGATTGGGATGATCAATTCCAAGAGCTACAGAATCCACTTAACATGGCAGGTATGGCTATCACAGACAATGAAGCTTCCTCATCGGCTGCTGCAAGTTCTAATGCGTCACCATCAGACGAGGTAAAAAGAAATCTATGCACTGAAGCTTGCGTAAATAAAGTTACATATTATAGATATCTTCAGGACGAAGTTTTGAAAGAAAACGCAAAACTTCGTCAACTAAATGCTGAATATGTAAAGGCTGATAAGATATATGTAGAAAAAATTAAAACACATCACGATGATGTTGCAAATCTTAAACTTAAAATCTTTCAAGGAGAGCACAATGTCATCTATTACAAAGACATTGTAAATAAATTAAAAGATGAAATTGAAAAGTTGAAACTTGATCTTTCTGATAAATGGGAAAAAGGAAAACAAGTTGAAAGATTTGAGGCATCATCTGAACAATTATATGATCTTATCAAAGCTCAGAGAAGTACTAAAGTTAAAACGGGACTAGGATGCGATTACTCAGCGGTGCCCCCACCATTGAATGATAATTACATTTGCCTACCCCATTTTAGCTATAATACTTCTCCTGATGAAGAGATGGCATATGGTATTGGTAAAATACCAAAACCAGTGAAATTCGTTTCAGCCGCCTCTCCATCAACAACTCAAATTTCGTCATCTGATAATTCTAACGTCAACATATCTTGTGTAGAAGGTGATGTAAGTGGTGGAATGGTTAACCAGGATTGTAAATCAAAGGGAGAGTTAGAACCACGTTTTGAATCCCGTGTGGGTCTAACAAAAACCATTAACAATCCTGTTTGTAACAAAGTGTGTGAATCATTGATAGGAAGTTTAATGTCTAGATCAAATGGTGTATTTTGTGAATCATCAAGTGATGATAGTTGTGTAAATGTTTGCAATGAAAGTGAATGTTCCACTTCTGATTCAGAGTGTGAAACTATATTTGATGAAACTATCAAAGTCAAGGTTAATGAACAGACTGGTCAAAGTTGCACATCAATTGATAATAAAATTGAGAACTTAATAAAAGAGAAAGTTAGCTTTGAAAATGAAAAACCGAGCACTTCATGTAAATATGTACCACCCAAGAAAACTTCATTTTCTCAAAATACAAATTATGACAATAGTTCTCAATTTTATGATCAGTGTGATAGTACCTTTTATTATTCTCGACAGAAACCTAGGCAATCAAATCATTTTGCATCTCATAATTTAAATACTTTCAATTATAAGTCAGATAGAGGTCATCAACATGTTAACCAACCAACATCACCTCATCCCTTATATCTCAGCGAGCAAGATGTCTATAAATGGAACCAAAGAAAATGTTGCTTCATTTGTGGAAATCCGTCTCATCTTGCAAGACATTGCAAGAACTGGCACAAACAACAAAGAGACGTCAACAGTAAGTTTGGTCAGACATTTCCTAGGTATAATGCTTATACCAAGAAAACGTCTCACCAAACTTACTCTTCAGCCAGTGAGACAAATTTAAGATCTAGGAGAACCGAAAAACCCAAGAAACCATTTTGGCTAACCCAAAGAGAAAGAAGGTGGTTAGCTAAGGGTTCTGAAGCTGAAAAGCCCAAGAGCCCTTCAAAGGTTTTCTCAAAGGCTGATCAAGAAGATTTTGTGGTTAAGCCAAAACCAAAACGAAGGCAATCCAGAAAACTTTTCAAAAACCTAGGAAATCATAATTCAAGTTCCTCGAGGGATTGTTCTTTAGATTCTGATTCACCAAAGGATTACATTTTCAGAAATCATAAAATTAAACTTGGTGATTTTGTGTTTAACCTTCCCGAGACAAGAGTGTCTCAGGAAACCCTCCACTAACTGGTTTTTTGTGTGTAGGGTCATCCTGGACGGCCTGTCAATAGCATTTGATACTTGGACAGTGGCTGCACCCGACACATGACAGGAGACGAATCACTATTGTTCGATTTCAAACCATTCAACGGTGGTCACGTTTCCTTTGCCAGTGATATTGGAGGAGAGAGAACGAAACAAGGGAAGGTCTCGAATGGTACATTGACATTTGATGAAGTCAATCTGGTGGAACAGCTCAACCACAACCTGCTAAGCGTCTCTCAGATCTGTGATAAGAAATTTTTAACCCTATTTACTAAAAATGAATGTCTCATTCTGAAACCAGGTTTTAAAGTCCCTGAAAAATGGATTATGATGCGTACTCCGAGGCACAACGATGCCTACATTCTGGACATGAGAAGCAATTATTCCATGCGGTCTACTTCTTGCTTATGTCCAAGGCCTCGGAGAACGACTCATATATATGGCATCGACGGTTGGGTCACGTCAACTTTAAGAACTTGAACAAGTTGGTTAAAGGTGACCATGTGAGGGGTTTGCCAGTAAAATCCTTTCACTGTGCTGAAAAATGTTTATCTTGCTCTAAGTGCAAACAGCACAAACTCCCTCATAGGCCCAAGCTTGTCAATTCCACTCTTCAGTTGTTGCACATGGATCTTTTTAGTCCAATTCAACCTATGGCAATAGGTCGAAAAGCCTATTGTCTGGTTATTACTGATGACTTCTCGCGTTTCAGTTGGACATTTTTGTTAGGGCACAAGGACGAGACGTCACATTTTCTGCTCAGGTTTATTGTGTTGGTTGAGAATCAAACTGATAAGAAAGTGAAATGTATCAGAAGTGACAATGGCACAGAATTTTGCAACAAGGTGGTGAATGAATTCTGTCAAAACAAGGGAATTGTTCATCAACTCAGCGCACCTTACACTCCCGAACAAAATGGGGTGGCTGAGAGAAGAAACCGTACTTTGGTGGAAGCTGCTAGAACAATGCTCTCATATTCAAAACTACCATTGATTTTCTGGGGAGAAGCCATCAATGCCGCCTGCTTTACCCAAAATCGTGTGCTGCTGAACAAAAGACTGAACAAGACTCCTTATGAAGTCTTCTATGGATCGAAGCCAAGGGTAAACTTCTTTAGAACGTTTGGATGTCCCTGTACCATTCTCCAAACGAATGTTGGAACGACTTCTAAGTTTGCTGAAAAGGCGGATGAGTGCTACTTTGTTGGTTATTCTGCTGACAAAAGTGCTTATCGTGTGTACAACAAGAAATCAAGAGTAATCTTGGAATCCTTCAACATTGATTGGCAAGAGTTAAACCCTACTGATGCACACAATGGTCCGGATTGGATGTTTGATTATGAAGGATTGTTCAAATAGTTTCGTAGAATGTATTTGACACCAGCTGCACCAATGGTTTCACCTGTTGCTTCTCCGCTTGCTCAACCAGATAATGATCAGTCTATCCTGATGCATGCTGTTTTGAAAGATTTTAGACATGTTGTCATAGCTGCTGCTGCACCCATACTGAATGTACAACCAATGGCTAACCACCAAGTCCTGATTGGTGATGAGCGGCCCTCTGCCGACACCACTGAAATGCAAGTTGTTGAAGACATGACTGATTCAGATTCTGACTCATACATGTCAGCAGACAACAACCAAAATGTTCAAGTCGATCAAGCAGATCTGCCTCCTGCAGAACCAAGTGTGGTGGAATCTGTCCCCACACCTCCCTCAGAAGAAGACAATCAAGGTTCTGCAATGGAGACTGATGCATTATGTGGGCAGGTGGAACCCCTTCCGAATGAAACTTCTGATAACACGAACACAACTTCTGTTCCAACTGTTGCTGTTCCATTCTATGACAACCTATGGGAAGGTCCTATTGCTGTAGAACATTTGGCTGAACCACAGGAAGATGGAACTGATCCTCAACCAAGTGTTTCTGTCCCTGCAACCACTGTCATGCATCCCATAGAGAGCCTGTCCATTCAACTTGAGGCCACACCAGTCGAGCATGTCGACCAAATTCCACAGCTGCCAATTCATCGTCGACATCCGACTGAGAACATCATCGGAGATCCATCTGCTGACATCCAAACACGAAGCACTTCCGGTAACATTAACAGATGTCTTTTTGCTTGTTTTATTTCTCAGGTAGAACCCAAGGACTACAAAGTTGCACTAAAAGACAATTGCTGGGTAGAGGCTATGTGTCACACCCCGACCAATGAAGGCGGAAACGTCGAGGCGCGACATGATTGCTTATTGCACAATGACACTATAAAGTTACAATATTTAAACAACTCATTTAAATCCATATCATCATAAATAACACAACAATTGTTCATTAAAAATTCCAAATAGATAGATAAACAAATAACTTGTTCTTTTATTTTCTAATATCCTAAAGCCAAGATAATAAGTTTCTTCAAGTAATCCAATCAAGCTAACATCAAACCTGTAACATTGCATAAAATAGAGTTTGTCAACACGAAGGTTGGTGAGCAATTTTCATAGTTTTGAACAATAAGTATATAGTATGAAATCCACAACTAGTATATGAAAACAATAAATAATAGCAACAATTTAGATAATAAAACCGTTAATAAGAATACATTGACGAACCGTCAATAAGAATACATTGACGACAGCTTTCTATATGGGGATACCATATTTACTCGGAATTAACGTATGATCATACTTTGATGAGGCTACCCGCCTTAGCATTCAAGAGGCTACCCGCCTTAGCATTCAAGAATTTGCACATAATCATGTAAATCATATAACACCAAATCGAGCATTTATTTAAGTAAACATATACAATACATATTGTGGTTTAAGATTCAAGTATAAATCATTTGAATTTGAATAAGTATGCAATGCCACCCCCAAAACGAAAGATGGAAAACGGGGGATGAAAAAGTATTCACATTAACAAGTAACTTGAAAGATAGTGTCGTGAATAATCGGAGAGATCGGTTTAACGAGCAAGACCTATATTAAACGGGTCTTGTGTTAGTAGGTAGTCTTGGAAGGGTTTAGAATAAAATACATGACAAATAAAGTAAATAAATAAAGTTTAGGATTTAAAATGTAAATATTTGAGAAATTAAAGAAACGAGTTTTGTAAAATAAGTTTACTCGAAACCGGGTCTCGGTATTCTATTCATTAGTTTTTTTTCTTTTTTTACTCAACCTATGTTAAGTAATAATGTGGGTTAAAATGCGATATTGCAAAACCCTTGGTTATAAGAATACCAAAACGAGGTTTAAACGAGTGTTCGGGTTTGTCGGTTCGAGACTTGATAATTGACCAAGCTCACAGTTAACTTCCCAAAATAATAAATGTTATGAGATAACTCAATAAAATCAAAATAGACTTAACCAAGTATGTAGTTATATTGTGAAGAACCTTAACGTTCGTTAAGTGAGTATACGACCTTATCGGTTCGAACTTTTTATAAGATCAAGTTGGTTACCGACATGCCAAGTATGTTTAGAAATTAACTAAAATTGATTTAAAATATAATCTTGAAGAAAAATATGAGTTTTGGTGGCTAAAAACACACTTGTGTGTCTTAAGCGAGTGAAGTCGGTTTAGTTCGGTTTTTGGTTCGGTCCTTGACTCGGAATAAGACCGAGGATGGTTACCACATACCCAATTACCATGGAACTTGTAAAATAACTTATAAATAATAATACTCAAGTTTTACATTCAAAAAGTTAACAATAAAGCTTTTAAACAAAAGTTCGGTTTTTTGTTCGGTCCTTGACTCGGAATAAAAACGAGGATGGTTACCACATACCCAATTACCATGGAGCTTGTAAAATAACTTATAAATAATAATACTCAAGTTTTACATTCAAAAAGTTAACAATAATGCTTTTAAACAAAAGTTCGGTTTTTGGTTCGGTTCTCAACTCGGGATGAAACCGAGGCTAGTCACCACATACCCAATACCATGGAACTTGACAAATATGAACAATAAACTAAAATATGTAGAAGTTAAGCAAGTATAACAAGTTATATGGTTATATTTGTTAAATATATAAACAAGGACTACAAAGTCCTCAATGTAACTTTGCCTTACTAGCCCGACATTTCAACCGGCCGAGACCGGAGAAATGAAAGGCCGAAGGTAAACAATGAGTGTATGTTATATATATGTTGTAACATCAAGTTTTAAGTATTGAGAAGTTAGTTAAAATGAAAGATTAGCTTATGAAGAACAACCTTAGAATTCAAGAATTTTAGAGAGAAATGAAGAAATGAGCAAGCACAAATGAAGAAGATGGGTGTGTATATATAGGGTAAGTTGAATGGGTCTTTCATAAAGGGTGTTTCATGAAAACGGGTTGGTTATAGACCCAAGAAAGCACAAACTACAAATGGGTACTTCAAGTCTCCATTTTGGTAGTTTTAGTCCCTGGAGTTCGTTTTGAGCGTTTTCGGGGAATTTTAAGAACCGAAAAGGGTGTGTTTTTTTTATCCAACAACTATAAAACAAATATTTAACATACAATTCATCATTTTGATAATATCGAAAGGTTCGGGATACAAAACGGGTCGGGTTTACATTAAGAATACAAGTATAAAATAACCCGAAATTGACAAATGTCACACTATGCAAGAAGAGCTGTTATAGTTTCAGAAGCTAAATGTTTGGAGGCTAGTAAAGAAACCTGAAAATAAAAGGCCAATCGGAACGAAATGGGTGTTCCGAAATAAGAAGGATGACATGGGGGTGATCATCAGAAACAAAGCCCGGCTTGTTGTACAAGGTTTTTGGCAACGTGAAGGTCTTGATTACGATGAAGTGTATGCACCGGTGGCCAGACTAGAAGCAATTCGCATCTTTCAGGCATACGCCTCGTACATGAACTTCAAAGTATATCAAATGGACGTGAAGACTGCTTTCTTATACGGAAAAGTAAAAGAAGAGATCTATGTAAGTCAACCTCCAGGTTTTGAGGATCCAATTCATCCTGATCACGTTTACCGCCTTGACAAAGCATTACATGGTCTTCACCAAGCACCTCGTGCTTGGTACGCCACACTGCCTGATCATTTGGTGAAAAATGGTTACAAGAGAGGAATCATCGATCAAACTTTCTTTGTCAAGAAGGTCAACAGTGATTTGATTCTGGTTCAAGTTTATGTCGATGACATCATCTTCGGGTCCACGAATGAGGATCTGTGCAAGGAGTCCCCTGAGGTTATATTTAGATACTTAAAGGGGAGACCTTGATTGGGTCTTTGGTATCCAAAGGATTCTCCCTTGGAACTTCATGCTTACACCGACAGTGATTATGGAGGATGCAACTTGGACAGAAAGTCCACATCTGGTGGATGTTAATTCCTGGGAAATATGTTGATCTCATGGCAGTGCAAGAAACAAGTCACTGTGTCCACCTCCACAGCAGAAGCCGAGTACATTGCTGCATCCAGCTGCTGCTCTCAAGTGATATGGATCCAGCATCAGCTGCTGGATTACGGTTTGAATTTCTATGGAACAACGATCAAATGTGATAATGAGGCGGCTATTGCTATTGTCAAAAACCCGGTCCAGCACTCAAAGACTAAGCACATTGACATCCAGATAAATTTTATTCGTGATTGTTATGATCGCAAGCTTGTCAACATAAAACGGGTCCATACTGATTTTAACTTTGCAGATCTATTTACAAAAGCTTTCAGTCGTGCCCGATTTTTGTTTCTCGTTGAGTCATTAGGCATGATTTCCTTTCAGTAAATTTTATCGTTTATCTTTTAATTTAAAACTGTAAATATTTTTCAAATATGTCACAATTTTAGAGAGAGAAAATGAGTTAACTTTAACTCACCAAAAAGATTTTAAAATTTACTTTTAGTAAAACAAAAATCAAGTCACTCAACTTAACAAAAAGATTTTATTTTAATATATAATATTGATTTCATCTTTACTCCCATTAAAGTAAATTCTAAGAAAATTCAAAAAGAATTATCCCGTTTAGAAGGAGCTCCTGTTTAGAGGGAGTCGGATATTTAAAATTTTCAATCTAGAATTTGATCCGTTTTTTTATGGAAAGTGATAGTACGTTGGTATGTAATGATTCTAGCGCGTTAAAAGAGTAGAACAAAAGGCTACAAGATCATTCATAGATGTGTAGATAGGCTTGACAAACAAGTAAGTGTCGGGTGATATAAACTTAAACTAATGTCGGTACTAGTGGATATACAATTATAAAGCGGTTGCATGATTCCGTAAAGTCATATTCGTGAAGGCAAAAATGTAACTATACATGTCATACCCAAGTCTCTCTTTACCTGATCACAGTTGTCTTATGAAAGTCAGTGTCAATTTTAATTTTCATTGAGTCAAAAAAAGAGTCAAGTAAAAAGTCAAGAAAAGCAAGAAAAAGAAAACAAAAGAGTCAGAAAAACAAAAGAAAAGAAGTCAGAAAAAGAGTCAGTCCTAGGAATTTTAACTTCTGCTTTATTTCTTCATTTATTTTCGACTCAAGCCTTGGACTTTCTACGTTTGTAGTCATACAAGATCTGATTGTTAAGGCCCTGAGTCTTCTGCTTTGTTTTATTTTCTTTCTTTTATTCAAGCCTTGGACTTTCTCTGCCCGATAATATGATATTATCCGACCTGATTGTTATGGCCTGAACTTCTGCCTTATTTTAATCTTTCTAGATCGAGTCAAGTGTGCAAAGCACAAAGTGTCATGTGTAAGGTGTACAGTAAGTCAGTCTATCAATAAGAGTACTGTGATCAACTAAGAAAGGTCTAAGTCAAGTTGAGGTGATATGTTAACACAAAGTAGGTCTGAGATATGATGGAATCAGTAACATGTCTGACTAAGTGGGGACCACATAAGCACCGTGCCTAATTGTACTTTAAACGTATCATTTCTGGCATCAAAACACTTGTCAAGTTAAAAAGGAGGACAATATCTACAGTCAATGATGAACTTGTGTCACAATAATTTCAAAAAGGTAACGCGATCTAGGGCTTTGCAAATCAATATGATTCCATATCGTGATCATTCTTTGTAAATTAACCAAAGAAAATACTATGAAAATTAATTTAATATTATTGTTTAAATTTAAAATGTCTTAAATTCTCTGCTTTATTTTGTAAAATATTAAGTATCTGCATAGTTTAATATATTAAACTTTATTTTTATTTATTTTATTTTTATTTAATTTTATCTTTGATTTTAAATTTTAATTATTAAACTATGTTTTTATTTATTTATTTTATTTTTATTTAATTTTATCTTTGATTTTAAATTTTAATTATTAAACTATATTTTTATTTATTTTATTTTTATTTAATTTTATCTTTGATTTTAAATTTTAATTTTATTTTTGTTTTTAGTTCGGTGTCTTCTTTTATTAAGTTTTATTTTGACAAAAGAGATCGTTCATGCAAATGTTAACACTTATGGACCAACAAAAGAAAATATTATAAACAATCAAGTGCGTGGTTTCGATGGGTAAATGTTTTTCGGGTTTTAAAATGCAAATGTTTTTAAAGACCGAGGACTGAGAGTGTATTTTCGGTGAATACTCGTGATGTTTTGACCCTATCGCGAGATAGGCTGACTCTATATATATGGGAAATCCAAAATATCATTCACTATTCACCAAACACTTTTACCTTTACTCTCTCTCCTTTCTCTCAAATCTTCAAACTCTCAAACCCAGATCTTCTTCCACTTTTCAAAGAATCCGGTCCTCATAATCTTAATCATGCCGTTGAATCCTAAGTATCCACCTTCGGTATAACATCAACCTTAGACTTTCTTTAAGGAAGATTGCAAATAAGAGCTGATCCTATAATTGTAATAGTAAGATTAGGATCCCGACTCATCTGTAAATTTAAGGCATATAAGGTAAATACTTAGATATAGGGAACTCCTCCCGGTGATGTCAGAGGAATTGATTGATGTCGAACCTATAATAGCTAGTTATGTTAGAAAGATCAAACATAGTAAGCGGGCCTACCCATCCCAACCAGGGGTATGCTGGGATTCGCGAAGAGCAGCACCTTACGATGTTCATGACCAATCGGATCCTGACGTACCAGTAGGTACCAGAGGAGATCGCTATGATCGTTACTGTATTCGTATCGAAGAGATGCGACAAAGTGTTCGGATCATTGTGCAATGTCCTAATCAAATGCCTAGTGGAATGATCAAAGCCGATGATCGTAAGCTATGTCCTCCATCACGATCTCGAATGAAACTATCCATGGAATCGCGCGCCGTGTGAAACATAGGTCATCGCCGTTCTTAACCGAGACTCGATCCATCTATGTTGAGTTTGGTACATTTTTTTTGGGGGGGGGGGGATTTGATCCATATCCCGCTTTGATTTCCCTTCGGGCTCCTTATTCCGAGGCTATTCTTTATCACGGCTCCTCTTAGACTTTCCAACCAACCCGGAGTACACCATAAATCATTTCATCTTTATGTTTCTGGGTTCTCATGGATCGAGACGACGGTTCATATGAACCGTCGGCTTGATCCATGTCTGATCTTCTTATAAGATCGATTCATATGTTGTGAATAATCTGTTGCTGGACTTATTGATCTTGATTATCATCATTAATTATTAGAATTAGAGTTGTTTGTGTAAAGCTTGTAGATCTAGGTTCATTCACAGGTTTTATAAGTTCAAATTGACCAAGTAAACAAAGGAGATTCAAGCTCATACTTTCCAGAAATCTGATTCGCATCTAGGCGACCTTGAGTAATGAAAAGGGAAGAAAATCTACCAAGTTGAAGTTTTTCGCATAAAAGGCCTTTCGCTTCGCTTGACCATGCGAAGCGAAATAATCTGTTTCGCTTCGCTTGACCATGCAAAGCGAAATAATTCTGTTTCGCTTCGCTTGACCATGTGAAACGAAAAAGGAGTTCATTCGAATTTTTTTACGCGAAAAAGTGACACTTGGAGAATTTTTGAAAAACTTTACCTTGTTAGCTACTGTTCTTTTTTCGCAATTTGAACTCTTTGGACACTTAAACTGTTTTGGACTTAACCATTGAACATTTTAGACCAAGTAACGTATATAATGTGTATAATTAACTAACTACTAAATTATGACTCCCATCGAATTATTTGGGCCTACTCGTTATCAATGGGATCAGGGATACTTCCAACAAGAAATATATAGAAGAGTCAGTGCTGGATTAGCCGAAAATCAAAGTTTATCAGAAGCTTGGGCTAAAATTCCTGAAAAATTAGCCTTTTATGATTACATCGGAAATAATCCGGCAAAAGGGGGATTATTTAGGGCGGGTTCAATGGATAACGAGGTAATGTATACATACTTAAAGCTTTTGTATATATATATATGTAACTCATTTGTTTTGTTTGTCTTAATGATGATTCTCATGATCATATGGTTTTTGATTTCAGGGTCACAACTTGTTCTATGCTCTCGATTTACCTAAGGCAAAGAAGGATAGAGTCTTCACATCAATGGTCAAGGGGCTCAAACAATCACCCCTTTCACATGCCATCTCGGCTGACCCAGCTATTTACTACAAATGGGTCCTGGACTTCTGGGCGTTTGCCAAAGTTGAAGATGATTCTCAATCGTTTACAACAACCGTTGCCAGACAGGAATTAACTATTACCGAAGATGACATTAGAAGGGTGTTAAAGATTGATGACCAGCTCGATTACAAATATGTGAAGGGTGGCAGAAAGAAGTTGGAGGCATATGTTGCTCAAATGGGATACGACACAGAATGGAAGAGCCTCGAGAAGAAGCACCTTCCTCCGTACTGGAGATATCTATTCCACATAATCATTCATTGTTTTGGTGATACCCGTGGAGGGGTCGATAGTATGATCACTGATTGGGTCCGTGTTATGTTCGCGTTGACAAATCGAGAAAAGTTTAATTACTCTCGAAGAATATTTCTATGCATGATGGGAAACATTAAGAGTGGGACGACATGGCTTCTATACCAAAGATTTGTACAAATGCTACTTGTTGATTTAATTCCAGACGTCCCTAGGCCAGGAGCAAAGAAAGCTAAGGACAAGAAATCTCATCCTGAGCCATTTCATGTACATGAGATCAAGTCATCGATATTTGGTGTATTGTTGAGCACAAAGGGGAGAGGTCATCAGTATACAGGACCACGACCTGGTCCTAAGTTTGGATTGTTTGAGGAAACGGAGCCTGCTGGGGATGAGGCGTCTGATGAAGGAGAAGAATAAGAGGAGCCAGAGGTTGAGGCAAAGCAAGATTCTTCTGATGAGCCTGCCGAGGATCGAACAAAGGCAAAGCATGACTTGAAAAGGAAAGAGGCCGAAAAGGGCAAACTGATTGAGCTTGAGGAGGAAGAAGAAGACCAACCGCCCTTGAAGCGTCTGCGAAAGGTTGGAGACTCCAAGAAGGCTCCAACACTTGTAGTCAAGCTTCCCTCCAAAGGTAAAACCCCCTCCTCTCCTACAGTCGCCAAAGAAGCCCTGGCCCAAGCCCTCAAAACTCTAGATGTAACCAAGATAAAAAATTCCTGTCTACAAGATACCAAAAACCAGAAAGAAAACTAAAGCCAAGAAAACCAAGAACCTACTCCATGACTCACCAGAATCCTCACCCGAACCCTCACCAACAGACCAACCCATCTCCACATTCCTACCCCAAATCCCATCCTCACCTCCACAACAACCAACCCAAACTAAACCAGAATCCTCCCAAGTCACAACACCACCTACACAACCAATCACCGAACCCACAACCTCCTCGATTTTCACCCCATTCGTCTTCAGCTCACCCCATCCGTCTTCAGCTCACCCATACAGACAACCAGCCTTTGGAGCAAAACAGTCATAACTTCCCCAACCCAATCCACAACACCACCCACCACCACCACTTCACCTATCCCAACCCAATCCTTTACCCTACCTCTGCAAACAACCCAACCTCCCACAATGACCATTACACCACCAACCACAATAATCTCACCCAAACCCATCAGCCGAGGGAAGTCATCGACAACTCCGGTATACGCCGATCCTATCCTCGATAGGATCGTCACACTGGAGGAGTCAAACGCTAAGAGGGCGGAACGAGAGATTGTGCTCTTCAAGTTAATCAAAGATATGAAGCAAAAGGCTCTTGAGGATGAGAAGGAAAAGGCGGATCTGAGGGAAAGGATCTGGGTGTTGGAAGAACAGAAAGCAGCAAGCGATGAACTTGCTGAAAATCTGAGGTTATTGACTAACACCTTCCATACCCGAATCCAGAACATGCAAGCATTGATGAACCGAGAAGCCTCTGAAAGGTGACTTAGTGTGATTTCCGAGACCTCTTAGGTGACTTAGTGTGATTTCCGCTAGCACTAAGTTTGGTTGATCCAAGACACGTTGTTAGATCCACCCGCTACGGGACCTACATATACGAGTACCACTATTATTCCAGACGTTTAGTAATTTATTTTTTGTGTTTAGTGATGGTATCGTAACAAACCTAACCGATACCAACCAAATTCGTGTCACTTTAATCAAAATTTATATGTGTGTGATACCATTTGGGCATTTACAAGTTTATTTATTTTTTGTTTACTTATTGATCCCGTAACAAACTTAACCAATACCAATCGAATTCGCGTCGCTACACCGCCACAGCGCTGCGGGTTGTTATCTAGTTAATAATTAAACATAGGAGCGCTCACGATTTGGTTTAAATTCAGATAACCGTTCAAACATATTATTGATTTGGTTTTGTGGTCGTTTTTTTTTTTGTTACTTTCGATCGTTCAGTTTTAAAAGTTCTAGGCCATAACGAACGGTTTGGTTTATATAGACCAGAAAACATGTAACAAGCCAAAATATTGTTTTGATCTTATTTTACGCTTTTTACATGTTTTCTTTTTTTTTTTCTTTTCTTGTAATGGTGTTTCAAAAGTACCCTTTCAACTCATGGATGATAATCAGACTATCAGAGAGTCTTTGTTTTAATCACAATAATATACCTTTATTTAATTTGAACATCAATTATATATTCACTCATAATCGATTTGCAAAATAGTTCCTTGAAAGGTATTAAACAATAAATCAATACAATGGATAGAAGTTTCGTATGGCATGCATATATTTTTGAATAGTGCTGATTCACTTAAAATACTTAACATGTAACGAAATTAATGATCCAATAAGAAAAAAAAGGTGCTCTTTCTAAGGTGAAGTTCTTATATGTGATAATTCGGAGTATGAATTAGATGATTGAAATCAGATCAAATGATTTTTTACATAGGTGTCAAACCATAATAATGGTTGGGGTGAAATGTCACAATGTTTTATAAACTATGGTAGTTCGTGTGTGACGGATGCAGTTACATCGGTGTTATTTGGTAGCAAATTTGTTGCTATCAAAGTACAAGATGCTACAACATCATGTTTTCCACTTAACTTATCTGCTATCAAAAGACAAAGTCATGACTACCGTTTGAACTATTTTGCTACTGTAAAACAAAGTTGATATTGACCTTCAAATAGCTACCTACTTAACTAATGTAACAACTTTTGAATATATTTTCACGCAACATTTTACAATCCATGACGACTCTAGTCATGGCCCTCTTTTTGTTTGGACCCTACAAGGAACTACCCCTTTACCTCCACCAACCTGGACCGCCAAGGATGGTGCCTCTTCCCAAGATACCAAAGTTATAATATTGAGTGTATACTCCACATCTCCTAACTTATATCAAAGTTTTTATGTTTTCTCATTTAATCTACAAATTAATTTTGATTATCAAAATAACTCGATGTATCTAAAATCATCAACTTATTAAAAATCCATAAATACATGTAATTATGTATTAACAATGGAAATAGATTAGTTATATTTTTAACTGTTTCAAATAAAAGGTTCCTAATTTTGATTTGATGGATCTTTTATATCCAATCAAGACTTTTTTGAACATAGTAAACAACAAAAAACATACCATGTAAAAATGTTTATTTTCATTATTAGATGGGCTTCAAACGGGTTTCAATACTAACTGGGCCTAATGGTGAACTCATGAAAGACCACTTGATGGAGTTGGTGAGGTAGATAGACATGCATATTAAAACCTGCTTCGAACCGGTGAATCGGAAATAGAACTGGACCGGTTTCAATTTAAAGCCGGTTTCAGCCAAACTGGCCTAGACAGTCGATTCGTATAGCGGTTCGGACATTTCACAACTAAACCGGCTTGATTTGATAAACCGGTTTTTTTACCAATTAACCAGTTTATAACCTCATATCTAGAGGTGCACAAACCATTTCCGAAGTCAAACCCAGTACATGTTAGTAACAAAAATATAAAACTGGTTGAAGTTGAAATCGGTGCGAATTTGGCTGTTTTTTTATTGGGTTTGGTTGGGATTTGATTAGGTTTGACCATGTCAGTACGGTAACCAATTCGGTACCACTTTTAATGAAGAAACTTATGACCCGGTTCCACAATTGACAAAATTTACGTTTTAGGGTTTCAATCAATCACTCTTTCTCAGCGAATATTCACAAATTAGATGAAAGAACATAAACAGATTCATACATCGTTTATTGAAACAGTGAACAATGATGATGTTTGAATAGAAGGAAATGGAACGACAGAAATATTAATAGATGTAGATTAGGATTTGTTGAATGGAAAAATTTTATGAATGAATTTACATACCAAATCCTAATAGATAGATGATGAACGATGATGATGTTTGAAGTAGGGAGGATTTCGTCGTCAGAGATAACCATGGAGATTAAGGTTTGTTGAGAAAGAGTGTTTAAAGAATCTGGGTTAGACCCGCAATGTTTCAAAATAAAAAATAAAGGGGAATTGATAAAAGATTATACGCCATGTGGACAAATTGTTGGGTATGAATGCCAAGTGGCAAAAAGAAGGATTGTGGTGAATTGTTGCGTAAATCCACTCTTTTATTATATAGGTAGATGGGCAGAGATAGCGTGGAAGGGGTGGGACCCACAAAGGATGGTTTGGTGACAACATTAAAGAGAAAGTTGGTTGCCTGACTCTTGCCTTTTGTGGTCACGTCGGTGGTCTTATGGTAAGTAAACAATGCTATAATAAAGCATTTAATTTAATTTTCAAACGAATAAATGAAAGCTCAAACGAACAAATGGAAAACCAAAAAGAGTAAAAGAAGACAGTAAAGCGGGATTTGAGTCCAAAATCATCTCATGAGTTCCTGGCAGCCCCGTTCAGTAAAAACAAAGTCACACCAGTAGTTGCTAGCCTCGTTCTGTGAAAAAAGAAGCTACACTTTTCAAACGAACAAATGAATGCCCCAATGAACAAATGGAAACCACAAAGAGTAAAAAAGACAAGAAGGCGGGATTCGACCCCAAAATCAACCCATGAGATCCTAACAGCCCCGTTCAGTAAAAACAAAGTCGCACCAGTCACTGCTAGCCTCATTTTGTGAAAAAAGAAGCTACACTTTTCAAACGGACAAATGAATGCCTAAACGAACAAATGGAAAACGTAAAGAGTAAAAGAAGACAAGAATGAGGGATTCGACCCCAAAATCATCCTATGAGTTCCTGACAGCCTTGTTCAGTAAAAACAAAATCACACCAGTCGCTGCTAGCCTCGTACTGTGAAAAAAGAAGCTTTTCAAACGAACAAATGAATGCCTAAACGAACAAATGGAAACCACAAAGAGTAAAAGAAGACAAAAGGCGGGATTCGACTCCAAAATTATCCCATGAGTTCCTAATAGCCCCTTTTAGTAAAAACAAAGTCGCACCAGTCGCTGTTAGCCTTGTTTTGTGAAAAAAGAAGCAACACTTTTCAAACGAACAAATTAAAGCTTAAACGAACAAATGAAAACTACAAAGAGTAAAAGATGATAAGAAGGCGGGATTCGACTCCAAAATCATCCCATGAGTTGCTAAAAGCCCCTTTCAGTAAAAACAAAGTCACACCAGTCGTTGTTAGCCTCGTTTTGTGAAAAAAGAAGCAACACTTTTCAAACGAACAAATGAAAACGACAAAGAGTAAAAGATGACAAGAAGGCAAGATTCGACTCCAAAATCATCCCATGAGTTCCTGATAGCCCCATTAAGTAAAAACAAAATTACACCAGTCGCTGTTAGCCCTGTTTAGTGAAAAAAGAAGCTACAGTTTTCAAACGAACAAATGAAAGCCCAAACGAATAAGTGAAAACCACAAAGAGTAAAAGAAGACAAGAAGGCAGGATTCGACTCCAAAATCATCCCATGAGTTCCGAATAACCCCGTTCTGTAAAAACAAAATTAAACCAGCCGCTGTTAGCCCCGTTCAGTGAAAAAAGAAGCTATAGTTTTCAAACGAACAAATGAAAGCCCAAACGAACAAATGAAAGCCCAAACGAACAAATGAAAACCACAAAGAGTAAAAGAAGACAAGAAGGCGAGATTCTACTCCAAAATCATCCCATAAGTTCCTTTTAGCCCTGTTCTGTAAAAAGAAAATTAAACCAGTCGTTGTTAGCCCCGTTCAGTGAAAAAAGAAACTACAGTTTTCAAACAAACAAATGAAAGCCCAAACGAACAAATGAAAACCACAAAGAGTAAAAGATGACAAGAAGACGGGATTCTACTCCAAAATCATCCCATGAATTCCTTTTAGCCATGTTCTGTAAAAAAAAAAAACCAGTCTCTGTTAGCCCCGTTCAGTGAAAAAGAAGCTACAGTTTTCAAACGAACAGATGAAAGCCCAAACGAACAAATGAAAACCACAAAGAGTAAAAGAAGACACTAAGGCGGGATTTGACTCCAAAATAATCCCATGAGTTCCTGATAGCCCCGTTTTGTAAATGTAACATCTAGGAAAAACCCATATTTATTATGGGCCAAATATGTCAACTTTGAAAGATGAAGGATTAAAATAATCCCAAAGACAAGTGGGATAAAGAACAATAAGGCATCTTATGCTAAGGAAGTAAGAAAATCCATCCCACGTGGAAAGATGGAAGAAAAAGAGAAGCATTTCCATGGGTATAAATAAGGAAGAAAAGTTTCATCCCACATGGAAATAAGAAAATAAATGGAAGCTCTTTCTAAGGAAGAAAGTTTCCATAGAAATGTTTTAATGTGGCTAACCACTCTCCATAGTCCTAGCGGAGGGTGCGAAGCACCCGACGCGCATGCGCACAGACTCGGACTCGGACTCGGGCGATGGGCGTAATGTGGCGTTTGATGGCGCACTTTGCACTTCGCATGCTCGTATCGCCGCATAAGGGCCGCTTTAGTATTTTTGGAAAATGGAAGTCTGATCAAGAAATGACAAGTTATCAAAGACGAGGGATTAAAAATAAAAATCTGAACTTTGGAACCCATCGCGTTACGTGATGAGCCCAGGAACAGGACCATCGCGCTACGCGACGGTCCATGATGACGCAGCAACACGTGTCGCAACGGAATGACACGTGGCAGACGCTAGGGTTGAGTCATCATGCCACGCGTAAATTTCCTGACATCACACTATGCGATGCCCTAAGCTAAGGGGACATCGCGCTACGCGAACGTGCCCAATTTCGGCTATAAAATGGGAGGTTCACGACATTTCATTTCACACCAAAATGACACTACTTTCACATAGTTAGCCTCGGGAAGCGTGCCGGTCTCGTGGAACGTGCCAAGCTTCGAAGCCCTGACGGTTTAAGCAGTAGTACGCGTTATAGAGTAGAAGTGCCGCTCGATCAGCCTTATATAATTAACTCCGAATACTTGTACGAGGTGGGGGTTCTGATTAAGTTATTATTTTATTATTATTATTATAATGGCTTAGACCATAGTCGGAGGTACAGCCCGAACCTTGATCACTGTTAAGTATAATATAACTTTTCATAAGCAAATGTTATATTTAATTATAGTTTCTTAATGATTAAGAGACGTGCTATTCATTCACACAGGTTAAAGTTAAAGTAACGTTTCTTCCGGAAGAAGAAACCTGATATATAAACAAAAGGGACTAAAGGTCCACATGTTTTGTACAAATAAATAAATTGTCAAGGTTAAAGCTATACAAAACAGACTACGGGGTCTGAAGCTAGATCGTTGATCTATGCATTTATACAAATGTTAATCTCGTACTATAGGTCCGAGATAACAATCAATTAATCAATCTAAAAGCTGAAAACAGAAACAAGAATCAGTAACAGAAACTGATTTACAGACAGGGGTCAGTAACCGAAACTGATCAATATACAGGAATCAGTATAAGAAACTGATTACAATCATAAAAGGTGAATACCCCTAAACTTTTACAACTCTTTTAGAGTCTGAACTGTTTACATAGGATTTACGAATCCTTAAAATTTTGTGTTACAATAATAAGAAACGGGAATACTCCGATTAAGAGTATACATGTGTCTGGATCCATACATACATGGTGACTCGGAGTTCCTCGAGGCCATCCATATCATCAAACATGCCTCTGGAAGTCTACAGGACTGTTCAGAGAAATGATATTGTGTATATGATTAACTGTACATGTACTTAGGGTAATTGTAACCCAATTGAGTTGGATGCCTAATGAGTATTGTCACCAAGGTATTATTATTGTTTATGCAATGGTATTATTGAGTCAGCGTCATTCACCACATTTCAGGGAAACTGTAAAGAATAGAACTGACAGGTAAGACTGATAGAAGATTGGAGACATAGTCATTAGAGGTGATCTGATGGCTCATATATTTTATTATATTATAATTGAAATATAAAACGGATATTCGACACCCGAGTTTTTAATATAATAATATTATATTTTTAAAAGACTTCCGCTAAAATAAACCCGCAACTCTGATATATATTTTCAAAACAGATACCAACTAACAGGTGTCGCACCTAGGCCCTAAGTCGGGGTGTGACAGTAAAAACTAAAGAAAACAAGTCGCGGTTAGCCCCGTTCAGTGAAAAAAGAAGCTATAGTTTTCAAACAAACAAATGAAAACCACAAAGAGTAAAAGAAAACAAGAAGGCGCAATTCGACTCCAAAAGCATCCCATGAGTTCCTGATAGCCCCGTTCAGTAAAAAAAAATTAAACCAGTTCTCTGTTAGCCCCGTTCAGTGAAAAAAGAAGCTACAGTTTTCAAACGAACAAATGAAAGACCAAACGAACAAATGAAAAACACAAAGAGTAAAAGAAGACAAAAAGACGGGATTCTACTCCAAAATTATCCCATGAGTTCCTTTTAGTCCTGTTCTGTAAAAACAAAATTAAACCATTCGCTGTTAGCCATGTTCAGTGAAAAAGGAAGCTACAGTTTTCAAACGAACAAATGAAATCCCAAACGAACAAATGAAAACCACAAAGAGTAAAAGATGACAAGAAGGCGGGATTCGACTCCAAAATCATCCCATGAGTTACTGATAGCCCCTTTCAGTAAAATCACTGTCACACCAGTTGCTGTTAGCCGTGTTTTGTGAAAAAAGAAGCAACACTTTTCAAACGAACAAATTAAAGCCCAAACGAACAAATGAAAACTACAAAGAGTAAAAGATGAAAAGAAGGCGGGATTCTACTCCAAAATAATCCCATGAGTTCCTGATAGCCCCGTTCAGTAAAAATAAAATTACACCTGTCGATGTTAGTTATGTTTAGTGAAAAAAGAAGCTAAAGTTTTCAAACGAACAAATGAAAGCCCAAACAAACTAATGAAAACCACAAAGAGTAAAATATGACAAGAAGGCGGGATTCGACTCCAAAATCATCCCATGAGTCCCTGATAGCACCGCTTAGTGAAAAAAATTACACCAGTCGCTGTTAGCCCCGTTCACTGAAAAAAAAATGACAGTTTTCAAATGAACAAATGTAAGCCCAAACGAATAAATGAAAACCACAAAGAGTAAAAGAAGACAAGAAGGCGGGATTCGACACCAAAATCATCCTATGAGTTCCTGACAGGCCCATTCAGTAAAAACAAAGTTACACCAGTCGCTGTTAGCCCTGTTCAGTGAAAAAAGAAACGGCAGTTTTCAAACGAACAAATGAAAGCCCAAACGAACAAATAAAAACCACAAAGAATAAAAGAAGACAAGAAGGCGTAATTCGACTCCAAAATCATCCCATGAGTTCCTGATAGCCCGTTCTGTAAAAAAAAAAGTTAAACCAGTCGCTGTTATCCATGTTCACTGAAAAAAGAAACTGCAGTTTTCAAACGAA
This sequence comes from Bidens hawaiensis, assembly GCF_021521415.1. Taxonomy (NCBI): domain Eukaryota; kingdom Viridiplantae; phylum Streptophyta; class Magnoliopsida; order Asterales; family Asteraceae; genus Bidens; species Bidens hawaiensis. Next base: position 272,698 of record NW_027492905.1, read on the forward strand.
CAAATGAAAGCCCAAACGAACAAACGAAAGCCCAAACAAACAAACGAAAACCACAAAGAGTAAAAGATGACAGGAAGGTGGGATTCAACTCCAAAATCATCCCATGAGTTCCTGATAGCCCCTTTCATTTAAAACAAAGTCACACCAGTCGCTGTAAGGCTCGTTTTGTGAAAAAAGAAGCAACATTATTCAAACGAACAAATGAAAGCCCAAACGAACAAATGAAAATCACAAAGAGTAAAAGATGGCAAGAAGGCGGGATTCGACTCCAAAATCATCCCATGTGTTCGTGATAGCCCTGTTCAGTGAAAAAAGAAGCTATAATTTTCAAACGAACAAATGAAAGCCCAAACGAACAAATGAAAACCACAAAGAGTAAAAATGACAAGAAGGGTGGATTCGACTCCAAAATCATCCCATTTGTTCCTGATAGCCCCTTTCAGTAAAAACAATGTCACACCAGTCGCTGTTAGCCTTGTTTTGGTAAAAAAGAAGCAACACTTTTCAAACGAACAAATGAAAGATCAAAAGAACAAATGAAAACTACAAAGAATTAAAGATGAAAAGAAGGCGGGATTCGACTCCAAAATCATCCCATGAGTTCCTGATAGCCTCGTTCAGTAAAAACAAAATTACACCAGTCGCTGTTAGCCCCCGCATTCATTGAAAAAAGAAGCTACAGTTTTCAAATGAACAATTGAAAGCCCAAACGAACAAATGAAAACCACAAAGAGTGAAAGATGAGAAGATGGCGGGATTCGACTCCAAAATCATTCCATGAGTTCCTGATAGCCCCTTTCATTTAAAACAAAGTCACACCAGTCGTTGTTAGGCCCGTTTAGTGAAAAAAGAAGCTACAGTTTTCAAACGAACAAATGAAAGCCCAAAAGAACAAATGAAAATCACAAAGTTTAAAAGATGACAAAAAGGCGGGATTCGACTCCAAAATCATCCCTGTAACATTTCGGATTTTTCAAACCCGTATTCGTTTACGTTTAACCCGACCGAAAACAGTTTAGATCTTTGTTGTTAATAAAATCAAATTTTTATGAGTAATTAAGTTTTCATATGTTCACTTTAGACCATTCATACTCTAAAAGATGTTCAATTCTTAATTTATGCATAAAAGATTCATTAATTATCCAATTCTTAAACCACAAGGACCAAAACTGTCAAAATATGAAACTACACCTTAGGAGGCCGGAGAACCACGTGGTGGGAAGCCTCTCCCCCACCACGCGGCGCTATGGAGGCTTTGATCAGATCGTTTAAGTTATTTCATTTCCTAGTTCGTTTTTAGCATGTAAATCGCTTATTTTAGGCATAAATCGAGTAAATTAAAGTCCAAGAAAGAGATATTAACCAAAATACAAGTCCATACTCTTAACTTATTGATCAAGCATGAAATCTCTGGTTAATTTCATAGATATTATCATTAAAATCGTATTTTGTTACTTAAACGAGTAAATCTTCCAAATATGGTTCGTTATTGCTATCCCTATATAAACAACCCCCAATCTCCTGCCATAACACTTTTACACAAACCCTAGAGGAGCCTTCTCAGCCTTTCTACCTCTGATCATCATCAAATCCTTTGGTTTGTGCTTATTCGTTGAAGATACAATGCTTGTTCGTTTGACTTTGCATGCGTATGAACCTTTGACTTATCATATCTCTTGATTCTTTCACTTTCCGGGTAAGTTGTAAACTGTAAAATCATTCATAAACATTCCATAGTCAATAACCTTCAATCAATTTTGGTGTTTGAAGGGTGTTGACTGGTCAATCGCTTTAAAACTCGATAAAGCGCAAAATAGTCAACTTGCTTGACTTAACGTTTTCTCATACTTCTGGTTGGATTCAACATTCGGTCCAGAAGACTTTTATTCTCGTAACGTAATTTTAAGGCTAGTGAACAAAACCCGACTTCCGACTCGCTGTTCGGATTCTGGTCAGTACTAGCTCGCTTAAATCTTAAAACAAACATAACTTGAGTTCTAAACATCCATTTGGATTGATTCTAGCGGCCGTAAGTTCTTTTTTATTTATATTATCATATCCTAAATATCATATTCTGAATTACATATATCATTTGACATATAGTGGACGACTCGCTTATTCGTTAGCTCGTTTAATCGCATTTAGTAATCGCTTAAGGTGAGTTTATCATTCCCATATTTTACCAACTTTTATAAACGTTTTGGGGACATATGCGTACCTATCCGTATTACATACTATACATATATCAAAACAATGCATACGTGTAATTGTGAGTGACTTAATCAAATATACGTGTTATATGATTACTTGTGTTAATATTCATTCATTCGTATATATGGTGTTACTATTCATTCATTCGTATATTGGAGAGGTCCAACGTATTCCCATGTATTGGGTGCTCATGCTATTGACTAACGCCCTATTCGCTTAGCAACGGTCTACATACTTGTTGTGGTTTGATTGTATTTACCGCATTTATCACGTTATGTTTATTTATATTGTTGTGTCAAAACTTGTGATATTCTCACTCAACTTTATATTGACAAACTCCATTTTCTACGCATATGCAGGTTGCTTGTAGTAAAGATTGAAGTTTGGGCACGTAGACAAGACCTTAGGTTATAATCAAGATAATCGTTAATTGAGCTTATATTCATGTATTGTAAATTGTTTGTTTTAATTGAATAATGTGTGTATATTTTGAATAAAATAATTAATTATATATTGTCATGTATATTCAATGATAGTATCTTCGAGCTGTGAGCAATCGGATCAAGCCCCGGCATTTCCGCCTTAGGTTGGGGTGTGACAATCCCATGAGTTCCTGTTAGCCTCGTTTTGTGAAAAAAGAAGCAACATTTTTCAAACGAACAAATAAAAACTACAAAGAGTAAAAGATGACAAGAAGGCGGGATTCGTCTCCAAAATCACCCCATGGGTTCCTGATAGCCCCTTTCAGTAAAATCACAGTCACACAAGTCGCTTTTAGCCTCGTTCAGTGAAAAAAGAAAGCTATAGTTTTCAAACGAATAAATGAAAGCCCAAACGAACAAATAAAAACTACAAAGAGTAAAAGATGACAAGAAGGCGGGATTCGTCTCCAAAATCATCCCATGGGTTCCTGATAGCCCCGTTCAGTAAAAACAAAATTACACCAGTCGTTGTTAGCCACGTTCAATGAAAAAAGAAGCTATAGTTTTCAAACAAACAAATGAAAGCCCAAACGAACAAATGAAAACCACAAAGAGTAAAAGATGACAAGAAGGCGGGATTCGACTCGAAAATCAACCCAGGAGTTCCTGATAGCCCCGTTCAATAAAAACAAAATTACACCAGTCGTTGTTAGCTCCGTTCAGTGAAAAAAGAAACTACAGTATTCAAACGAACAAATGAAAGCCCAAACGAACAAATGAAAACCTCAAAGAGTAATAGATGACAAGAAGGCGAGATTCGACTCCAAAGTCATCCCATTTGTTCCTAATATCCCCTTTTAGTAAAAACAAAGTCACACCAGTCGCTGTTAGCCTTGTTTTGTGAAAAAAAGAAGCAACAATTTTCTAACGAACAAATGAAATGCTAAACGAACAAATGAAAACCAAAAAGAGTAAAGGATGACAAGAAGGCGGGATTCGACTCCAAAATCATCCATGAGTTCCTGAAAGCCCCTTTCAGTAAAATCATAGTCACAGCATGGTTTTCATCGTTTCTGTGATACGGGTTAGGTTCAATTAAGCTCAAAACTTAAGTGGGCAACAACTTAGAATGGAAAGAAACAGGTTGTAAGCAGGTAAATAACTTAGAATGGTTTTCATCGTTTCTGTGATACGGGTTAGGTTCAATTAAGCTCAAAACTTAAGTGGGCAACAACGCAGAGATTATGATACCTCCTATCTATTCTCAAAGCGTATTTGGCTTTCCCCAAGTCACCCCGAGTTGACCTCGACCCGTAGTGTCTGATTAAATAGAAATTACTCTTCGATCTTCAGACTCATCTTCCCGTTCTCTGTCTTGCATCTTGATTGAGACGTCTTATCATTATGAACTCTATAATGTCTCAATAACTCACACATTTTTTTTAAGTATTTACACAACTTCAGATAAACTACTGCAAGTCCCGAATCTGGATCACTGCAGTATCTTGACACGCTATCTTTACGGGAATCAGAACACTCACGGGCTCGTGTATGACTGGGTAATCGCTTTTCTGCCTATCATTCGGAAAGATATCTATGAGTTGTGCATGTCCCCATAGATATCTTTCCGAATGATAGGCAGAAAAGCGATTACCCAGTCATACACGAGCCCGTGAGTGTTCTGATTCCCGTAAAGATAGCGTGTCAAGATACTGCAGTGATCCAGATTCGGGACTTGCAGTAGTTTATCTGAAGTTGTGTAAATACTTAAAAAAAAATGTGTGAGTTATTGAGACATTATAGAGTTCATAATGATAAGACGTCTCAATCAAGATGCAAGACAGAGAACGGGAAGATGAGTCTGAAGATCGAAGAGTAATTTCTATTTAATCAGACACTACGGGTCGAGGTCAACTCGGGGTGACTTGGGGAAAGCCAAATACGCTTTGAGAATAGATAGGAGGTATCATAATCTCTGCGTTGTTGCCCACTTAAGTTTTGAGCTTAATTGAACCTAACCCGTATCACAGAAACGATGAAAACCATTCTAAGTTATTTACCTGCTTACAGCATGTCTTAAATTGTAAAATTGGCCTAAATATCTTTTTTATAAATTTAATATTTAATAAATAATAAAATATCATACATTTTAACATATTGAATAGTAAGAGCTAATGAAAAATACTTACATTTAAAATGATTTAAATGTGAATTTATTATAATTGGATCATTTTATTATAAGTGTGAATTTATTTTTCTAAAAAAATAATTTAATATCATTTAAATCGACAAAACATAACCGTGACCCCTCCCCCCTCCCAAATATCTCGAGTCAAGCTTCACCACTAGTTGGGAAACCATGACGTCTGTCGTTCTTCCTCTCTACGTCGACGTCATGTTATGAATGCACGCATGCGCATAATCTAGATTAATTCTCATTATTTTTCGAAATATATTATGCTTGATCTTACATCTTGTAAGGATCATGTTAGCCATAGATGTATGCATACAGCATAATCTAGATTAATTCTCATAATTTACAAAATATATTTTATGTTGTAAGGATTATATCTAATCCAAATTAATGCAAAGTACGTGCCTCATTATTTTACAAGAGATTTCACATTTTATTGCATGACTATATTAATTCTCATTATTTTATATGAGATCTCACGTTTTATTGCATTCATGCATTGTTAGGGTTAATTCTTTTAAGTTTTCTGTTATGTTTATTTATTGAACATAAATAATCCGTTATTTGGTGCATGTAAAAGTTGTGGGATTTTTTATGGCGTACCATGTATCTCATTATCATTACTAGGTTGTTACCCGGCGCGTTACGACGGGCTGTTCTGTTGGTCGAACATCGTTTCCGTAAGTTTCCGCGAATTCGGTTGGTATCAGTTACGTTCTTTACAGTATGAAAACTAAACCCAAAAAATAATTCCTTAAAATAACGTATTTAAAACAAAGTAAAAACTGAAACACCACACCATCTTACTTTTTCGTTGCTTGATCTAGTATGAAATCTATTTATAAAAAACAAAAGAAAATCATAAAAAACAAAAACACAAAAAAAATCTATTTAAGAAAAAACAAAAGAAAACCATAAAAAACAAATACACAAAAAAGGCCGGCTTACATGAGGTTCGAACTCGGGACAACCAGGTTATAACAATATAACACCACCACCACAACATTTTGTTTTTTTGTTACTTAGATTACTTCCAAATAAATAAATAGTCAAACATATTTAGAAATATTAAAAAAAAAGAAACTTAGTGGCTGTCACATGGCAGCCATTGATTGGACCAACAATAAACTACTGTAGCTAGAGGTTTCTCTTTACATATAGTACTAGCTTTAGAAACCCGTGTATTACACGGTATAAGTTAATGTATAAATTACAATAAATAATTTAATACAAATAAAATAAAAGATAATTAAGTCTCTTTATATTATATAAAAAATATATTACAAATATAGTCGCTTTATATCATCAAATGTATTTTAATTTTAAATCAAGAATGAGTTGTTCTACCATAGGTTTACAATAATGAAGCAATGCCACTAGAAGCAATATTAAAAACAATGTGAGGCCTTTAGATCTGAATGATGTAGTTAAAGTCTTTCACAAAAATGTTTTTCACTCTATACCTTAAACTAGAAACCAAAAAAGACACCAGATTTTCCTTTTAACAGCTTTCATGATGTCTTTATAAACACACTGCTGTTCAACTGTCACAATAGTCTTATACTAAATATAAAAAATGTAAAATTTGCCTACGATTTTTAAAACTTATTAAACATTGAATATTTGTAAAAAGTAAACAAAATTATTATAGTTTTTTTAATATGAAGATGTCTCAAAAATTAAATGTTAGTGTACTCTTTAAACATAAACTCTTTTATATGCATTTTAATTTTAAAGAAAATATATTTATGACATGTAATTATTATACATGTTACTTTTTTTTATATTAAGTATGTTTACAATATAATTTATAGCATTAATAATTTAATCAATGGAGATTGACCAATTAATACGGTAAGTTGAATTTATAATCAATACTATATTTAGAACCAATATATTTTTTTTTTCTTTTTCATCAATAGAAAAGAAGTGATTTGGGGGGGAATTTGATAGTAAGAATTAACCTCAGAATGTCGTGTATCCAGAATTATTTTCTTTTATTAGTATATAGATAGATAATATACGTAATTTATTTGTTGAATAAATGAACACCGAGAGGTTTTGTTTCCTTATTCTTATTAGGCCTAGCAAATTTAACCCATTTGGGTTATTTCGAATCATTTTGTGTCATAATAAATACCTCATGGGTTATTTTGGGTTTAAATAAAAGAGATTTTACATATATCCTTTTTAAGCCTTTACATATTTTCTCAAAGGTTGAAAATTTAATTACATATTTTACCTTTTTACCCTTTTCAACTTACAAGTTACAACGCCTTAAGTAAAAACCAAACATTGGCTTCTCCATTCTCCAGAACAGCAATCAATTGCACGTCCAAACAGCATCCCTAGACGACCTCCATATTCGTTTGAACGTAGCCTCAGACGACCTCTATTGTTCGAGTGATCCAGTTTTGCAGTCGATTCCATTGCACCTGGTATATCACTCCATATTGTGTCTGCACTATCTTTATATTTTATATCTTTTTTTGTCTAATATTGTATCGATGTTGATTGTGTCAATGTTGATGACTTGATCCATATTTCGTCGGTGCCTCTGCACCATCTTGACATTTTTATTCACATTATTAATCCATATTACGACTGCACATTATAGTTGCTAAAATTTGTAAGCTATGTTCAAGAGATGCAATATTCTATATTGCTTACACAAAGTATATCATATTTCTAGTTCTGTAATTTTCTTGCTGTCCTTTTTAGAATTTTTTTGGTTGCTGTATAACAATTAAAATAACTTTTTAAATACTTTTTTTGTATTTGCTAACGATTAAAAAGTCCAACTCCAATTGAATCTATTAGTGTTTAATATGCTCGTCTTAAAACCGACTCGATTTGGATTGAAATTAATGAGATATGTAGTTGATTCTTTTAAGAATGGATATAAGTAAATAGTTTTTAATTTGTTTATTAAAGGTAAAACAGTCATTTAATTAGTTAATTTTAATGAAATAGGAAGATATGTAATATATGTGGTTTAAGGAGGGAAAATATGTAATTAATTGTTAAAGGTTGGGTAAATATGTAATAAAAGACTTATAAAGATGATGTATGTAAATGCCCCTAGTTAATGGTTAGAATGAGTCCAAGAGAAAAATGGATGAAAATGGGTTGGAAAATGTTTAAGAGGGTGCTGCTAAGCCCAATATGAACGTAACACTTTCATCTCTCTCCCCTTCCCTCCCTCCCTCGATGAAGTAGATTACAATAATGAGACATTTTCAGGATTATTAAATAAGTAAATATTTAAAGACTCGCGATGCATAAACATGATTTTCAACATGACCACCATAAGTCACAAACCTCTCTCATCTCACAAACAACTTTATACTGTGAGAAAAAAAGTTTCATAAGTCACACTTTTATCTTATTAACTTAATGAAAGTTATAAGAAGGTAAAATAAGGAATCCCAAACACCCACTATGCTTATAATTTGAATGCATACTAATTCCCTAATAAACTAATATTTTATAAGATCCAAACAATTAATCTCCTCAAATAAATATATACAAAGAACCAGTTTAGAGCAAGTCGATTCGAATTTGCAGTTGAAGCCATTAGAAAGGTGGTTTTTTCTTGTTGTCATCCAATTGGGATTGGCCCAAATTGAAGCATGAGATAGCAAGGACCTACAACTACAATTGGACCATTTCTAACACTCAAAAGTTTTGTATGATTTCAAGTCCTTGTCACCGTTTGGCCCCCAAGAAGATGACTTTTTATCTTCAATCAAACATCAATAATTTCATTTTTAAATCATTATCAATGGGGCCTTTTTTCTTTATACAATAACATTAAATAAGCCTTTTAGATAATCAAATCTAAAGGTAAATATGTTCATGTGAATATCATCATAAATAAACATATGCAGGATTAAATTCAATACATGGATATAATATTCAGTTAGATTCACATGTAGCTTATAAGACACTCATTTCTTCATATGCAATATATCTTTTCACTTTTGTTGTTATTGGTTACCTAACTAGCTTTCTCAAGACATAGATTTGCAATTCTACCCCTTGTTTTTTGAAATTGATAAGGTACCAACATTTCCAATAACTATCTTTTGGGGATTTAAAATCTATATATAATGGTAATAAAATAAAGCATGAACTTAAATTTACCCTTAGTTTAAGGCTACCTCTTGTGGGACTTCAAAGAGGCTTCAAAAGCTTATGTGGCCTGACGTCAACCTTAAAAAGAGGGGATTCAACATATTAACAGGACGACAAGGAGAAAATAATAGGGCCCGAATGCTTCGACAAGGAAATTGTGAGGTTTTAATGTGGTAACGAAGCTTTAAACCATAATATGATATTAAAAAGGATGAAGTTTTAACGACACTTTAACTTGAGGTTTAAAACCCCTCAACAATAGTAACCTAGCCATCATAATCTAAAATTTACACAAGTTATAATTGCATTCTCTTTTTCACATGTGTGTTTGTTTCTCTCTCTTCTTTTATGGTCAAATTATGTTTATTTCTTCTCTATTCACACTTATTTTTATCTCTCATCCAACTAAGAATACCCTATAGTCACAAGAACATGCAAACACCACTAATTGAAAGAAAATCATGCAAGTCATGATTTTAAGGAGAATAAGACTAAAACCAAAAGAAAACAAGAATGACCAGGCAAAAAAGGCCATAGGGTGTTGTCTTTCTTCTTCTGTGTCAATTTTTGGCACATACACAAACTAGAATTATATCCTACTACATGTTACAAGGTGTGCAATCACATCCCACAAGAGCCTTATTTTTCAAACTTGTAGGTTCTAAGCAATCTTCCACTCACAAAATCACCAGGAAAATGACACTCTTTTTTATTCTACATATTTTACATCATCCGTGTCATTCATTCCTTTCTTTGTGGCTTTGATGATTATTGATTGATTTGTCACACCTTCCTCTTCATACTGTTCCATAAACACGCGCGCGCACACATACACACACAGAGTTTTTGATTTCCTGCATTAACTTGGAAGCAAAGCTTGAGGGTTAACAGATATTGACATATTGTCAAAAACCCTTCTTTCTTGTGTAGTTATATTAAGAAAGAAAACATTTTTCTTATTATAACTTCATTTTGGCAGCTTTTCAATCCTGGGTTTTTTGTTTTTATTAAAAATATTTGTGGGTTTTTAATCTTGAGTAAAGATTTCATATACATAAGATATAATTTATTTTTTGAGGTTTTGAATTGTGGGTTTTGTTTGTAATTTAATATTACATATTGGGTATTCATCATTGAATAAAAAAGTTTTGGTTTTGAATGATTAAATTTGGTGAACTTGTAGATGAAGTGTGAGGGTGAGTGTGGGAGTAGAGTTTGAGTTTGCCGGAAAAGATGGACCGCCGGAGCTGGCTATGGCGGCGGAAGTCGTCGGAGAAGAGTACCGGAGAAACTGAAAGCTCCGGTGGGTCAGTTTCTTCTCATTCTGAACGGTTCTCAGATGATCAGGTATGGTCAAGTTATTAAACTGTTGAATCTTTAATTAATGGCTTAATGCCAGTAATATGTATTGTATTGGCTTCCGGTTGTACACCTGTGAGTAATGTGTACAATTATAATAGCTAATGGTACAACTTACATCCTCCTCACTTAGTTGATTTCTTTGGTTTGGTTGGTTGGCAATAGTGGACCATCATTCACAATGGAGCAGTATTGTAGTAATCGTTTGTTGCTAGTCGGGTGGTAGGACGGGAACTTATAATTACTCAGGATTAATCAATGAACTAGAAATTTTTCGGAATTAACCGATTGATTGGCAGGATTTTTGCAATCATGCAATGGAGTCTGATACGGCTGTTTGGTTTGATTTTAAAGTTTATGATTAGGTCATTTTGACCTTTTTTCAAATCCTTTATGTGAATTTTAAGGTCAACATATACTTTTGACTTTTTTTTTTAAAAAGTCTTATACTTAGTAAGGATTTGAACCGTTTACTTTATTTTTTATTTTAATGGGTAAACACCAAACCGAATCAATAACAACTCATCTAGAGCCAGTAATTATATAAGCCGGGCCACCTCAACATGATGTTTTCAAACGAGCCAAAAATTGAGCCCATATTCTGCTGTTCACCACTATAGGGCACAAATTACTTGGTACATAAGTTGGTATGTTTTGGTTTAATAAGTTGTTTATAGGTTTTTCCTTGAACGACATACTAAGTATGTTAGTAAGGTACAAATTACCTTCATTTAGAAATAGAAACTCATTTATACATCACCAAAATTGGTGTGCAAACCACCAAATATGCTCTATATTAATAGGTCTTTTCTACTTTTATGCTTAAAACCATCCTATGAAGTCGAATGACGTTTTATTTCTTTCCGGAAGGTGTACTCGAATCAAAATTCTCAATCACTCGAAGTTGCATCAACCATTAGCCAACGCACAAGTGAACATAACCATGTCGTGAAGAGCCTTTCGGATAAATTATCGGAAGCACTTCTGAGCATCAGTGCCAAAGAACAGTTGGTAAATCAGCATGCTAAGGTAGCAGAGGAAGCTGTCTCAGGTACACACCATTTCTAAAATATTAACCTTTTCACACATCAAAATATCTGACTGTCACAACTTCAAACACTAATTCAATGCACATATGTTTCTTTAATTTAGGATGGGAGAAAGCCGAACGGGAAGTGGTGGCTTTAAGGCAGCAAGTCGAGGTTCTAACGACCAGAAACTCGACCCTCGAGGATCGTGTCCTTCATCTTGACAAAGCCTTAAAAGAATGTGTGAGACAACTCAGACAAACGCGAGAAGAAAAAGAACAAATTGCAAATGAAGCACTCGAGAAGAAAGCTTCGGGAAGCGAGAGTTCTTTGACCCCCATTGAAACCAATCTTCAGCAAAAGCTTGAAATGATTGAGAAAGAAAACTCAGATTTAAAGCACGAGATTTCATCAATGGCTGAAGAGCTTGAAATAAGAATTATTGAAAGGGATTTAAGCAACCAAGCTGCCGAACAAGCCAGTAAGCAACGGCTTGATAGTGTGAAGAAAGTGGCTCGGCTTGAAGCCGAGTGTCGTAGGCTAAACTCGGCTCTTAAGAAAGCTAATAATAATAATAATCCAATAAAAGCTCATAAAAAGCCTTCAGTTACTGAGAGAGGTGATTTCAAGGAGACGGGTAGATTGGTGAGAAACCGAGTGGATTCTGTTATCGAGATCGATCTCATGGATGATTTTCTTGAAATGGAAAGACTTGTAGCATTGCCCGGTAGTTGTGAAGTTGAAGATCCTGGATACGAGCTTAAAGTGTCAAGAAACCGGCTTGAAGAGGCTGAATCTAAGCTGGCTGATCGTGAAAACGAGCTTAAAGCATCAAGAAACCAGGTTAAAGAGGCTGAATTTAAGCTTGCGGATTGTGAAAATGAGCTTAAAACAACGAGAAAACGGCTTAAAGAGGCTGAATCTAAGTTAACCGAGCTTGAAAATGAGCTTAAAACATCAAGAAACTCGCTTGAAGAGGCTGAATCTAAGATAACCAAGTGTGAAAACGAACTTAAAGCATCAAGAAACCAGCTTGAAAAGGCTGAATCTAAGCTACATGACCAAGAAAACAAGCTTAAAGAGTCTGAATTCAGGTTAGCTGAATGTGAAAACAAGTTAAATGAATCAACAACCTGTCTCGAAGAGGCTGAATCAAAATTGGCTGAGCGTGAAAACGAGCTTAAGTTATTGAGATATCAGCTTGAAAAGGCTGAATCCAAGTTGGCTGAGCTTGAAATTGAGCTTAATGCATCTACATATCTACTTGAAGAGGCTGAATTCAAGCTGCATAACACTACAAATCGGCTAGAAATGTGTGAAGCCGGGCTTGAAGCTGCTCATGTGAAAAAAGAAGAGGCTGAATCGCGGTGTAAAGCATTAGAAGCCGAGATAGAAATCTTGGTTTCAAAAATTGATTATTTGGACAGCAATATACAAAAGGAACAGAATTTATCGAGGCAGCCCGAAGCCAAGTATCAGGACCTCAAAGATGAGGTATCGAAACTGCAACACGAAGTTCAAGATGCAAAATCAAGAAATCGAGCCGAAGAATTCCGGTTCCTCAAAATAAAGCAGGTAGCTTGCATACCCTAAAGAAACTAAAACATGTATTTATAATCTTTTATATATATATATATATATATATAAGTTCATAAAAAATATGAGTCCTACAAAATGAACTCTTTGCTGTGACATTTACAGGACAAGGAGTTGGCGATTGCCGGGAGTCAATTTGCAGAGTGCCAGAAAACGATCGCTTCTCTCAATCGGCAGTTACAAGCACTTGCAACCCTTGATAACTTCTTGATTGACACCAATAGTTTGTGACTTGAGTGTTTTGTGAATGGTGATAAATAACTAGCAATGATTTTGAGCTATCTACACGACGAGTTAAACTTGTGTTCGACTTAGATATCATATATTGTTTATTCCTTGTATATTATGTTCAGCTCGTGTAGATTATTCTTGATATAGAAATGAAGAATGCGAATTTTAATTACAGTCCCTCTATTTATTAACAAACATGTCACATTTTTTTACAGCTTAGAATAAAATAAATACACTGTTATTTAAAACATAAATAATAAACAATGAAATCTCCATAGAGGATTTCAATATAAAAATTGTTAGAAAAGAGACAAAATCTTTGAATTTTGGAACCATAAAAGCAAAGTAGAATGATGAATCTGTGAAAACTAATAGGGATAGCCATGCCTATGAGCATTATTTATTCAACCCCACCAACAAATTAAAGGTAAAATTAAAAGTGATTTTGACACTCACATATTGGCATGCATAATATCATACATACATAATAGACAATTTACAAACAAAATACTATTATTGCAGTTATTGAATGCTACCAGTTTCGAAGTAACCACAGCTTCAAATGTAATCCCATTACAAAATGCCAACTTAAAACATCAATTTTAACCACATAGTCAGATTTTGGTTAAGACTTTGGTTATGTTTATCTTTAAAATATCTAAAGATAAACTTTGGGTCGACTTGATAAGTCTGTGAGTGACCAATTGGATACCTTAAACCAATTGGATATTTCATGCCAAACGTTTAAAGATAACAGAGAAATTAGCATAAAGTTTTATAGTTTAAACGTGATTATTTCACATACATTTGTAACTTTTGTTGTAAACTGGTCGTGTTCGTGTTGACCCATGAAAACTCATGTCATGTTTGGGTTCATGTGTCTGATACGATTTTAGAGTTCTTGTCAAGTCCAACCCACCAACCAACGAACACAACCCATTTTGACACCTTGAAACTAATTTGAATGCATGAAAGATGATGTCAAACAAACACAAGCCTTTGACTAGTCTGCTGAACTTAACTCTATAGTCTTTAGAAAGGCTATTCAACTTACACCCGAAGGGTCATGTTCGTCACTCTACTAACTAACCAACACGAAAATAAATCCTTTTCAAAACAGAGCATATGCCATGGTTAACAACCAAGAAACAGAGGATTTGTCAAAATATTAAAATAGGCTCATCACCTGGATATAACAGCAACACAGGATTGAATGACTGATTGATTACTAGAGTTGGTTTGTTAACGCGATTTAAGTTTAGCTGAAAGCTTGATAAGTTCTTGCTCATCTTCAAGTTTCTTTCTGATAGCAGCCTCTTCTTTTTGTCTTTGAATGAGTTCAAGCTCTCTGTGTCTTTCCTCCTCTTTCCTTTGAAGCTCGAGTGCTTCTCTTCTTTGAGCTTCTTCTACCCGCCTTCTATTCTCTTCCAACATTTTATCAAGCTCTTCTCTCTCTCTCCTCGCTTTCTCCTGCTTATTAATAAATGTTTCATTATTATTTTTCTTTTATACAACCCTCCTAAATAGTTTTTAGCTGATTATGGCAATAACTAATAATGTTGTTTTCCTAATCTTAAAAGATTTAAAATGGACATAAACGTGCTTGTGGGTCAACCAAGCCCAGCTGTATCACCCGGTTTACAGGTGTTAGTTTTAGTTAAATTAACTAAAAATTAGTGAGTTCACATCTACAAAGTGAAGTGAGATTTATTTATTTGAATATTTGACTAATGTGCATCCATGTAAACGACCGATTTTAGCATTACGTGTGTGAGTTAGCTATCTCAAAATTAACTTAAATGTGTGACAATGTAAAAGGAGTTCAATTAAAATGCGAGTTCATTAGTTTCAATTAATAAACTAAATAAGTGTGTATGTGTGGAACTGTGGATAACTGAGAGTGTTTAAATATGAATTTGGAAGAGAGAGGAGATAATTAACTTTACCACTCTTCATCATCTCCTCCCATAACCGATCGATCAATCATTCTCCCTCTTTCCCCAGTAGTTCTGCTGAAACCAAAGAGAGAAAGAGAGGGATAGCGATGAGAGCAATACAGAGAGAAACCGGAGGTGGTGGCTAGCGACAGTGATGATGTGGTGTCTCAGCGGTCCAGTGGCGTAGCAAGGAAGATGGTGAGCGGCTGGATAGGTGGTGGGTACCGGCGGTCCAAGGTGTGCAATCAGGAAGAGTAGAGAAAGAGAGTGTTATGTGTGTGAGATCGACAACATGCAAGTCCAAAAGGCTGTGGTGCGTGTGGTAGCCGAACAAGAGGCGGAACCAAGGTTGTGGCGTCAACTTGAAAGAAAAAAGAGGGAGGAAACTGCGAGGAGCCATCGAACGGCTACAAAAAGGCCAGGATCGCTTACAGAAAGTAGGAATATGGTGTACGAGTTAGGCATTGTTCATGAACGATTGGGGCTGTTGTGGCCAGCAGCAGCTAGCTGCAGCGGCTCATGGCGTTTTGGGCCTAAACGAGTCCAAGCAAGTGTGAAAAGCGTGAGATCGTTTTACACGATCTAAGTGAGTTTTACGAGTCTTCTTTTAATGCTTTTACATGTTTTGAGCAGATTCACGTACAATGCTTGTTTTTTTCAGGTAAAAACGATTAATAAACAGTAAACTGTGATTTAACGAGTAACCGGGAAATTGATACATGTGGGCTTTTGGGGCTGTTTTGGTAGAGGCCTTGAGGGTTTTAATCAGGTTATGATCTGATTTATTTGGCCTTAAATGTGTGTTATAAAGATGCTTAGAAAGTTTTAGCGTGATTTAAACTTATAAAAATATGTTTTGTTAAAAGTCTTCCGTTGTGAGTTGTGGTAACGGGCTTTGGGGTGCTACACCAGCCCAGCCTAACCCAGCATGATTTGAACCAGATTACACATTGTCCCATTTTGACCCGTTAACCCAATGCAGCTATATGAAAAGAGTGGTCACCTCTTTCTGTCTTGCTTCAGTAAGGGCTGCTTGTTTTTCTCGTTCAAGTTGAGCCGCCACATCAGCAAAAAGTTTCTTATGGCCTTCTTCTACTCTCCTTTCTATTTCAAGTTTGACTTCTTCTGACTCCAGTTTCTCCTCAACTTTTGCCCGGATTGCTTCTTCTATTCTCCTTGCTGTCTCCTCTTCTAAAATTTTGAGCTCCATTTCCTGTTCAAGCCTTAAAACACATACAGATAGTTAAGTTCTTTCCAAATAATCAAAATAGAATCACTTTAGATGTTCGGTATAAAATGAAATTTGTTTAAATAAATAATTACAATAACCCATACTATAGTACAAATAATATATAAATAAATTAATACTTAAGATATAATATTATAGAAACCTAAACTTCTAGGTTCTAGGTTTTGTAAACACTCTATTTACATCCACATTTTGTTCATAGAATATATCTAAATAATACACGAAAAAGGTAAAAAAAAGAAGAGTTGAATAAAATTTGAGATGACTGAGTTTTGATACTGAAGAGAACACAATTGGAGTGATCATTGATGACAAATATTCGTTAAGTGACCATCAACATATTTCTCTTAACTTTGAAGTTATATATAATATGATTATAAAACCTAAGTTGAGAGTATATTTCCTTAATCCAGAAAAATTCACAACTTCTTAAATTATCATAACAAATCACTGGCTTTCCAAAATGAAGTGTGTTATATGTTTTTAAAAGTCTTAAGATGTCGCTATAAATCAACATAAGACAGCCAAATATTAAGTATAGGACTCTAACAAAAATCAAATTTTCCAAAAATGGTCAATCTAGCAGGTTTACTCCAGATTTAGTTCCAATTAAGTTGAATTTTGAATCCATTGGAAAGATAAATAGTCATGTAAATCTTTTGCTTAAGAGGTACTTAAAAACATGTGAGTTATTAAGAAACCTTACAGTTTCTAGATAAATGCACTGCTGGAATATGTGCGTTTGTAAAAGGCTAATGTATCCAGCAGTTTAGGGAAGAGCCCAAACTTCTTATTTGACAAAATTTTGTGCTAAAAATATGTTGATAAAAGTTTATGATTTATATTTATGCCAATACATTTGGGTTTTGTTCTATGCAGCTCCTGAGCAAATACTTTTTGGTGCAGCAGTTGGATTTGCATGTTCACTGGTGAAATCATAGAACCCTAGATTTTTTGACATTAAAATCTAGTGCATTAATATAATTTACATGTTTGGATATCTAATGATCGGTGCCCGCCATATGTAAACTGCAATCTGTTATGTTTGTTGGTGGTTGTCATGCCATCCCCTTCTACCTGAGAAAAGGGGTGTTGCACTAACAGTGGTGATTCCACATATAACATTGAGCAAAGTTACTTCAAGAATTTGACAAATTAATTTATCTTAAGTCTATGTGACAGAACCCAAGACGCTACATTATTACACAGTTAACAGTTCAACCTGTTTCGCATATATACAAGCATGCACTATATTGAAGCATTCGATGCAATTAAAACCAAGTAAAGTTGACAAGTAGCAGATTGCAAAACCATCTCAAAGAGTACTTAAAGCACCAAGTCAAATCAAGTAATCAACTGATTAATTGATAAAAATGCTCTATTCTACGTAATATGAGTTAAGATAACTGCAAGCTGCGAAGAAAACCAGTCTAAACTCTAAAGTACACAGTTTTGCCCCTCAAAATTAACAGGCATGAGACAGAGTTGCATAGGTCTGACCTTGACGTCACATATGTTTAACTCGGCTAGTTTATATATTTCACATATTTGCACATTCACCGCAGCAGGGTCATAGCCTATAACTATAATAATAGCTTACATATTGAACAACGGATAACTAACCAGACCAGCTCAAAGGTGCCTCATTACTATTTTTATAAAAAAAATCACATAAAGTAAGAATTAAACAACACTAGGCAAGAAAACCATAGCTTTGTGTACCTTTTCTTTTCTTCCATTTCCTTTCTCGACTTTTCAAGGGCATTTTTGCGTTCAGTACTCGGGCTTGGAGACCCAACAGGACTTGGTGAAGACGTCCTGCTTCTTCGCCTCCTATGACGCCTGGGTGTTGGAGACCGACTTTTCTTGTGCCTAGAAACTGGCGACCGACTTCTACGCCTACGAGGGCTACCCGAATGACTTCTTCGCCTACTTGATACAGTAAACAACATGACTTACAACCTTAAATTCGGCTTCTTTGTTTATTAAAACATATATTAAAAAAAATCATCTTTAATATCTAAAACTGAATTTCATTCTACAGTTATTAAATATGTATACATATAATTATATATCCTTGATAACCCTAATTACATTTTGACACTCAGATTGAACTTGAATTTTTGTGGGTAATGTAGGCAATTAATTATGTTGGACATACACTCCGTCAATCAATTGATAAATATATGAACTGATATTTGGCCTTTAATGATTATTGATGAAGGTAGCTATATGAAGCAAAATGAGTTGAATCACAGAAAATAAACCGACCTGCTGTGAGTAGTTGTGTAAGGAGAACGGCTGCGATCCCTCCGGCGCCGGCGGCTGACCGGAGACGGCGAGTATCTCCGGCGGTAAGACGACGGAGACCTCGATATGCTTCGAGGCATAATTATTAATAATATAACAATAATATTATTATCCCTTGAAAGGTTTTCTTGGTGGTTAATCTATGCATAGGGTAGTTTGGTGTTTTTATTTTTTTAAGGACTCATTATGTAATCAACTTTAAGTTTGAGATAGGAAGAAAATGTTTTACAAAAATAAATTTACCCTATCTAATTAATATAGAGTGTTAACCATAGTGTTATGTTAAAATAAGAAGTATAATCTGTGTAGAAATGATAAAAAACGATCTAGACTATTAATTTGATATTTAAATGGTTGAGATTAGTTTGTGAAAATATTAAGTATAAAACAAGGGGAATGATATAAAAAGAATAACACATAATTGCTGATTTTCTCTTTCTTCACATGCAAGTCAAATGTCAATTCCCCTATCATTTAAAAACGCCCATAATTTTTTTATATGTTATTTAAAAAATCACTATAATAATGAGTGTTTTTTATGTTTAATATGAGTACTACATTGTTATATAAAAATTAAAAAAAAGTTAGTGAGACTTTTATACATTGTGTTATAGGTTATGGTTATTTTTTTTTCATTGTGTTTTACCAAATTGAGGTTTACCCAAATTTTGTTTTACATAATTCTACTTTACCATAGTGTTTTTTTAGAACCGGCTGTCACACCCTGTCATGGGGGTCTGGTCGTTTTATGGACAAATTAGTACCACGCGTAAATAGTGGAATATTATTGAAAAAATAACTTACAACATTTACACTAGGTATTTAAGACAATGTGTAACTACACAACTATCTCTCTTCTGACACTGCTGAAGTCCCATGGTAGGTTCTACTAATATTCTTGGCATCTAATCTTCACTGTTCATGTTCGGCATATGCCTATATCCTTAGGCATTCTCATTATAATGCTAATCCAACTTGCTATCCACATAGTATCTGAATACATGCTAAAAAAAAACTAACAAGTTGATGAGTTCGTGAGTTTAGCTCACATAAACATTATAAAAGTGTTAAAGTTTGCGTGTATGTAAGCATAAAGCATGGTGCACATCAATCAAGTCCACAATCAATCTTGCATTCGATCATAAGCCTCTCATCGACTTATAACCGAACGGCACCCGTCCCCGATTATTACTATGCTAAGTAGTAATCCAAACGTTTAGGTCATATGCCGCAACGGTCCGCAGACCTCAGTGTGGTTTACCCGACATATGGTCACTATGCGTGGGGGTCTCCCAAATAGAACTACCCATATGAGCCATGGGCTCACTCCCTGAGTTAATGATTGTGTAATTTTAAGTGGGACAAAATCATGGTAGAAAACAAGTCTTGATAAACATCACACCATAAGTAAAACCAGCATGTATCCAGCCCAAAAAGTTTAAGTAAAAAGGGCAGCACGAAACTCACCTCAGTCCGTATGTTATATGTTTAAATGAACGATAATTTATGAGCTTGCAACGATGCTAGACACCACCAAGTAAGCCTAGTATGTGTATAACAATAAGTAATTTGACAACAATGTAATATTTGTTATTGGCGTTGTCGTTCGATTGAGCTCTTCCGGTATGTTTAAGTGTTATGACTTGCTGTCGATCGTTAATTGTTAAGTTAAGTGTCCCCATGTTAACTAATCATATGTCAACCCTTAGCTAAACTAATATCGGTTCTAATAACATTCTCTAGTATTATATATGAGTCAACTTCATGTATACGTTAACCAAAGTACTAGGTTCTAAGCAATTAAAGTTTCCTTTTTACGAAAGTTCATACATATATATGTTTATAGTATCTACGTCAATTGGTCATATAACTCATGTACAACAAGTGAGAATTATAATGTACGCCTTGCAAGTTTTGACGAAGTCAATATTTTTAGTAAGTTTGGTTATCCGTAAATTTTCGGATGCAGAACTACCGTAGCCTATCACAATTTACTAACACCAACAGCCTTAATGTTTTTATTAGGAAAAAAGAAACATGTCTTTATTTCATAAAGGACGACAATGCCGATATTGTCGGTTTCACGTGTAACAACTTATAATTACGCTTTCGTAAACCAAAAACTTTTATCTTATGACTCCTCATTTATATTGGCACATAATAAAAATATTAGTGTAAGTTCTGGAAATTCTAGCAAGTTTCAATTGTAAGGTTTTGGTCCCCGTACTTCGTTTAAGCGACAAAACGCATTAACTGAAGTATAGAAATTTCACCAAATGTTTTCAAATAAATCATAATTAAAATAGAAATAAATTATATAACAAATAACTTAACAAAACATTATAAGGGTTTCCGCTTTTATATTTTATAAAATCCTTTGTTCGGTTCGTGTCGGTTTAACCAGATCTCTCTCGTTTAATTGTCGTTTCTTGCAAAATAAGGCAATGTAAATTATTTTATATAACTATGATAAAACATTTCTTGTAAATTTTCTGTAAGGAGACATCACTTCATATGTTTTCATTTTCAAACATCTATTTTGTGATTAAAAACACAAATAACGCGTAAACGCGTATCATTTTGTTTTAAAAATAAATTGTTTATATTTTATTATGACGGAAGAGCTTCAAATAATAAATCCAAAGTTATAATAGTTATCTTAAAATTTTAGTATGAAATCCATAGTTTAAAACAAAGTTTGGTTATAAGACCGACTAACCGTTCGGTTTAAAGTTATCGTTTAAGTAATTATGTTTTATTTAAATTATTTTAAATATAACATTTTCTAATTAATATTTCCTGTAAAAGTTATAATTTTATATGTTAGTATTATTTAGACTAATTTGGTGACAATTTAGATCGATAAAATATTTGTTTAACGATTTAACCGAGATAACATTGTAAAACATTTTACCGTTATTGTTTTTATAAAACGAGTTTATGAGACTTATATTTCATTCTATAAAATATTCAAGTTATGCATAACAATGTAATAGTTACATTCTTAAAGTTAACAATAATAACGCGTAATGATAAAACAAGTAACATTAAAAAGTTAAACTAGCTAGCCATTATGATAATAACGCCAAATACTAGCACATCTAACAAGTGTGCACATTATTAATAGCACGCTTAGCATGTAAGCACATTTTGTATTCATATAGACAACTGAGCTTTCCCAAATTATCAACAATTAACTCATAACACATAATTCATATAATATGTATTTCTAATAAAATGATCGTGTTTGGTTTTATTGTACATCTCAAATTTAATTTTCAAATAGCTGAACATGAATTTGGTTTTAGCAACGAACTTGGTAACCGGTTTCGCTGTCTTGACACGATATTAGCAACGTTATTTATTTTAATGTATATACATTTTTTTTATAAAACTTACAACACGGGTTCTATCAAACCAATCACATATTCGGTCTTGTCAACAAGTCAAATATTCGGTTTTAAACTACTTAGACGTTTGGTTTAGTTAATATACAAGTTATCTTTGTTTATTTTTATATGGTTGTTGGTTTTTATCATTTTAACGAGAGCTCAACCGGGCGTGCAACGAATAAATAAGGTAGACATGTTTTAAGTAAATGAAATATTAGTCGCATATTCTATACCTCATCGAGTTAGATAAGTTAACCGAATACCCGAGTCATCAGAGACTCGTTAGTGCAAGCTGACCCAACCTGAACCCGAACACTCCAGCCTCCTCTTCATCATCGTAGCTGCTGGAAGGCCTTGCTTCGCCGGATAATCAAGCGGGTTACCGGAAAGTCGTACACACCAAGCGTGTTCTACCCTAACTGCCGTAGGTGGCCTAGCACCATCCTGTCCGTTCGCCTTCAAGTCCCAGATCGATAATCAAACATGAACAAACGAATAACTCTCGTTTATATTAATCAGAAAATCTAACTCAAAAAACTGATTACAAACCCTCAAACCCTAACTCGATTTGACTCTTGATGAATCCTAACTCGGTTGCACCAACTTCTCATATTCTAATGTCTAACCATAACTCGGCTTATATAGACTAACTAAACTTGCTAATCAAGACATTACCAAATATAAAAACCCTAATAACTCCTGGGTTGGACTTTACACTTGGGCCAAACAACAATTGAGCCAACAATCACCTTTCCAATTGTTGTATCTGACTCACCCGACTCGCCCCCTAATTTTCTACTCAAAATTGGCGACTCTTCAACTTCACACTTGTCATTATTTTCTTGATTCTCCCGAGGTTTTTCTTGATCTCTTGCAATGTTCTTTGGGCTCCACTTAACTTGAAGTAACACTCGCTTCGTTTGATCATTACTCGTCTTCCCTTGGGTTTGAATCACTTCCTTGACCACACGTTTAGTTTTTTGAACACTCTTCTTTGGGCTTTGAATTTTGGAACTTGGATCTTTGATTGGAATCTGACTCGTAACCGGCTTGTATTCTTTCAGTCCAACACTTTGAAGATCCCGACCTGCAAAATTCTTCATTCCAATGATAGCTCGTTTACCGGGACTTGCTATCTTGAGGCTGATCTTGTACAATCGGTTCTTGGTCCTTGTCACCTTCATCAAAAGCTTACCTGTATCATCTTTAATGGTTAGCAAATCATGTTTCATGTGAATCTCGCATCCACCTTCCGTTGCTTGACCAAGACTTATGATATTGCACTGTAGGCTCAGGATGTAGTAGACATCCGTCAATAGGTGCTGCTCCCCCGTTTTCCTAATGTGTTGTAAAACACACGCATTTTCCGCACCATTTATCCATGTTATTATATTATATTTTATGTATTTTAACTCGTTTTAGATAAGTTTTACATAATTTTATTCATGTTGTAGGTTATGGGTGGAAAGGAAGAAAAAACCGAGCTTTTCGGAGAGCTTAATGGACTTTTACGCATACAATTTCAAGACAAAGCTCAAGGCCCGGCCCGGTTGCATATTGGAAAAGCCCAAGACCCTATTATATTATAACATAAAAAATTAAAAAAAACGCTAACTT
Organism: Bidens hawaiensis; assembly: GCF_021521415.1. Taxonomy (NCBI): domain Eukaryota; kingdom Viridiplantae; phylum Streptophyta; class Magnoliopsida; order Asterales; family Asteraceae; genus Bidens; species Bidens hawaiensis. The sequence goes on from NW_027492905.1 coordinate 296,381, forward strand.
GGGGCAACTGCTGGCCGATCGCAATCCACAGCAAGGGAGGAAGAGAGAAAAAGTTTTTTTCGGCTTAGGTGGTGGAGTTGTGACGGCTAGGGAAGGAAGAAGACACAAGAATCAAGCCTCGGGATCATTCACCATCAGTTTTTACAGCCACGAGTAGCCTCGGAACAGCCTATATCCTTACATCTTTTTCATTGTTCATCAACTTTGATTTTCTTGTTTAATTATTAACTAGTTTTGCAATTACTTGAAAGATTGATTTGTTATTGACTATTGTTGATCATTGAATGTTTGTTAAGATGATTGGTATGAGTTTAATGATGTGTTTATTAAATGTTCATGGCTGTCCAAAAAGTATGAGAGGTTAAACTTGTTAGTTCTACCTAGGGATGATGTTAATTGTTAGGTTTTGATAGGTTTTATGGATTGTTTGATTGATAGACCTTAATTGATATTGTAAAGTTTGGTTTAGACATGAAATAGGTTGTGTTTAAGGGCTGGAAATATTGGTTAATTCATTGCATAAACCCCGTGTGTCGGTTGATTAGTTTTGTGTTGATTGATCGGTGCATTGTTTGATTCTAGACGTTGTGTTTAGGGTTTGTTTGCGGTAGTTACCACCGTAGGGTTTTGTTGCATGATTATTTGGATTAAGTACAGCGGTTAAACACCTTCTTTGAGACCGAGAGGTGATAAGAAGTTAGGGTTGTCTCATTGCCTTTGCATGCTAGAATAAGGATTGCGCGAGAGCGAGCTCGTTTCTTGTCAGGTTTAGGTGTTTTGAGCGACTAGTTGATCTATTTTGGTTTAAGTTGAATTGTTCATCTATCCTTGGTTGTGTAGTATTCATTGCCATTAGGGTCGAGAGTTGGTGAGACCGAGAGGTGATCCTTCATTAGAACACGTTAGCAATTATTTCCCGGTTTGGTCGTTTTAGCCGATTTTGAGTAGTTAGGGTTTATTGAGTGAGACCGAGAGGTAATCCAGTGAGCCCGAGCGATCATTAGTCGTGTCATCTTTAGGGACCGGTGTCTTGAAGTCATCCAATCCATTAGCTTGTCAGGCCTACAGTTTGATTCAGACCTAGGTAGACGTTTTTCTCCATCCTAAGTTAACACAGTTAGTTCCCCGTTAAGTTTTCTATTTTAGGTAACTTTTGTCAGTCAGTCTAGTTAGTTCAGTTAAGTAATCAAAAATCAAAAATTAATTAAATATTTTTCTTAGGTAGGTCTTGTCTAGGGTTAGTGATCGTTAGCGTCTTACGTGTCCGCGTGTTCGATATTCGAACTTCCTAGGTCTATACTACTTGCGATCGGTACACTTGCCGGTTGTGTGTGGTTTTAGGATTTTCGTTTTATATTTAAAGCTTAGTTGTGAGGGTCATTATTAAAGGCTTAGTATGGGAAACTGTGAAAAGTTGATATCAATCGAGCATCCTCCACGTCCGCTAACTGAACTAATTGTATTGGTAGATTATGGGAATACTTCGCTACGGAAAATTAAATTTGATCCAGAAATGTCCCCCCTCTACTTATTAGGAGCTAGGAAAGTATCATCAGACGATGCTTCTGAAATTGACGGCATAATCAAAATCCAAGCATTGGCAGGTGTTGAGAACCGGGTGTTGCAAAGTTTGGGCTGGAAAAATTTAGATTTTATTAAAGAAAGGTGCTTGGGAACGTCTCAAACCAAGGTTTCCTTTAAATAATTATCTCCGGTTATGTGAATATATAAATATGCTTGTGTTTCATCAATTTATTGTGAGTAATTATTGTTGTGTTTATTTTTGCAGATGTATTATGAATTTGGAATATTCAGCACCTTTTATATGGGGAAAGAAATGCCGGACTGGATTAGGTGTAGAAGGAAAGGGCCAACATTATCATTTACCATCCCATCATCTCCTAACAAGCTCCGAGGATTCAATTTTTGTGTGCAGACGATTGGACAGAGCCGTTATTCTTTAAAATTACCATTAATCAAGATTAGTAATATTACAAAAAACCGCACCTGGATTTATCATCATTATATTAACGGAGTCTCAGATTTTGGAGCGTATTTAAGTTTGTTAAGCCACTGGATGTTTGGGCCGGATGAGATGAAAGATGGGGACCACATTACTATTACTGTAGTGGCACAGAAAAGAAACGGGAAGCTAGATATAGGGGAGGGTTATAATAAAAAAAAAGTAGTTTTCTAAGAAGACTAAGAATAAATCATAGTCATTGGATCATGTTAATCAATGGTTGAGATTTAAAATTACTAAAAACCGACATAGTTTCCTAGAATTACTCTTTCACCATTATAACTGACATAGTTTTCTAGAATTATTTTTTTACTATAGGTTTTAATGTCAAATGTCAAAAATCTATTGGTTCTTACCATTCTTAGGAAACTCTTTATTCTTATTTGAACCATTTTCTATATATATATATATATATATATATATATTACGCATGTGTAAAAAAAATTTGAAAAAAAAAATCGTTACACTGAGTTCTTTCGAGTTCTTAAAACTTAAAGGGGTTCACATTTGAAATCTCTTATATATATATATATCTTCCCTCGCTCTGTGCTATATGTCTTCAACCAAAAGAACATAATTCAATAATAAAAAAAAAGTAATATATACATACACACCATGTTTTGTCATACCCATATATACTTTCTTTCTCTCCCTCACTCGCTCCCTCTCTTCGCTTTCTCCTGCCTATTAATAATTAATTTCTCATTTAACTTATTTTAGTTGTATACATGCCCATCTATATGAAGGGCTGCTTGTTTTCCACGTTAATCAGCAAAGAGTTTTTCTGCTCTACTTTCTATTTCTTGTTTGACATCATTTGACTCCAATTTCTCTTCAACTTTTGCACGGATTGCTTCTATTCTACTTGTTGTCTCCTCCGATAAAAAACTGAGCTCCATCTCCTGTTTGAGCTTTAAAACACGCGCGTTTCAGATTTAATCCTTTTTCCAACAAACTCCAAAAACAGTCATTTTAGATGTTTGGTATGGAAAGATATTTTATTTCATTGTAAAAACTCTCCATATATTCCCACTTTCAATTAATCAAAGTAAAAAAAAAGACGGTAAAATATAAAATTTGAGATTATTTGAAGTTTTGATATTGAAATGAACAAAAGTTGGAAACTTGGAATGATCATTGATGGTAATTACCTCATTTTCTAGATATTTGATGAATCACCATCCACGGCCATTGTTAATTTTAAAGTTGTATATTATATGATTAAAGACCATTGTTAATTTTAAAGTTGTATGTTATATGATTAAAGACCTTAAGTTAAGAATATGTTTCCTTAATTTTAGAAAAACTCACAACTACTTGGAGATCAATAGATCATAATAAATCACCGGCATTCCAAATTGAAGTGTCATATGTTTAAAAAATCTTGAGATGTCTACTATTCCAAAAATGGTCAATCTTTAAACGGAAACAGGGGAACTCATTTAATCCATTTGAGATGCAATTAAGCTGGATTTTTAATCCATTGGAATGATAAAAAAATGGGTGTTGCTAAATGTACTCTCCACTCCTTTAGTTTTACTAAACGTACCCCTCTCAAAAGTTTTACATTAATACGATTTAAACCTTTTAATTTTTTCTTTGTCATTTTGTTATTTTTTATTATCATTATTATTTAAAAATATATAGTTTTTTTATACTTTGAAGAGTTTTTCTTTTTTTTTCATATTATAAGAAAGATTTTTAATTTAGTTTTTAAAAATTACCAAAATAATTGTTTATGCAAAAAAAATTTCTTTAATTAAATTTTTTTTCTATATGTGTTTCAGTATTTCACAGTTTTAAAAAAATAATTTTTAGAGATAGCTTACTTTTGTTAATAAAAAATCATATTTTTTAATCGATAAAAGAGATTAAACAACATACGAATTGATCAACAAATTGGTTCTTTTCTCATGTCATGTGACACTTATCTTATGCACCCGAACCTGACAAAAAATATTCAAATGATTTTTTTGTCCGTGAAAGACATGTGATAAGATAAAACTATACAAAACGTTTTATTGTTTTCATAAAGATGTTATATCATTATTATTCTTTAAATACATTTTATAAAGCATTAAATAATAATCATTTATTATGATAAAGAACAATACACACAAAATGAGAGAAAATAAAAAAATATAAAATAAACTGTAAGATTTTTTTATTTGATATTTTAAAGGGAGACTTGAAATGACAAAAAAATATTAGAGGGTAGTAATATATCAAATAAAATTATGAAAGGAATTGAAAGTCTAGTGAAGAGAGTATTACAAGTACATAAGGGGAGGGGTATGTTTAGCCTAACCTTAAAAAAGTAATCAAAATCTTTTATTGAAAAGTAATTTAAAAAAAAAACATGAGATACTAAAAAACTTAATTATTATTATATAATACAATTGGAAACTTTGGTGCTGCTAAATCCCAATTGGGCCACCTAGCGGCACTATGTTGGTCAAGACATTTTGAATTTTTTTTTCGTATTACTTTGGGTATCGTAACGAATGTAATGAAAACATACCGCATGCCATTTTTTTATGTTTTAGTTTCGGTACAGTAACGAACGTGACAGAACCGACCGAATTCGCATAGATTCACCACGTTTTGTTTTAGTTATGGTATCATAATGAACATAACAGAAACATATCAAATGACAATTTTGTGTTTATTTTAGTTCTGGTACTGTAACGAACGTGACGAAAACCGATTAAATTTGAGTAGACTCACCGCCTCAACGTCCGGGATCGACAACCATCGTTTTTACCAATGCATGAGTTTTACCCACCGACTCTACCCATTGGTCCACCTCAATTTTCATTTTTTTTTGTTCTATTTTTGCTTTTAGTTCCAGTATCATAACTCACGTAACCGAAACCACCGAATTCGCGTTAAATTAACACCACAACGCTTGAGTTTATCACCGCCCGAGTTTTACCGACCTACCCGGCGCAACGCGCCGGGTAAAACACTAGTTTGAAATAAATGAACTGTTGGAATATGCGTGTTTGTAAGAAGCTAATAATATTTTAAAGGAATATTGGTTTTAAATAATCCCAACTATGCCCTATTGGTAAATAACAGTTCTAATTTCAAACTTGCCTGGTCACAACTAAAAGGGTATTTGTTTATAATGGACTCGCGACTAACGGATGTTAACTCCGTTAGTCTGTTGCTTACATGGCATGCCTACTTGTCAAAAATTGCTTACGTGGCGTATACGTGGCAAATACACCTCAGCTCATTTCTCTAACTATCTCTCCTTCTCATCTCTCAGCTAACTCTCTTATCACTTCCCCAATAATCAAGCCCTCACTTCACCCCATATCCTTCATTCCAGACTTCCAGACACCACCACCAACCTCACATACCACCACCGACCCACAGCCTCCATTGTCCACCTCCTCCGGAAGGTACGGTTGAAAACCCTATTTCGATATTACCTTCGAATTCTCCCACAAATCACCCTAATTTCTTCATCCAAATCCAATTTTTGAGGCACACTTTTATCCTTCTCAGATTTCTTCTTGGCCGGCGTAACCTAGAAGTCTTCCGATCAACCGTGACGGGTCCGTTATTAATGACGGTTGTGTGGAGTGGTAGTTGGATTTACTTGGCGAATACGCCAGCCACTGTTGGCCGAATTTCTTCTTGGCCGGCGTAACCTACTTGTCAATAGCGACGTTCAGATCACGAGTGGCGGTGGTGTGGTAGTTGGATTTAGGGTTCCGAATACCACGAGTGACGGTTGCGTGGTGGTTGGATTTTGGGTTTTGGTGGTGGAATTGCTAATTAAAGATGGGAATGGTGTTAAGAGGTTGGTATTTAGGGATTGGCGATGCTAGTCTTCGCTCCGGGATTGTGCTTGCCATGGTGTCGCCGACGAGATTGATGCCATTAAAGGACTCCGTTTTGAGATGGAGTCAATACAGGTCAAACAATGGCGGTATGGGATGAAGAAGAAGGGTGAGGATTGATTGGGGCCCACTTTATGCCACATAATGAAGTTTTTGACAAGTAGGCATGCCACATAAGAAGCAGACTAACAGAGTTAACATCCGTTAGTTGCGGGTCCATATTAAACAAAAACCATTTTAGTTTCGACCGTCACCAGGCAAGCTTGAAGTTGGGACTGCTATTTACCAATAAGGCATAGTTGGGATTATTTAAAACCAATATTCTAATTTTAAAATTTACATATACTTCATATAAATAGGTTGATTTTTAACATAGTTTAGTAGAATAGTCGTTAATTTTAGGCCCGTGCCATTGTTGTGCCAGCCTCTGTTTTTATCTAGGTTTTCGCGTAGCCGTTGTCATGGAAGAAGACGAAAATGTTTCGATACATAAGTTTGATGGGTAAAAGTTTGGTTAGTGCAAGATGCAGATTGAAGCGCTACTTTGTCAGAAAGACTTGGATGTAGTGCTTGAGGATGAAAAACCAGAAAAGATGTCAAAAGCATAATGGAAGAAGTTAGACAAGAAAGCTAAGGTTTGTATTACTTTGTCATTGTCGGAAGATGTGGCGTTTAACATCAAGAAGGAAACCACAACGCGTGGTATGATACAGGCACTATCCAACATGTATGAGAAGCCATTGGCAGTGAATAAAGTCTATCTGATGCAAGAGCTAGTGACACAAAATGAAAGAGGTTGTGTCAGTTACAACACATATTAATAATCTTAATTCGATCATGTCCCGCATAGTGCCGGTCGACAATAAGTTTGATGATGAAGTTCAAGGCCTTTTGTTATTATCCTTTGTGCCCAATAATTGGTCTCAAAAAAGACTGCAATTTGTAGTTCATCTACAAAAATTACTTTTGATGGGATTCGAGACCTAATTCTGGAAGAAGATTCAAGACGTAGAAGTTCAGGCGAATCATCTGGCAACATGTTAGTTACATAAGGTAGAGATATGGGAAAACAACAAAGCAGTGGCAGCAGGAAAAAGGAGTTAGTCTAAGACTCGTAAAGATATAGAATGCTGGAGTTGTAAAGAGATGGGACACTTCAAGAATCGGTGTCCGAATGGTAAGAAAGAAGTGAACGTTACAGAAGACGACACAGATGACGGGGTCACTAGTGATGAGGCTTTGGTTTGTAGTTTTGAAAGTGACATTGATTCTTAGGTAATGGATTATGGTGCATTGTTTCATGCCAGTCACAATAGTGAAACGATGAAGAATCTAAAGTTTGTGGATTTTGGGTTCGACTTGCTAACGATGATATTCTAGAGGTTACGGATATGAGAGATGTTGATTTGATAACTTCATCCAGTATTTCTTGGACTTTGAAAGATGTGAGGGTTATTCCAAGTTTGAAGAAACGTTTGATTTCAGTTCGGTAGTTGGATGACCGGTCGTTGTATCACCAGAACGAGTTGATCCAGTTACGTTGAAAGACAAAGTCAGGTTCACAGAATCTCGTTGGCAGAAGAGGGTTCGTTTGGCAAGTAATAAACCCATGGCCAAAATGAAGATAAATGAAGATTCAGGATGAACGAACTAGGAAGGTTAAATAAGTCGGAGGACATCATGACAGTGGGAGCATAGGTTATGTTCAGTTACAGTTCTAGGTCGACAATGGATTAAGAAAACCCGTATTCCAGCTGAAAAAGTCGCTCCAGTGGATTACTTGCTGAATATGGAGAGTGTTTGTTCTCAAGATATCTCAGGATCTGAGCCCATAGCGACATAGAACGAGTCAAGGGCAAATTTAACCGTGACGCATTGGAGCTCGGGGAGTCTCAACGGGCGTTTATGTTAATTAATGAGAAGGTGGTGGAAACTTAAAGATGTTTAATGTTCATATTACAAAAGTACGATCAGGAGTGAAGACGAGAGTGCTCAAGGCCTCCGAGTGGGAGATTGTTGGGTTTATAGGCCTTGGCCAGGTTTATTATTTGAAGTTAAAAGATGAGATGGGTGCTGGCGGCCAGGCCCAAGCCTAGCCAGGTTTAGGTTTCTTGTTTAATAATTTACAAACCCTAGTTCAGTCTATTATAGGTCAGTTAAACCGAACTACATTAATCCTCGTGTTCGTTTATTGCTTTCACGTATTTGTGTTCGGTTAACTTGTTGCCAAAAATTTTCACAAATTGTTGGTATTGCTCGCTTATTAATCCGAGTATTTGGATAGTCTCTCCTTCAACACAAGCTGAATATATGGTCGGTCTTTTGGCACCAGAGATGGCCTTTGTTGTTCATCACTTGCCATTGGCAATTTAGGGTTTATAAACTTTTTTTTACCGTTTCAAGGTAACAGTGTATGCTTTGATACCATAACAGATTATTGTGGTCAAGGAATGCACATTACAAAGAAGAAGAGTTTTGGAATAACTATATTTTTATTTTTATTGATGTCTACAATATCTTGAGAGCTTATGTTTTTATACATATAATAAGAAATTACAAAGCCTAAATCAAAACCGTAAAACAGGAAAGTTTCTAAAGAAAGAAAATACGATAATAAGGGAATAATATATGCAAATCAAGGTGAGATATACACATTTTTTATAAATAGATGTGCCTCTAACATGAAGAAAAGATAAGTGTGAAAGAGACCTTTAAAAAATAAATAAAATATTAATTTACAGTTAAAAAGCTATACCGAAACAAGAAAGGCGCGTGGTGTACGACCGAAAGAAAAAGAAAAAGATAAAAGTGGCGAAAAAGACGCGTGTCAAATAAAATAACCCACAGGTGACGGTAGCAAAAGAAACAGACAGCAGCAGCAGCAGCAGCAGTACTTTACTTGTATCATTCAGTGTCACTGCCATTTTATTTTTTATTTAAATAAATAAAAACCCTATTATATAATAATATTATTACATAGATTAGATACATACACATCTGTATATCTATCTGTCCTCATTCATCATCTATACCACCACCTTTCCGTCCCCTCTTTCAGACTTTGATGAATCAATTATTCAATTAGGGTTTTTAAGGTACACATCAAATTAACCCCCTTTCTTTGATTGATTCAAGTTTATTTATCATGGGTCACGTTGATTTGTGTTGGTTTCATATGGGTTTTCTTTACTAATTCAAATCCCCCAATTTTTAGCCTTAACAGTACTAAGTTTGATCAGTTTTTATGATTTTAATAGGTCTGCTTAAATCTTTTGATCATGTATTCTTGATTGTGTTATATGATGGTTGTGTGTGTATACATATATATAGTTGTTATATGTTACAGATTGTGTGATTGTAATATTTGTGGTGTTTTTTTTTTTTTTTGCTTGTTGTTAAGCTCAGATACTACTAGACATGGCGGCCGAACTTGTGAATGCAGCAACAAGCGATAAGCTAACGGAAATGGATTGGACAAAAAGCATTGAAATTTGTGAACTAGTTGCGCGTGATCATAGGTAACGGTTAAAACTTATCTTCCTACTTGTGGTTGTGTTGCTTAATAATCTTGATTCATGTGTTGGTAGTTGGTAGGCGGTTGTCTTTGATGTTATTTTCATATGATCCAAAATTCCAAATAGTTTTGATGTTTTTGTTATTATATGTGCAGAGTAATTGCTTATTAAGTATAGAGGGATGTCAATGTAGGCATATTTGCATTGTTAGAAATGTTATGGAAATTTAGTTTGATTCCATGATACTTGAAAATTTTCCATTTTGAGTAGTTAATTAGTATAGTGTCTGTTATGCGTATGCTATTAATGCAGAATGGTTTTTTTACCAAATAGAAAGGGACCGATTTTGTAAATTTATATGCGTCATCAGTTTAGGGTTTCAGGGTTTGAGATCGTTCATATCTTTTATATGCGTCATCAGTTTAGGGTTTCAGGGTTTGAGATCGTTCATATCTCATAATGCGTGAAATTTATTTCGATTCTATTAATACCTTTTATTATGATGCCCCACATAATTTTGTTCTTTTTTCTTTTTGATGATATTCAATGATTTATATGTTGATTCTACATTTAACATTTGAACCCTACACTGTTGCGGGATATGTCGTTTACTTCATTAAGTGAAGCCTAGTTGAGCCTGAGTCGTATGCTTCCTTTTTTTCTGAATTAAGCATACTGTAATTTTCTTGAATATACATTCATTGCTCTTTTAGTTCACATTCAGCTCGCTTTGTTTCACTATACATTTTGGTCTACTTTGTTTTTTAATAATATAAACTATTTTCATAAACCTTTTGTATAATTGTATGTGAAACACTGACTGCAACAAATACAAAAACAAATCAAGGGAGCATGCCAAAATCAACACAAATCTGATTTCACTTCTATTTTTTGTCATAACCTGAATAATAAATACTTTCATGTCCATTGTGATTTGACAAATATTTTATTTTCATGCCTGCTGGTATTAATATTGTGAGCAAGACTTATAATATGTTACGACTTCCGTTTTTAGGAGATAAGTATATTAATATTTTATTAGATAAGTTTAATATTGTTTATTATTTATTAGATAAGTTTATTTTAGATAAAGATTAGGGTATAGAGTTATTTAGGATAGGGCTTCTGGTTTGTCATTTTGATTATGCATAATATTGTTTAGTGATTCTGATATCTTTGGAGAGTTGGATACCTCTCGAAAGTAAACCATGAGAGAGCCAGTCCAGCTCTTTGAAAGTTAATTAATCTATTTTGGTATTATCATGATACTAATATACTATATAAAATTCGTATATATCCTAATATCAGTAGACAAAGTTATATTCCACCTTCATCTTCAAATAAAGTCACTATATCAGTAAAAGTTTTATTTTTTAAGCTCGAGTAGTCAAATTTTTGTGGTTTAAACGAAAACTTTAAAATGACATACATCCTTATTATGCCTGCTAATTCATATTGGATTTCCCAAATCAACATACTGTCCAATTATAGATAATTAGATATACCTAGCATTGCTAACCCGTACAATTTACTTGCCATGTTTATGTGTTTAACTTTACAGGCAAGCTAAAGACGTCATTAAAGCCATCAAAAAGCGACTGGGAAGTAAGAGCAAAGATACTCAGCTATATGCTGTTATGGTGAGTTATAAATCTGTGTATAGTGTCATGAACATGTTACCTTTTATATCTTGAGTTTTCCGACTAATGTTTTGGCTTTTATTGGATTTTTTTCCAGTTGCTTGAAATGTTGATGAATAATATTGGAGAACCAATTCACACACAAGTGATTGACAACGGGATCCTCTCTATACTTGTTAAAATAGTAAAGAAAAAGGTACATTTATTCATTCCAACTGTAATGTTGTTTTATATTTGGAACATCAGATTTATGCATTTAAGTTATTTTTTTTCTTTTATCAGTCTGATCTGCCTGTACGAGAGAAAATATTTCTTCTTCTAGATGCAACACAGACATCTGTTGGCGGAGCTTCCGGAAGGTTCCCTCAGTATTACAATGCATACTATGATTTGGTGGTAGGTTTATACATTTGAGCTGCAACATATTTAACTATCATACGGTAAAATGTAATCTTTTTCTGGGATATTATTCTGTTGCCAGAGTTCTGGAGTACAATTCTCTCAGAACCCGAGACCTGAAGTTTTTCCCAAAAACCGTTCAACTTCAGACAGCAGTAAAAGCAACTCGAGCAACGGTGAACCTGCAACCGCTGTGCATGACCGGAGTGCACCACAGGAGGCCCCACCACCAGTTCCTGAATCTAGGTATGTGCTCCTATAATTATGTATAATTCAGTAACATAATTAAATAAACGAGGCTTATTAATTATTACTATTAGTGTTGTAATATACTAATATTTCTGTTCGCTTGATTAATTATATATATGTTACCGTCTTTCTTTAAACAGTATTGTTCAAAAGGCTGGATCTGCACTTGAAGTCTTAAGAGATGTTCTTGATGCCATTGATGCCAGATATCCAGAGGTACTCGAGTCGGGTCGTTTTTTACATTTTAATATTAATATATTGATACTGATGTTATTTTTATTTGTATTATTTTTACAGCAAGCCAAGGATGAGTTCACCCTTGATCTAGTTGAACAGTGTTCATTTCATAAGCAACGTGTGATGCATCTTGCAGTTACATCTCGGTAAGTTGTTTTTCTGTCGATATACATATACTAAGAAGAAATATTAAAATGCTAACATTGATGCTTTATAAAGTGCAAAAACACACGAAGTCATACGTTTTGATTATTTTGTTTGGTTATTTTAGGGATGAGAAAACAATATCTCAAGCAATCGAGTTGAATGATCAGCTACAGAAGGCGCTTACAAGACATGATGACCTTGTTTCTGGTAGACCAATGTCTGCACTAGCACATGTTGATCATGAACAGGCAGAAGAAGAAGATCCCGAACAACTGTTCAGAAGGTACGGATAACTCTGTTATTTATACTATAATATAAATTAAGTTTGTTTCATAGCGGGTTGGGTTGGGTTGACCTGCCACTTACAATTTTAGTTGGAACAATCGAGCATATATACCCATGAAAACTTTTATATTATCATTTTTAGGCAACCAAAAAGATCAATATCAAATATACCCATTGTTTACTAATTTCATTAAATACAGTTTATAATATTACCATTCCTTACACTCCTAACTCTAGTATCCTAATACATGTTTTAATAGAAGGGTATAAATATCATAAATCTAAAAATGGGTATATTTGATATTATGATTTTTTTCTTGTGTGTGGATATATGAAATTATCCCTATTTTACAAGTTCGTAATAAAATATAACCCAAATTGACATTTTTAAAGTAATGTAAATCACGATACGAGATTATTGCCATAAACCCTAACTAACATATTTGATCCGATAATGTAGTGGTGGCAATTTTAAACGTTTATGATAAATGGGTTGTTTTTAACAATATTAGTCAAAATGGGTATCGGGTAAACCTGAAAATTTTGTCTAGAATGGAAAGAAGGATTTAATGGGAGTCTATCTCAAACATGTAAATCAGCTTTTTTAAAATAAATTAGATATTTATTGTAATATTGTAGCTCTTTACAATGAAAGTTATCACATTAATTACTTCCAAAATTCGATAAAGAAATACGGAAAATTAATTTCCGTGCAACCCAACCCGACCTTATCTTTTTCAAACCACGCTCAAAATTTTGCCCATTTTGATCCAAACCAGTTACCAGTCTTGACCCATTACCTGCCCACTTTTTCACCTCTAGTTTAATATTCTCTCTTTGAATATCCTCTTGTTAATACATCTAAATTTCTTTTTTTTTTAACTAAACAACTGCAACCTTGCAGAATGAGAAAAGGAAAAGCTTGTGTAAGACCCGAGGCTGAGAATCACCAACCAGACCGTCCCTTAGGATTGCTTGGGTCCTCAGTCCCACCAGACAGGCTTAACCGACCACTTATCAGGCCCATCAGTCTGGAGCCAAAAGAAGAACCGATCACAGCCCTACCATCTGCAGCTGTATCACTCCCACCCCCACCAGCAAAACATGTTGAAAGGGAGAGATTCTTCCAAGAAAACAAAAATGACGGTTCTGCCCTTGGCGGTCACATGAGGGGTCTCTCTTTACACAGCCGAAACGCCAGCAGTTCTCGCAGTGGCAGTTTTGACTTTAGTGATTGATGCAACAAGAAGTCAAAAGTTATGCGGTTTTGATGTTTGGGGTTATGACCCTGGTGAAAGTATGTATATGTTGAATATGATTTGTTTTCTTTTATACAAATTGTGGTATGTGAATGAAGGACATGGGGATAGGTGGTGTTTTATTGAGTCAGATAGCTGATGTTAGAGGTGGTTAGTCTGTCTGATTATGGGATTTTATTTAAATGGTGGATTCTTTTATTATTGTGTGTTTTTGTTTGGTCAATGCGAATTATTTTATTATTTGTTGAGGTTAGGCTTGGGGTGCTGGTATGGGGAGATTGTTATATTTAATCCAAAATATTTATTTTGAATATCTATTTTTTAATTGATTAATTTTATATTAGAATGTGGTGTTTACAAGTATGTGTGGTTGTTTGTAACTTGTATGGGTATATATTTGTGTGTGACACGTGATCAAGTAGTCCTTTTAGCTATTTAGTCACTCATGTTTCTAGCAATTGGTTTCATAAGGATGTGCCAATACACCTAAGTGTACATATATTACATAACCACATCCTAATAACAATAAGCCCAAATAGTGTCTCTCTAACTATTAATACCAACATAACCTGGAACTGTAGCACATTTATGTATGTGGAACAACATCAACATTACATTTATGTTACAAAAATCATGTATTCATATCATCACAACTCTGGATGCTGAAGGTTTGAATCAGAGGTAGAACTCTTCAACCCATACAAACCTGATGGCTGCTCACCTGCTAACCTTGACAGGATCAACCGAGCTATGTTCTCAGCTGCAACAGCACTCGTTTCCATGGTGCTGGCTGCATTCTCAAACGCATTTACATAATATAAATGCATGTCATCCAATATAAACGGAGCGAACTCCTCAGGAGCATGGTAATGAGGGTATGCACCCCAGTTGATTCTCTTTGTCTCGCTCCTTGTACTGCCAATTATGTATCAAGTAAATCATAATATTAACATATATCAATGATTCAAGTCCATGTTCATATGTAAAAAAAAAAAAGACCTAAAATGGTGATCTAGGGTTACCTAAATATTTGATCCAACAATGCATCGGTCAAACTTTGACGAGAGAATAACTTGTAAGTAAAGTCATTCGCGTTGTGTTCTTTTAGCATAGAAATGCACGTAAATGGAAGTTCATCACTCTCTATGGTCCCGACCAATTCTGGAATGTCTGATACTGAATTTAATCCAAAGTATGCCTATGCAGAAGAATAAACCGTTATCACATATGCAAGTTTGTAACTTGATTATGATTGAATTATAATTTGAACAGTAATAAAGAACTCACTGGATTTAAGCAGCCTCTAACAAAGGTAGCATGTGTATGTTGTAATTTTCTTTCTGGGATATAAACTTGAGGGGTGAACTTAGTGGTCAGTTCGTCTAAAGGGGTGGCAACAACCGTGATTTGGCATGTGTAACTGTTTCCATTGGTGGAGTTGAGCTCGTAAAAGCCACCAACGTTTGTGATTGATGATATTTCTTCTTGAAGATGCAAAGTAACATCCGATTGGTTGATTAATCCAGCAGCCATCTGCCAGTTTCCTCCTTTAACTGACCATAAATCTCCTGATCCAGCCAAAGAAACAGCACCCGCAAGTCCACTGATTTTTACACTTTGACCGTAGTTGATTCTAGTTATAACCTGCAAAATGCTTATATTTCTACTTCAAGATGATTATAATCATCACCAAAACAATATCACATAGCATCATAAGTTACTCAGACTAGATCAAACCACACAACATATTAATATCCATAACAAAATTTTGGTTTTATGAAAACAAATAACTTACAGTAATAAGTTCTTGTATGAGTAGAGGAGAGAATTTAAGCCCTAATAATTCCTCTTCCAATGTCTGTGTTGTCAAATTGTACAAGTCCGCCCATTTCAGCATATCCTCCACATTGCTGAAAACTGGTCTAGACTCCTTGCTTTCATAATACCTCAAGAAATTATCAACTGTAACCTGCCATATAACCATGAAAACTGAAATTTATATGCGTATTATGCGTTTAGTTTATATGTAAAATTAACTATGCATATGTATACTAAAGAAAAACACCAACATAAACGTGGTAGCCAAATCAAATAAAGATTGCTTGTGTTAATTTGTGTTCGTGAACCGTTCAAGAAGAAGCTCATAATGAACAAACACGAACAAAAAATTTCGTTCGTTAGGCGTTCATGAACCGTCCGCTTGTCCAATAAAAGCTTAAAAGACAATCATGAACAAGGCCTTGTCCGGTTTCGTTTGTTCACAGCCCTACTGAAGATCATTAGGCTAATATAATTTCAAATTATCAACTGTATAACAATTGGAACATATCACTAAATATGTTAATCCATCAATATCACAACTGCATACAAGCTGAACATCATTAAGGTAATATATTTTAATCCAACCCGTTTCGGCCCAAACCCTTTTGACCCGAGACCCAAACCAAGCCGACCCGTTTGCCCCAATTCAAAAACTACCTCAACAAAATTATTCATCTTGAGAAGCGAAACCCCATATCGGAACAGCATCCGAACCGAATTCACAAGCGACACGAAGTACTGCACGACCTGACTCTTCGAACCCGAATCAATCGTCTTAAACAAAAACTTTTCACCGTCCCAAATCCCAAGCGAAAACGAGCTTTCAGAAGCTGAAGGCCCGTTGAATTTGAGATTCAACATGTGGGTGAAGTTCAAAGCATGGTAGTTTTTCGGGTGGAGAATAGAAGCACCAGCTTCGAAAGTATCTCCGGCGATGGTGACGGTGGCCATACGGCCGCCGACGACGGGATGGCGTTCGAAGATGCGGATATGGGAGACGGTGGGGGAGTACTGGCGGAGGAAGTGGGCCACGGAGGAGCCGCCGATGCCGGATCCGATGATGCAGACATCAGTCGTGAGCTGTTGGTCGGAGAGTGTTGTGAGGGTGAGAAGAGAGAGTATTATTAATATGAGAGTGGATGTCAGCATGTTGTTGTTGTTGTTGTCGGAATTGAAGATCCGGCGGGTGTACGGGTTTGACGGGACCCGGCTTTTGATCACGGGAATGGTTGGAATACAAATTTTATTATTTCTTTTTAGTATTATATAGTTGTAAAATATTTATATTAATATTGATTCTTAGACCAGTGCTAAAATATACTATTAAAATGTCTTTGTTGGTGGTTAAAAGAAAAAATCAATAATTAATATTTTTGACACGATGTATAACTAGAGCTCTAATGAGTATGCTCAATAGTCAATAAGGTCAAGATCTCGGGGAGGGAAAATTCATGTTTTCATAACCGGATCGGGTACTGAACCGGACGGACAATCGGATCACCGGTTCAGCCGGTCAAACCAATCAAACCGGCTGAACAGTTTTTGATTAAAATGACGGTGAAGGTTGAAAAAGGTTTTAATTGAAAAAAATATATATTTTTCCCGTAGTAAACTGGTTCAACCGGTCCGGTTTTTCGGTCGGAGCAATGAACCGCTTCAAATCGGCCGGTTGTTTAAGAAGCAAACGAATCTCAGAGAGGCCAAACCGAACACTGTGAAAGATAGACATTGTTGTTGGTTTTTCCACCTAAGGGGTTCATTTGGAGATTTTAAAGCACGGCAATGATTTGGTGTGTTCAGGTCCTCTCAAAACATATATACTAATTTAGAGGGTTATTTTGGGAAAGCGGACATCTAAAAGGAAACAAGGGTACTTTTTGGTCCTCATTTACCCACACGCGCTATATACTTCATCCCCGATTGCATATGGTCCGACCACTTTCTAAATTCAGAAACCACGAATCCCATATAACATCATCGATGTTGTATATCATGCAACCACATCGAATGCCACTGAAGTTGTTTGCTTTTCAATGGATTAGTCTATGAAGGTGGTGACACAGAATATTAGAAATGGCCCTAATATACTTATCATTAAGATCCACTTAATATCAAAAAAACATATGTTTATAAAACTTTTAACTAAATAAACCCCAAAACCACTACTCAACTTTGTTTGAGGTTTCGATGGCCGCGTGTGAGTGATTGACAAAACGTGGCCCGCCATAATCCATAACGCAACCACACCGATGAAGACTAGGAGGCAAAATGAGAACACGGTCAAGAGACGGGTGAGGTGAGCGGAGTGTTTTTCAAGAGACATACTAAAAAAATGGCATCTTTGTTTAAGATGGGACCGA
The DNA here is from genome assembly GCF_021521415.1 of Bidens hawaiensis. Lineage (NCBI taxonomy): Eukaryota > Viridiplantae > Streptophyta > Magnoliopsida > Asterales > Asteraceae > Bidens > Bidens hawaiensis. The sequence continues at coordinate 314,170 of NW_027492905.1, forward strand.
CATTGTTGTGGTCACGTAAAACGAGGGTGGACATGGTGCTGCAAGAAAAATAAGCAAAAAGTGAAAAAAAAAACCCAGGTAAACATTGACAGAAACATTGATCAGGAAAACCAGCAAAACAAAACAGGGATCGGTTTTTTATTGTTTACAACTTTACATACGTATATATTTTTTTAACAAAATGACTATTATAGCCTGAAAATTAAAGTTACAAATAAAGGCGGGAAAACGGTACTGGTTTAAAACATCAAAACCCACAAGGGTTTGCAGTCACTCGGACACCAATTCTCCCGCCACGAAATGGCGATTAGGGTTCTGAACGTGGCGGAGAAGCCATCGGTGGCGAAGACGGTGTCCGGAATATTATCAAGGAACCAGGGTTTGAGAATGCGAGAGGGCAGGTCACGCTACAACAAAATATTCGAGTTCAATTACACCATACAGGGCCAGCCTTGCCAAATGATGTTCACTTCCGTCACCGGACACCTCATGGAGATCGAGTTCGTTGATCGGTATCGGAAGTGGCATTCTTGTGATCCGGTTGATCTGTTCGAAGCTCCGATTCGTAAACACGTTCCTGAGGTTTGCTTAATTATGCAATTTTGTTCATAATAACAGTTTAATGAATTAGGGGTTTTGTTTTTGTGTTCATTGTGGTTTGACTTTGCGGGTCAAATGGTTATTTTGTAACTTTTGGATTTTAAGTTTATGTAGAAACATTATACTTATTTACTTGTCAGTTTTGAATTAGGATGCTTGTCTTGGCATTTAATCGAAGTGCGGTTTTTTTTTTTTGAAAACTTTAGACTTGCGTTGAATTAAATGACATTTTTAATTTACTGTAGTTTTGTTTTTCTACACTTTTTTCTGCAATATGAGGTTAGAATGTAATCTTACTGTCATGCTAAGTTCGCTTAACTTAAGAATATTAACAACGGTATGAGTATCATACTAAGATGGTGTGGCACCAAATGAGGTGGAACCGACCTAATTATGCAACCTTAAGTCAATGTTCTTTTTGTACATGCTATGTTCGGTGTCTTTTTTTTGTTTTCTTTTTGTACTTGCGTTAATGCATTTGAAATGATATACCTTCCTGTGAAATCAGTGCTAGAACACCAGTTATGCAATAGGATACTTGGCTTGGCATTTAAAATCAAAACGTGGCTCTGTTGTGTTACAAAAACATTACTTGTATTGAATAAAATGACATTTGTTAATTAAGAATTATGCTATCAACAAACATTATTTTTGTCCACTTTTCAATGCAATATGAGGTTAGGAATTTAGGATGTAATCCTGCTGTCACATTAAGGTTAAGTTAACAATTATAACATTGGTGTGCCACCAAATTAAGTTGAACTGAAATAATTATCCATTTTTTATCCTGGTTCTGTCTATTGTTCTTTTGTTTTATGATTTTTTATTCAGTGTTTTATTCGGATGGAAGTTGTGTTATAAACTGCTTAATAAATTAGGGTTTTTTTTATTGTGTTTTTTTATGAATTTCAAGTTCATGAAGAAAACTTGTAGATTAACTGGAAAGGTTCGGATAAAATCGGTTTTAAAACATCAGTTTTGCACTAGGATACCTTGCTTGGCGCCAAATAACAAAATGTAGTTTTGTTTGTTTAACAATATGATTTATTGACTTGTATTGAATAAAATGACATTTTTAATTTAGTGTTCTTCTATCAACAGACAATAGTTTTGTTTACACTTTTCTATGCAGTATGACGTTAGGATGTAATCTTATTCTTACTGTCATGCTAAGTTTAACTTAAAAGAATTCTAACAATGGTGTCAATGTTCGTTTTATACTTGTTCTGTTGAATGTTTTTCATTTTCCTTTTTGTTTTTGTATTCAGTGTTAAAGTTTTTAAAATAGTTTATATTCCTGTGAACTTGATAATCAAGGACAAGTTGGACATTAGAAGGACATTACAAGAAGAAGCCAGAAAATGCCAGTGGCTTATCTTGTGGCTTGATTGTGATAGAGAAGGGGAAAACATTGCGTATGAAGTTGTAGAAGTTTGCTCAAGTGCCAATTCTCACCTCAATATTTGGAGGGCTCGGTTTTCTTCTTTAATTGATAGGTATGGACTATTGTGGTCATATTTTGATCCCTACATAATTATATATTTTGTTGTTAAAGATAAATTAGTTTTACAAATTTTGTTTTTTATTGGCAGGGAAATCCACCAAGCTGCTCAACAGCTTGCACGGCCTAATCAGTTATTTTCTGATGCTGTTGATGTTAGGCAAGTGAGTATTCCTCATAATATCTGTTGGAACCCATGATTGTTCTACTTTGGCTAATCAATGTTTATTTATTTTTTTTTTTGTTTTTTTTACTTATGTCTGCATGAGTTGGGACGGGTTTATGCAAAACAGTTTTGCTCTAACTTTATAAAAGTAATTAGTGTCGAACAATACGAAAGTTGTAGCTTTTTAATAATAATCTAGTTTCTTGAACATGTTCTGTTTCTTTTTACGCCATTTTATTTAATTTACCTTTTTGACTTGTAAGAGATGCATTACCTGATTCAACCTGTTCATAAGTACATAGGCTGAAATCGAGATATATACTAGTTAGTTACATTACTGGACTAATTTGGAGCCATATGCAGGAAATTGACCTCCGAATCGGGGCTTCCTTCACGAGATTTCAAACAATGTTACTGAAAGACGTGTTTGTTTTTAATTTTTCTACAGACGGTAGAAACCTTGTTTTAAGCTATGGTCCTTGTCAGGTATATGGGTATTTTAGGAAGGAAATGTATTGCAAAAGTGAAATTTATATAACAATATCTATAATTCTGTGTTATTATTGTGCGTGCAGTTTCCTACACTTGGATTTGTTGTTGAACGATACTGGGAAATACAAGCACACGAACCTGAAGAGTTCTGGAAGATTCAGTGTTCTCATACAACTGATGAAGGCACTGCTAACTTTAATTGGATGTAAAGTTTTTACTATTTGTCTTTTCATGTTATTATTGTTATTGTTATTTATTTTGGATATTTGTGTTGGTGATTTAACTCGTTTTGTTTTTACAGGCGTGGGCATTTGTTTGATTATACTTGTGCAGTTTTACTTTATGAAATGTGTGTTCAAGAACCCATTGCAACTGTAAGTGGTAAAATCTGCATGCCCTCTGAATATATGAGTTTCTAAGTTTCTAAAACTAAAATCAAGTTTGATATATTTGTTCAAATTCAGGTCACAAAAGTTAGACAACAGGAGAAGCTAAAATACCCTCCGAATCCTTTAAATACTATCGAGCTTGAGAAACGAGCATCGCGGTATTTTAGGATGAGTTCTGAGCAAACTATGAAGGTTAGTTTCTTCTTTATAGGAGATAGTTTTCAAGTCTACTATTTATTTTGTTTGAATTATAAGACTTAAATAGTACTTCAGTTTTTTCTGTTAAAATGAACCCCTTTTCATGTTGTTTACTGCTTAATTTCTTTTTGTAGGTTGCAGAAGACTTATATCAGTCTGGTTTTATCAGTTATCCTCGTACGGAAACTGATTCCTTTTCAACAAGGACCGACTTACATGTGGGTATTCTTTTTTAAGTTATTCTTTTACAATTTGCAGTCTTATGTATCTAATATGAATAATTTATGCCATAAGCAACTTGAAGGATATGAATACCACATGATTATAATAGTAAATATAGTAACCAAAACAACAGTGTTGTTTATTGAATCAAAGTCATGTTCTTGGTGTCATTGACAGACTTATTATTTTTACAAACTTTTAGTTATTATTTTCTTTGTGTAAAGATATTATTATTGCTCCAGCATTTCACATAAGTTTTCTTGTTTACCTCATTGTAGTTGATAGGGTGCCATTTATTCAATACTCTTTTAATGATCCAGATACTTTATTTCATAATCAATTTGATTATAATTATGGATAGCGTTTTTGTGTTTTTGTTAATCTATAATGGCTTTCTAATTTAGCAAATCCACAAAGGTATCTAATCTTTGTTTTGGGTTGTGATTGTGTTTTGGATGGTTTTAGATACTTGTACAAGAACAACAGGGGCATCCTGTGTGGGGCGCATATGCTCAACGACTCTTGGATCCTTCATCGGGACTCTGGAGGAATCCAAGTAGTGGTGGGCATGATGACAAAGCGCATCCTCCCATTCACCCTACAAAATTTTCACCTGGAGAATCTGGATGGAGTGAGGATCATAAAGTAAGTTTTTGGTAGTGAATAGTATTGCAATATTTTATCAGAGACGAGCATGTTTTGATAATAATACTAATAATTTAACATTTATTTTCTACAGAAATTGTATGAGCTAGTCGTTCGCCATTATTTAGCATGTGTTTCTCAACCCGCTGTTGGAGCTGAAACCACAGTAGAAGTTGACATTGCGGGTGAAATGTTTTCAGCATTAGGCAGAACAATAGTTGCTGTGAGTTTTGTTATGCTCATGTGAAATTTCTTTTTAAGTTTAGCTTTTTTTTTTGTTGTAATATAATAAAATTCTTAATGATGACATGCTGACATATTGTACAGAAAAATTATTTGGAAGTCTACCGATTCGAATCATGGGGTGGATCTCTAATCCCAAACTACACGTTTGGACAGCAGGTTTGTGTAGGACCAAATGATATTATAACATTTTCATTTGCTTGTTTATGGTTATCATAATTGTTTAATATCCAATTCCATTATTTAGACATTTAATTTTCATTGTTTCCATCAATTTGTGTGATAAAAGTGTTTTATCTATAACTAAAAATTTGAAGTTCTTTTCAAAATGCATTAAAAAAAGTGTGAATATTGTTAAATGGATTGGTGTAGGAAAGTAAGTGATCAATCAACAAATTAGTATTTGGATGAAAGACATTGATAGCTAACTGTGCTACACAATCATGCAGTTCACTCCAACATCATTAACTCTTGAATCAGGGATTACAAGGCCACCACCCTTCTTAAGTGAATCTGATCTTTTGGATTGTATGGACAAGGTGAGTAACAACATTTTTTGTTTATTTCTTCACCGTTTTTTATCATCATATAGTAAGCATTATTGTCACAGACTAACAGAAACTCTATTTATTTTATTTTATTTTTTTAGGCTGGTATTGGGACAGATGCTACAATGCATGATCATATCAAGAAACTGACTGATAGGTTTTATGCTATAAAAGAGGGGTCACATTTCAAGCCAACAAATCTTGTACAGTCTTTTTTTTTTTTAAATATAAGTAATGATATAAATCTTATCTTTTATTTAATTTAACTATAAATTTGAATTTGATTACAGGGCGAGGCATTAGTTATGGGATATGATGATATGGGGTAAGAAGATTTTTTTTATCATTTTTTTAGGTTGATGTTGGCGACATGTATTATTGCTCAACTTTTGGTTTTGTTTGATAATTTCAGATATGAACTTTGGAAGCCATATCTCCGCAGTATGATGGAGGAAGACATGAAAGCGGTTAGCATAGGCAACAAGAGAAAGTATGATGTGCTGGCAACATGCTTGCAGCAGATGAAGGCTTGCTTCTTAGATGTATGTTGACGTCTTGACATTTTTAACTAACTTGTTTGAGTTAAAAGCTTCTTAAATATTATTTAATGTACTTGAACCGATATATTACTTTGCAGGCGAGGCTAAATAAAGTAAAACTCTTTCAAGCCTTGGAAATATTTTTTGACAGAACAAATAGAACGGGTGGAGATGATCAACAAAATCATGGACAGACTGTGCGGAAATGTGATGTTTGCCACGACTCAGATTTGATTCTTAGAAAAAAGCCGGTAATTTTTCTTTACAGTTTTTGTCACATGTACATTCATACTTGAAGTTTTAGTTGTGCAAGCTACTATGTTTGCATAATTTTAATATTTTACCTAATGTATACTTTTAACTATAACATGATTTTCTTTTCTTACAGGATGGAAAGTTCATGATTGGCTGCTCAGCTTTTCCACAGGCAAGTATATGGCTCTTTTAGTGCCGTTTTCTCTTTGAAGGACACAAATGGTTTCCTTTTGTCTAATATCAACTTGACACATTGTTGCAGTGTAGAAATGCCATCTGGCTTCCTGGATCCATATCAGAAGCAGCTGTTACCACAACTGTTTGCAACACGTGCACTTCAGGTTGATGCATAGTGTTTATTTAGAATCTTAATTTTGTAATATTGTGTTTCATCTGTGTAAATATGTCAATCACATTATAAATTAAGATTGTTTCACAATTCACAGGACCTGTTTTCAAGATTCAGTTCACATTTCGCAGGCTGGAAATACCACCAAACTTCGATGTCCATCATTTAGGTGATCTATTCTGTATACATCTTTAGCATGGAGATCTTTTGATTTATTGCTAAATTTTAACTGATTCATTTCTATTTTGTATTTATCTTTTAGCTAATTTTAATAATAAAATATAGAGTTAAGTTCTGTTTTCGTCTCAGTGATTTGACCAATTAAAACTAGTTCAGTCCAAAATTGAAATATTCAACCCTTAGTCACTATGGTTTTAACACTTTTCGTCTCTAACACTAACTCTGTTAGAATTTTCTGTTAGTATTTATGAGATGACCAAATTACCCTTGTTTATTAGCTTGCTTTGGACTAAGCAAATTTAAAAGCTAAACCACAGGGGCGAAGACCAAACTTAACTCTATATTTAACTTACTAAATAGTATATCTATTTAATTTATTATATATGTAGTTAAAGTTTTGTTTTCGTTCATGTGGTTTAGTCATTGTAACTAGTTAGTGTTATGAGATAGCTTATGGAAATGTCTGGTTCTGGACATTTTGTTTTCGTTAAAATGGCCAAACCAGGGACAAAAACAACACGTAACTAAGATATTAAATTGGTCTTAGAGAGTTAGGAGTTTCTAAAACACTTTTTAGTGAATTCTAATATTTTTTATATACCAAAAGATAATTGGACTGAACTATTATGCCCTTAATCTAGGTTGTGTTGGTGGCTGTGACGATATTATGAGACAGCTTATGGAAATGTCTGGTTCTGGACATCGCAGTTCTTCAAACACACCAGGCATGTCTTAGATTTTTTTAACATTTGTTCAAGACTTTAAGCATTGGCTTCTTTTTATAGTTTACACCTTGTTTTTTTCATAGTTTGACTATATGTATACATACTAATTTTATTCAGCCAGAGGAAGGGGGATCACTGCACCTTCTAGAAACGATTCACAAAATAATAATAATCAGCATCAGCCGCAGCAGCAGGCCACTTGCAGTTTTTGTCATCAAACAGGACATTATTCTAGTGATTGCTATTCATTGACTTCTCAAAACCGTAGTGCTCGATCACAGAGAGCAAACTCAAATAATGGTATTGCTTATGTTTTTTTTAAAATGGTTTTTACTTCAATGTTTGACCAACAATTCAAACACATTTAAAAGTGACATTCAAACGTTAAAGGTAGACGTGGCAATTTTGACCCATTACTTGCGAATTGTCAATCCGGTTTATGTTTTATATTAAAACGATCAAAATCTATAAAGGGAACGGTTTGGAAGCTGCCCAAAGTGTATTTTCAATGCATAAAATTTTCTAATTTATGTTATTTAATATTATAAAATTTTCAGAAAAAGTGTATTACTTTTGTGTACAGATTGTTCTTGAAGTTGCAAACCAAAAATTGTTTACCTTTTTATACTTGTTTTTGTTAATTCCTATCTCTCTAATGTGGATATAATTGTGCTGTTGGATACAGAGTATAATATTTGGGGGACTTTAATCTATTATATATTAATGCAGGGGATTCACTGATTCCTTGCCCTACTTGTGGCACACCCTGCGTTTTGAAAACCGCCAACACAGATAGCAACCGGGGAAGAAAGTTCTACTCTTGTCAGTCACAGGGTTGCAAGTTCTTTGTGTAAGTATTCTGGATTCATTATTCAAAAGGTAGAGATGGTAATAATAATCTAAGTCTTGACATAAATCTAAGTTTCATGTTATGACCCGTTAAACCTGTTTGAAAAAAAGTTAAACGGGCCAAAGTTTACACCTCTATCAAAATGCAACTTTTCATGATGTAATAACAAACTGTGTTTGCATGTTATGAAGCTGCTGGGAGGATAGTGTCCCCACTACACGAGGTGGCGGTGGCAGCTCAGGTACAACCGCCGGCAGAAGGGGTGGTCGTGGTGGCGGCAGCAGTTCAGCTGCAACCACTAGCAGAAGGGGTGGGCGTGGTGGTGGCCAAGGTGGCAGCGATGTGAGGTTTGTATCAGCCACAGGTGATCCTGTTTCTGGCAGAAGTTGCTTTATTTGTGGTGATCCGTCACATTTTGCAAATGTGTGTCCAAATCGTGGTATGCGAAACTGATTTGGCTTCAACTATATGCTGTAATTAATCACTAGAAACTTGTCTTCCGTTCTTCAAACCTCAAACTGTACCATTTAGCATGTAAGTAACCATGTTTGGTGAATAAAACATGTCTTTTGTATGTGTTTTTTTTTATTTTAGTGAGATAATTGCTAGTTACTTTAGTGTTTCGACACAAGTCGGGTAGTTATAATGTTCCGGTTTAAGTCCGGATAATGTTATTATAGTTTATTGTTAAACTGTACTACATAAACATTAACTAATAAATCGGGTAGCAATCATATTTGAAAGTGATACAGAAAACCTTCTAACCGCAATAAGTTGATTTACATAAGAGTTTGGGGAATAAATACAACACTTCTAACCATTACAAGTTCATATAAGCTACAGCTATAAGAGTCCTCTTTTTTCCTTCATATCGCTATTGCGTTTACAGGATGACAACCCTTGTATTTTAGTAAGCGTGGCCAACGTGAATTCATCAGAGTTATAATCAGTTTTAGTGATGAAATCACTCTCCAAGTATGAACAATCAACATGGTATGATGAGCTCCTGCTTAGCCAACAGAAACACTACACCTCCTTATTCAAGGTGCCTATATCATTAACTTGTTGCGCAGTCAGAAGGTCTGCCACGTCATTAAGAGGCAGCGTCGTTCTGTATCTACAAGCTGAAGAACATCATTATGCACGTAAAAGCCATCGCCTTCTTGTGAGGCCAGGATGAAAGTTTGAGCAAAGTTTCGTTCCACATCAGCATTGCCGATCAAGGTGCCTGATACTCCTACCATCACTGAATCTTGAGCATACACATTGTTTAAATCAGGAATCCATTGCACAACATTAGAAGCCATGATCTCATCATTAATATCCTGCTCCAAAAACTATCATAAATTAATATATATCATGCTTCGTTTCTTGATAACCATCTTCATCTTAGACACAAAAATAGTTTACGTCAAATTTATAATTTTTCAATTAAAAAATGACTAATAATTTATCTTAATTTTAACAAAATTTAATAATTCACAAAAAAGAAACATTTTAAATTACAACTTGTTTAAGCATGACATTTTTAGAGTTATTTGTTAATAAATGCAATAAACAAATAAACATAAACAGTTAAAGAAATATTAAAAAACTCACCACCACCGTTTACAATATTAATTTAAAACCTATTTTCATATCAAAACTCCTATGAAAAAAAGAAGTAATTGCTTTCGAGTTATATAACATAAACATGTAACCGCAAAAATAAATAAATAAATGAATAATAAAAAAAATAAAATGCTTTGTTCAAGTTATGTTACACAAACATGTAACCAAAATAAATAAATAAATGTAACAACCTAATAAATGGAAATGCTCTCAAGTTATATAACTTAAACATGTAATTGTATATTGCATTTTCTGGTTAACATTTTTTAAGTCATAAAAGAACCACACAAAAATGACTAGCTTCGAGTCAATAAATACATTTGTTTTACGAAATGAAGTAACTGTAGTGTTTCGTACATTTTGTTAAAATTTTATGGTTAATATTATAGAAAAAATTAAAAAAATGGAAAAAAAATTTTTGTAATACCTATAAGAATAAAGTTACATTTTTTTAGTTATCATCTTGAATTGCCATTTTTTTTAAAAGTTACATTTTATTAGTTATACATTATGAAACAGAAAAGTTACATTACATTTTTAGGCCGAACCAAAACTAAAAATTGTAACATCAACACTCGTACTTTAAAGAAAAAACAATAAAATTAATCCATATTAATTATACACCTAATCATACTCAATTAAGGATGTATTAGAACTTACTAAATACTAATAACGCGTAAGTTCATTTCAAGGCCCACGAGTTCAAGGAGCTTGAATCCATCCATGTCTGGCATATGAACATCACTGATCACAACGTCAAGCCTGTTTCGATTTTCTTTTAATGCATTCAATGTTGCTCTTGTTGGACATGTGGCTACAACTGAAAAAAAAATGTTTACTTTATGAACACAAGTGTGTGTATGTGTATGTGTGTGAGAGAGAGAGAAAGAGTTTATTTCAAAAGTGTTTTTAGTGTGAGAAGTGCGAAAAGAAATACTGGTCAATCATAAGTTTTCTTTTTAATTACTGATTATTTAATTATAGAAGTATATTAGTAATAAGTTTAGGAGTTTCTTTTGTTAATTAATACTAATTAATGTTAACTTACAAATGATTATACATTTAGTTTTATTTTTTAATTTGATTTAATCTTTAAATAATTCATAAAACAAAACCATCATACACATACTATAAAAAATATAAATATATTAACCATCATAAAAACAAATACCTACACAAATCATAATATTAACCTAGACATACAAAAACTAGTTCATGTTATCACCTAAACAGCACATAACTAGTTCATGTTAACCTACACAAATTACAATAATAACCTACACATACAAATTTACTTCATGTTATAGCCTACCAATTTATATTTACCTACACATATCAGAATATTAGCCTACATAAACAAACCTTGTCCATGATATCGCATACAATAAATAGTATTAACCTAAACTTGTAAAATATTCGCAATGTAGTAACACATCATGTTTTTTATAATTTTAATTATTTAAAAATCTATCTATTATGTGTAGGCAAGTACAAGTTATGTGTAGATGAATATTATTTATATGTAGGTGAAATTAAAATGAACTAACAAGCTGTGTAGGTGAATACGATATATGTGTAGGTAAATATTAGTTATGTGTTGGTGAAAAATAAAAGAAACAAAATTAGTGTAAGAGAAAATAAGTTGTGTTGGTAAATACGAATTACATTTTGATAAAAATAAAAATAACTAACAATTTATATAATTGAATATGAGCTATGTGTAAATTATTATGTTACTTGTGTAGGTGATCAATTTAATACAATTCACCTACATATACCTTTTTTTATATGTAGGTAAAGATAATTCAAATTTATAACTTTCTACAAAATTAATGTGGAGAATATTTTAGGAGTAATTAGAGGAATTAATGCATTGAACAAATAAGAGATAATCAATGGTTGAGATCGACTTCTCGCACTTCTCGCTATAATATCACTTCTCGCATGAACCATCCTATATATATATATAGGGGCATGATTAAAAGAGAACTAATTCTTAAAGAGAGAACTAATAAAGAAATATTTTTATTTTTTTAAATCTTTTTTATTATTTTTTATTTCATCCTTCTTATATATTATTACTTTTCACACAGATAATAATAATAAAATAAAAATAAAAAAGTCGATGTAATACATATATACAATAGTGTTGAATTGCATATTCATTACAATTCTATTGCACATATGATATGCAATACACGCTATTGCATATATATAACATATGAATTTTTTAAAAAAAAAATTGGAACAATATCAACATATAAGAAATATGAAAGAAAAAAATTTGTAAAATATTTTTTTTAAAAATAAGTTAAAAATATTTCTTTATTAGTTCTCTCTTAATCACAACCTCTCTCTCTCTCTCTCTCTCTCTCTATATATATATATATATATATATATAAAGAGAAAACTCATCTTTAGAGAGAAAACTTAAAAACTCATAAAGAATTATTTTTAATTAAAAATAAAAAATATTTTCAAATTTCTGTTTTTGCCATTATTCTTATATTTTCTTACCCTTTGCTCGAAAAAAATAAAAAAAACAAAAAAAAACCCATTGTAATGCACATACGTATTATTGTGCGACACCGTTATATTACACATGTGTATTACTATGTATTTTTAAGTTTAATAGTGTTTAATTGCGTATATTCAATATTTGTGTATTGTATATGTGTAGTAGTGTTGTATTATATGGAAAAAAAATAATAATAAAATAAAATCGATGTAGTGCACATGTGCGTTAATGTTGTACTACACATACGCACTAATATGTATTCGATGTGTGTATTAGTCTTATATTGCATATATACAATAGTGTGTATCAAATATGTGCAATAGTATCGTATTCTATGCAATACAAACACTTTTGCATATATGCAATGCACACTATTACAAATGTGCACTACACCGACGAGGTTACCGGCAAGAGTTTTTTTCTTGTTTTGGAACCAATAACAACATATAAGAATAATGGAAAAAAAAACTTCAAAATTTTTTTTTAAAAAAAGTTAAAAATAGTTTTTTATGAGTTTTTAGTAGTTTTTAAGTTTTCTCTTTAAAGGGAGTTTTCACTGGATCCCACCCCGGGAGAGGATCAAGAAAAAACTCATCTTTAGAAAAAAAAACTTAAAAACTCCTAAAGAATTATTTTTATTTAAAAATAAAAAAATGTTTTCAAATTTCTATTTTTGCCATTATTCTTATATTTTCTTACCATTTACTCGAAAAAAATAAAATATAATAAATAAATAAATAAAAATAAAAAAAAATCCCGCTGTAATGCACATACGTATTATTGTGGGATACCGTTGTATTACACATGTGTATTACTATGTGTTTTTGAGTTTAGTAGTGTTTGATTGCATATATTCAATATTTGTGTATTGTATATGTGTAGTAGTGTTGTATTATATGAAAAAAAAATAATAATAATAATAAAATAAAAGTCGATGTGGTACACATGTGCGTTAATGTTGTATTACACATACGTACTAATGTGTATTCGATGTGTGTATTAGTCTTATATTGCATATATACAATAGTGTGTATCAAATACGTGCAATAATGTTGTATTCTATGCAATACAAACACTTTTGCATATATGCAATGCACACTATTACACATGCGCACTACACCGACGATGTTACCGACAAGGTGTTTATTTTATTTATTTATTTATTTATTTGGAACCAATAACAACATATAAGAATAATGGAAAAAAAAGAAACTTTAAAAAAAATTTAAAAAAAAGTTAAAAAGAGTTTTTTAGGAATTTTTGAGTTTTCTCTTTAAGAGGAGTTTTCATTAGATCTCACCCCTATATATATATATATATATATATATATATATATATATATATATATATATATGGGAAAGATCGATAGAAAACTTAAAACTCATAAATAAATATTTTTAATTAAAAAAATATTTTTAATTTTTTTCTTTCATCCTTCTTATTTGTTGTTATTCTTCTTCATAATTTAAAACAATAAAGAAAAAGTCGATATAATGCACGTACATATGCAATAGTGTTGTATTACATATGTACAATAGTGTAATATTATATATGCTCAATAGTGTTTAATTGCATATATCCAATAGTGTGTATTGTATATGTGCAATAGTGTTTTGTATTATATGCAAAAATATAAACAAATAAATAAAAGTCGATGTAGTGCATATGTGCCGTAGTATTGTATTGCATCTATGCAATAGTGCGTATTTGATATGTGCAATAGTCGTATATTGCATATATGCAATAGTGTGTATTCGATATGTACAATAGTCTTATATTGCATATATGCAACGGCGTTTATCAAATATGTGCAATAGTTTTGTATTTTATGCAATATAACAATTTTGCATATATACAATACGCAATATTGCACATATGGACTACACCGACACGTTTTTTTTTTTTTTTAATATCAACATAATTTTGTTTATAATTCTCTTTTGTTTTTTATTCATACAGATTTAATTTTGATTTTAGTCTATAGAATGTTGTATAAATAATTTTAAGTTTTAACTTTAATTTTGTAACGTGTCTTGTTTATGTAATTAGGCCGAGTAGATACCATTTTCCTAAATAATTGAATGGCTTTAGATGTTATCTTTTCGAATAGCTAACTTGGAAACACTATGACCAATCAACATGTTATAATCCATTGCTAATTGATTTTTTAATTCCGTCTGTACGTGAGATGAGGGAACAACACCAAACCTAAATAATCAAAACATGTAAAAAAACACAAATCATTAATATTTTAGACATTTTAATAAGGAACCGAAAAACAAATGCTGAAAAATTCTAAATTATTTTTTGATGAATAATTTCTTCGATTTTCAAATCGATCTGAGTTAGCATATGTCTAGGTTACATCAACACAAACGAAATCAATGCGTATAAGTCCATGTAGCTACTACAACCAAAACTTTTGCAAAGCGGGTACTTTTGAAAACCAACATTGATTTTGAAATATGTTTTGAAACATTAAAAGGCAAATCAGATTAGATAAAATATAGAATAAACACTTACATCGCCAAAGAATAAGAGATGACGTCTTTGGATAGGGATGTGGATGGATGAGAGATGCAACGGCGATTGAGTTATTACAGTGAAAATGAAATTGATTCGTTTAAATAGAGCCTATGAAGTTACCCTAATTTAATTTGCAATAAACACCCTAAACAATTTAAAAGTTTTCACTTACAACTCAAATATTATTGAAAATATCATTTTGATATATCATGATACAAATTATATTTTAAATATCTTTTAATTACTGATGTCATATCTCAAAATTTAATTTGATTGTCCAATATTCATTTTATATTCATCGAACAAAATTTTATAATATTTGGTACACCCATTTCCATATCTTTACGACTATTTTTATATCATCATCTATTCTAAACCCTATCAAGTGTAAAACTATCCTACCATTTTCTAAAAGATGGGGTTATGTGTAGGAGTAGGAGCAAGAATAAATGATAAGTTTGTGTAGCTATTAAAAAAACCTATTATTTTTTTTCTTAAGCAATAACTATTATATGTAAGGACTTTGGTGCCGCTAAGGCCTACTGAGCCACTTGATAGCATCATATTTGTCCACGACATTTTGTTTTACTTTCGGTTTCGTAATAAAAGCAACCCGACCATTCCATTGTCAACCCAACCCAACCTAATCTAAATTTTCACTCTCATTCACAACCCAACCTCAACCAACATTTTTGTTATATAAATATAATTTATGATTATTTAAAATATATAAAATAAAACTTTAAATAATAAGTTCACGAAACAATAATATTATATCGGAAAACTAATAAGAAAAAAAATACATATTTCTGAATAACCTCGTTTTTAATAAAATTTATGTCAAACTGTTTAGGGAAAAAATAAACACTGTTGTGTTTTTAGATTTCTTTTATAAAGTTAACAATTTAAGTTATTAAACAAAAACCAACTTGTCCAAAATATTATATTAATTGTTAAAAAAAAGGATAAAAGATAGAAAAACATGAACTAGTAATTGCATAACATGTGGCATAAAATGGTTTGCAAACTAGCTTGTTTTGGTGAACCAGTTTGGGAGAATCAACTATAAAAAAATAACTTTTTTATTTTCTTTAATGCCATGTGGTAACCTAACCCACCATTGGGTTGCCAATGGGTAACCCAATGGGAATGATCTAATGTCAATTATGGTTTTTAGCTTTAGTTCCGGTATCTGACTGAACGTGATGAAAACCGATCGAATTCGCGTATGGTCACCGAAGTTTGTTTTAATTCCTGTACTGTAATAAACGTAACGAAACCGACCAGATGCCAATTTTGTTTATATATATTTTTTGTTTTAGTTCCGGTACTGTAACGAATGTGACTGAAACCGACTAGATTTGTGTAGACTCACTGCCTCAATGCCCTGGGTCGACAACGTTTGGGCTTCCCAACGCCCGAGTTTTACTGACCGACGCCGCCCCACTGGTCCACCTCATTTTTTAATATTTTTTTTGGTTTTATTTCTAGTTTTTAGTTCCGGTATCATAGCGCATGTAACATTCGTCATTTGATTCATTTTTCAACACCGAAACACGACTTACTTTAATTTTTTTTTTCTTGATATAATTCAGACCTTTGTTCATTAATAAAAGTTGTTTATTCATGTTATTTGTATTGTTTTACATTTATGTTTGCATTGTTACAAACTCGATCGTAAATTCCATCTTATGCATTTTTTTACATTTATTTCTCTTATGTAATTTTATACTTTTATTTCTCTTAAACGATTGTAAGTTCCATTTCATGTTATTAACTTTAATCATGTTTTTATTTATTTATTCAAATCGTGCAATTAGTCAAATTTAAGACCATTTTAATCGATTTATGTTTCGTATGGATATTTTATGATGATATTAATCATTCATGCATGACCACGATTTCTATGTTACAACTTTACCTATTATGAATTGGTAACTAATTTCAAAGCTATTAACACCCCTTAATCACCTTTGACCCAATTAATCCAATTGAAACATCCAGGAAGGATTCTCCTATAAATAGGTGAGTCATTCCTTGCATTCATCTTTACCCCAACACAATTCACAAGAAATATTATCTCTAATTGCATCTTCTTGCTAGTTTGACTTTCAAAAGTTAATTGCCGAAGTTCAAGTCTTTTCCTTATTATTTTCTTGGCCTTTCCTCGGGTATATTCAAATTAGTTTATGTGTAATACCATCGTTAGAATATGATGCCATGCCAAAACTAAATTGACAATGGTGTTAGTTCATAAAAAACGAACCCGGCTCACTTATGTTGTAGTTTCGGTAAAGCTTGAAACTTTTTAATATTTTAACATGCATAACATATTTCTTTCATCTTTATAACTCTAAAACCATAAAAATAACATGTTGAACCAAATTTGATATTTTGTTACATTTTCGTTCGATCAAAACCGAACCACTCGCTAAAACTCCATTTTCTACATCTGGACCCGTTTCAGATTTTTCTTGAAGCGTACACCTTCTTTAACATAATTAAAATATTTTTCACTCACAAACTTTTCTAAAATACATTACCATTCCATTATATTGTTTGGTTACCATATAAGAATGAAATGAATAATCATTTTATTGTTA
Source organism: Bidens hawaiensis (assembly GCF_021521415.1). Classification (NCBI taxonomy): domain Eukaryota; kingdom Viridiplantae; phylum Streptophyta; class Magnoliopsida; order Asterales; family Asteraceae; genus Bidens; species Bidens hawaiensis. Next base: position 331,330 of record NW_027492905.1, read on the forward strand.
TTTTTTTTATTAAATAGTAAACTATACAAACGTATATTTTTGTCTGTTAATAGAACGGTAATAACATAATACGATATAATAATAAAAATATAATAATAGTTATACTACAACAAAATAATAATAATAATAATAATAATAATTGTTGATAATTTTTCATTCCATTTTGAAGGAATGAAAGAAAAAACAACTTTTACTAAGGAATGAAAAATGCTATATATGGAAGGAATTTCATTCATTAGGAATGAATCATTCCATTGATTAATGCCAACCAAACATGTTTTATTTCATTTCTTTGGAATGATCCATTCCATTCCGCTTATCATTACTTAATACCAAACACTACCTAAGCTAACATATCTAAAAGCTATTCTTTTAAACAACTACACTAATTATAGTGAAATATATATATATATTTCTTCAACTACACTAAAAACTCCAAACTTTGAACCAAATCCATGTCTTTTATTCATTCTTCTATGTTTACTTGAACGTTATTTTGATTTTAAAATTATTTTCTAGGATATCGCCTCAAACCGTACTCGTCCGATTCAACTGGTTATTTACTTAGTTCATCTTTCGGTCACTTAGTTTTATCAAGTGAGTTTTATAACCCCCTTTTCATACTTTTAACATTTTTGGGGTGTAACATGTTACTATGTTTTCTCGTTATTTCATGTTCATTGTTTACAAATCGATTCGTAATTATGTCATGCATGCTAATAATATTTCTTTCATATTGTTTATGATGACTATACATGTATAATATACAATATGCTTATCGCTTTATGGTTGGTACATCAAACGTCAAACCGGGCCAAAGGGTCCGACAAGGCGTACCTGCGCTACCTATCCTTCAACTTCGGTTGTAAAGAATGGTGGTATCATATCGTTCCCCTAGGTTGGGGTGTTATTTTTTGGTTGCATTCCATTTATTTTATGAATGGATATATATTACAATGTGACATGTGAATTGATGTGTGTGAATATATATATAAATTTGGATAAAAGTTCCACACAAATCGGGTTTTAAAAATAGGTTTTCACCTACAACTAAACCACACACGAAAGGCAAGGGTACTTATCGTTTGTAATAAAGTGTCGGCAAGAACCGAGTGTCAATCCATGGATACGGTAATTTTCTAGTACTAAATCTTTGTAAATGACTAACCAAACAAAAAAATCTTAATTTGAGTTTTTAACTAACTAAATTAGCATACAACAAAACAAGTAAAAATACAAGAAACAATCAATCCAACAAAACTACCTAGACATGCATCCACTCTACCAATGTGATAAAATAGCAATGATATGGTAAACATCATGAATCTAAACATAAATACTAGATTACAATCAAGCAACCTAATACTAACAATTAATCATCATGATGGGTTTTCAATTAAGAATTAAACATAGACTAACTTGTTTGTCAAAACAACAAAGTCTCATAATCAAAGGAAAGCTAGCATGAACAACATTCTAACCACCTAAAATTACACTAAATTAGCTAAACTCATGAATTGAACATCAACTTATGAAACTTTAACTAGCAAGTCATCACCAAGTCAAGAATCATAACAACACTCATCAATTTTCCAATATCAAGTGTAGGGTTTCATGCTCATCAATAATATTATAACCAAACTAATCTTTACTAGTCATTCCTAACTTAGCAATGTAAACAAAGAAACATGAACATTCAAAGTTTACAAACAAACATCTAGAACATAGTTTTCCAACATGAATGCCTAAACATTTGTAAGACTAACAAGGTATGCAATTCTAACAAGCATGAACACCATCAATATCAACTCATAACTTCAACATTTCCTTGAAAGAAAACCCAATTACCATAACCATACATAGATAAAAATCACAATAGTAAAAGCTTCAACAATGTCTAGATAGTAAATGTTTTTAGTCCATAAGGCTTAATACAACTACAATCAATCTAGAAATAAGCTTACAAAAAACATGCTATTAAACATAGAAATGCAAACCAAAATCAAGCAAGGATTGAAGGATGGAATGATGAATCTTATGTTGGTGGAAGCCTCCAAGAATCCCCTAAAATTGTTGCACTTGATTGAGAGAAAATCCCCAAGACTCCACACCATAAATGAAGAGAATTGAAGGCTTATAAGCTGTCTGGTCACTTGGCACGGTCGTGCCAAAAAGTGCACGGTCGTGCCCAGATATAGTAAGTCAATGTTTTGCTTTCTCCCGACCAATTTTGCAGTTTTCTCTGATTTGGCACGGTCATGCCAAAAAGTGGCACGGTCGTGCGACTCGGCACTGGCAAGCATGGTCGTGCAGGTCTAGCACTGGCAAGTGCACTGGCAAGCATGGTCGTGCACGTCTGGCATAATGCTTATTTTGTCCCCGAAACGCCCTTTTTGCATGTTTTCTTTGTCGGGCGGGCGCCCGGACCTGCAAATTCACAAATAACTCAAATAAGTACCTAAAACAATGAATTTGCATGGAGTTCGGGATAAATATGAAGGTAATTTGATGCAATAAGATGTACACTTGTGTTACATCATGAATCGATAATCATTTTTTATATCATTATACATATCAACTTATGAAATCTCACCAACATACGTTTTGACAAAAATATATTATTTTAAACATGTTATAGGTTGAATCGATGATGTGCAAACGACGAAGGAAACTAGTCAAACTTAAGATATATTAAATATACCTTTATTTGTTATTAGATTAAATGTTCTTTGTTGTTCAATTATGACAAATTGTGTACTTGCTACTTTATGAAATGAAATAAATATATTTATGGTCACTTTAATAGTGTTACAAGCTTATGAGTGATTTATGCGTACCGCCCAGGCGTATTCCGCTTAAAGCTGTTGGATATTATGGACCGGTTCGATTAAGTCAACGCGACTGACCAAGTTATGACCGAGAGAGTTACGCCTCAGGTGAGGAGCATAAAACCCGCTTAAGTTAGCTAACCGGGTTTTACATATTATTAACGAGATGGAAATATTTATGGAATGAGCTTTGGAGTTAATGATGGGCTTGGTGGCCCAGTTAGAATTAACTACTTTATTAGTTAACCTTATCATTGTTTTGAAAGAAAAGGAGATTAAGAAAACCCTAGCCACCAAGAGGCTCTCAACCCTCTCTCTCTACCACTACCGCCGGCCTCCCGCTGCCCGCCGGAAACCAACGCCGGTCAACCCCTACCAGTCGGAAGAGGACCGCCGCCGCTGTCCAGCCACCGTCTCTGACACCCCTACTTGAGCGGAAACGCCTAAGTGTGACGTACAGATTGCTCAAAGCACATGTGATACTATTATGTGACAATATTATCATTATTTATTCAAACTTCAAGTACAAGTTCAAAACAAGGAAATAACATTTAATAAAAGAAAAACTGAACAACTTGTCCAATTATTTTGATAACCTAAATCTAGTGTCTTCATCAAGCTTCAACCTCTAATAATCGTACCCGTAGCATGTATATAAAATAAAGTCAACCAACAAGTAATTGGTGAGAATCACACAAGTTTGATATATACGTAAATGAAAATCATACGATTCTATGAACAAGTGTAAAACGCAAGTAAGATCCTTTCCAGTTGGTAACAACTAACGTACTGAAATAATCACATGCAAGGTCCTTTCTAGTTGGTAACAACTAACGTACTAGGATCGGGGGTCCCTTTTCCGCTCATAACACGACGGTCCTGAGTGCAAAGGGGGTGTATAATCATACTTATCGAAGCCACTACTTGAAATTGAAATTGAAGCAAGTAAGCAAGCAAACACACAAGTCCATAATGCAAACTGTAGTTTGAAAATGAATAACTAAGTAAATGCTTTGAATAGGATATACATGCTACCCCCAAAATGTAAAGGTGTTTAAAAAGGGGGTGTGAGAAACTCACCTCGAAAATGAGGACGATATTTGAACTAGTCGAACAAACGAGGCAAAGAATCGAGGTGGATTTTCCTAAACAAGTATATACGTATGCTAGGTTTTAACAACAAGTCTAAACGGAAAGGAAACTATGACTAATTGGGACTTAGGAATTTTTTTATTTAAAATGAGATTAACAAAAATGAATTAAACTTTATATGCACCATTTGATATTTATTTGTTGAATAATAATTTGAAAATGAGTAATTATATCTTATTAATAAGTTTAAATAACATGATTAAAAACAATTTATGATTAAATGTTTTGTTTTATGTTAGTAACATAATAAATTAATTTATTAATTAATTAGTTTAAATGCTTTTCATGATTTATTTTAAAGAAATCATACATATTATTTTATGTTGGAGAAAACTAAACAATAATTAATTTACTCAATTAATTATTTATAGATATCAAATATATTAGTTATATTATAAGAAATATTTAAATAAAACAATTTTTATAAATCATTTTATTTGAAAGAAAGTTTAAGTTTATGATGATCAACGGATTATAAAATGGAAAAATTCTGAAAATGATCCAAAATAGGAGAGAGAAACCCAAAATGATCATTGAAAATTGCACATTCCAAAAATAGGCCCCTCAAATCAATCGGATCCGATGTATTGGGAAGAAATCTGATGGATTTTGCTAACCACTAAGAAACTACCAAGTGGCTCATAATGGTGGTGGCGGGGTGGGGTGGTAGATGGAAAGTGGAGATCATAATGGTGGTGGTGGTGCATGTTGTTTTGAAAATTATCTTCGAAGACGAAATTCACTTGAAATTCATCAGCTCAGATGAACTTCAAAAAAACACGGATTTTCATGATTTTCATGGGGAGATGATTTTCATTCCAAAATTATTGGTCCAGACGGATCTCACTGGAAAACCATCGGGGGTAGGTGGATAGTGGGACACTTGACAGTTTCTTAGTGGTTAGCGAAATCCGAAATCCATCGGATTTCTTCCCAATGCATCGGATCCGATTGATTTGAAATCCGATGGATTTGAGGGGCCTATTTTTGGAATGTGCAATTTTCAATGATCACTTTGGGTTTCTCTCTCCTATTTTGGATTATCTTCATAATTTTCCCTTATAAAATTTAGCTACATATTAATTCTTGTTCTTGCAAAATAACTAGGTTTGATCCAATATTTAGAAAATCGAATTGTTTATTTTGGATATCCATGATCATAGTGATTCTTAAAACCAAAATATAAGATTTTTATTATAAAAGTACCATGATCATGAAGAACAAGTATCAACATTCAAGGTAAATCAAAACAAAAGCAATAAAATGCATGAAATGATAAAACTTACTTGTTAACGCTCTTAAGCTTAAGAAAAGAATGTATTGAGGTGTGAAAATGATGGAGGATTAATCCTCCTTTTATAGATAAATTATAGAGTTGTTATGCTTAAAGAATTTATAAAAATTAATTATATTTAATATAATTAAAAACAAAAATTAAAATGGTTTTAAGGGGTTTTCCAAGTGTTTAACTCTTTCAATAAATTATTTAATTAAAACATTTATTGGTTTATTTTTATTAGTTAAAAAACAACATATGAAAAGATGGTAATAATAATAATCCAATGATAATTCTAGTGATTTGCAAGAGAAAAGTTTATGAATAAATTATCTTGATTATGAATGTTTTAAATGAGAATGCAATACTATAAGAGCGGTGAAAAATATAATTGCATAGAAATGATCACATAAAATACATGAAACAAAAATTGAGATTAATTAATAACATTATAAAAAATATATATAAATAACTAAAAACAAAACCGAAAATTTAAAATGGGTCGTTTTTTCGGGTTTGAAAATTAACGAATGTTACACCGTCCCTCGCCATCACCGATGTCCAGCCACCGTCCCTCGCCACCGTCCCTCACCATCGCCGCTGCCTCCGTGCACCGCCACTGTCGGGTTTCATCTTGTTGGTCACCTAGCGTAACTTGGTAAACCTTGGTGTCTCGACCAACTATTCATTAGCCGAGGTAAAATTAAATATTGTCGGTTTATGATTCATATTTAATTCGATTGTTTTGATCTGAACTCGTGTTGTTTGTAACTGGATTCTGTGAAGTTCCACTAAAAGTAATGATTGCTCGTTTTATTTATTCCGGTGCGTTGATAATAATTAATGTGATTAATAGTTACGAAACTTTTATTAAAACTGGATTTAAATGTTAAACCGTTGATTGATCACCACCGGAAACCCAACAAAAACAGGGTGTTACAGCTCACGTAACTGAACTGACCGAATTCGCATTGACTTACCACCTCAACGTCCGGGACAACATTTGGTATGCTATGTTTTTTTACTGTAGTCATGTTATGTTTTTGACTTTATGTGTACGTATTACAACATTTGTTACACCAAATAAACCACAAGTTTCTTAATTTATTTATATTGGGTTAGTGGTTTTTTTCTAATTTCTTATTGTAGAGACTAGTGATTAAGTAAGCGATATTTTCCATCTTATGTTTTTTCATCTTTATTGAAAGACACATCCATTGGAGGATTTTTGCTTGAAAAACAGACACAACACACCAAAAATAGATTTTCTTACTCAGATAAATATAAACCCACAAAATTAAGGAATATATTATATAAACATTAACTAAAAAATCCATTAGCATTCAAATCCAAAAGTGATACAAAAATCTTCTAACGGCAACAAGTTGATCACATATATATCCCTTTCTTACATTTTGGGGACTAAATACAACACTTAATTCTAACTGTAACTACTTCATATAACCCTTTCTTACATTTTGGCTTTTGCGCAAGCAACTGAATCGGCCCGTATTGTTGAAGCAGGTCAATTACGATGCAACCAAGCTGATATCGGACGGTTTGTATCCATGTTGTGTATAAGGAAATAATTCTCATCACAAAAAAGCCCTCAATGGGCATATGCGGTGGCATTCTGCAAAGTGAAGAATTGCTGCCGGATACGGCATTGCAGCAGCCTTAGCAGCCAGCTTATCGTTGATGACCTTAGCCGGTCCCCAGAATATAATATACGCATAGCGCTTTGATAAACTGTATTGTTAAAAAAAACATTTGGTTATGCAAGACTTGCAATTTATTTCTACATGGATATTAATCATAGCGTGGATATGCTTTTGTTTACGGCATAAATCATGCAAGCGCTCAAGATTAAAAATCGTTAATACTATCAAATTAACATAAATGAACAAAAATGTTAACAGAGAGAAAAATGATTTAACTATGTCTATGTGAAGAGATAGATGAAACGATAATAATAAACTTATAAACTATTAGCTAATAAATAACAGACAAAGTTTATAATTATAATAAAAATACACAAATAATAAAATCGTAATAAGAAATAACAAATAAAAAATCTAAGTGGTCTTTTCATTCCTCTAGTCTAGCTTGGCTCTAGGAAGTTAGAAAAATCAATGTTTCATGTAAAAGACTTTTGTACCTCTTAGAAAAACTGTTGTGCTTCCAGGTGGATATGACTATGTATTTATAGGTACGAGAGTGATAGCGATTGTCGGTTATTATAGTTATACAATGGTAATTAGAGAAACAACGCGACGGTTTTCAAAGTTCAAATCATTGTTGTGTTTGGCATTCTATTACTTTATTCAGTTTTATTTATTTACAGTTACTTACTATGACTTCATTTTTATTGAACTTCAATTGGCCTAAAGCTGTTGTTTTTCAAAGCAATTTGGCCGCACTTGCCACAAAAGTTCTCTTTGTTGTTCTCTTTTGATTTTTTTTAACTTTTTATTCGCCTGATCTAAATATTGATTTTAGTCCATAGAATGTTATATAAGACCATGTTTGGGATTGAGTTTGAAAAATACTTATTGGTTTATTAGTTTTTCTAAAAATCCATTTTGAAAACAGGATTTGAGGTTTTTAGAAAATTGTTTTTTAACTCAAAATGCTAAACTAAAAAGGACTTTTGTAATTGCCAAACGCATTTTAACTTATTGGCGTTTTGAAAACACCAATAAGCCAATAAGCATTTTTCAAACTCAATCCCAAACATGCTCTAAATAATTTAAAATTTCAACCTAAATTTTGTAAACTATCTTGTCTATGTATTTAGGTCGCGCAGTTACCACTTTTTTAAATAGTTTAAATGGGTTTGGATTTTACCTTTTCTGGATACTGGAAATGCTATGACCAGTCAACATGTTATAATCCACCATGAATTGATTTGCCAAATCCATCTATACGTGAGATGAGTGAACAACACTGAACCTAAACATATAAAATAATCAAAACAAGTAGAAAACATATAATCATCAAAATTTTAGACATTTCAAATAAGAAACCCAAAAAATACACTACAAAATTCTGTTTCATTTGTTAGGCGAATATTTTCTTCGATTTTAAGACCGATCTGAGGTTGTATATGTCTACGTTACATCAACACCAACAACATCTATGTTATCTTTGGGTAGGGATGTGGATGGATGATGGATGCGACGACGCAGCGGCGAGTAGGTTATTATAGTGAAAATGGAATTAGATCCGTTTAAATAGAGTGTTCGGGTTTACCCTAATTTAATTTTCAATAAGCACCCTAGCATTTTAAAAGTTTACTGTTACAACTCAACTATTATTGCAAATATCATTTTGATTTGTCATGATGCAAGTTTTATTCTAAATATTTTAATATTAATTCCTTGAAAATTTTCATAATGATATTGATTCTACATCATTGTACAAACAACACTCCAACCATCAACAGATGCACCCAAACCTATTGTCCCAATTTAACATATAACTTCTGTATTCACCACATATAATGCTGCTAACATCATGTAGATCTAAATTTGAATGTAATGGCTAAGTAGAATCAAATAAAAATGATATGTGTAACCAACCAAAAAATACACCGCCGCAACGCACAGGCCGTGAAAACGCCCGTTTAAGATATTTTCAGTTCAGATTCTGCCGGGTAAGAGCCCCAAATTCTTCAAGATTATCCTTCTTCTCTATCAATGTCGATCGAGCGAATCTTTTGGGGTGAAGAAATTGAAAGTTACCGCTAGAATAAAGAATCTGATTTTGCAATCAACAAAAGTTTATAACCTGATACGAGGAAACAACTAAGGCTGCGAGATATGGGATACGTTCATGGATTGGAGTTTATGTGAATATGTAAATTGGGCTTGGTCCATTCAAAGGTCCATACATAATTGTAATACTTGATGAGCATGGCGGTGGTGTCCTTAAGATGTAATACTTTACGAAATGGTACAGAAAGTATAGAAAAGTTTTTATTTTCCCAATTTCTAGCAGCAGCAACAACCAACAATTACGACCACCACCACAACAACCACGACGACGACAAGGATGTTGTGAAAGTAAAAGCCAAGTTTGAGCAAAATTTCGTTCCACATCAGCCTTGTTGATCAAGGTGCCCAATACTCCTACCATCACTAATTCCATCATTGAATCTTTAGTATACACATTGTTTAAGTCAGGAATCCAATGCACAACATTAGAAGCCATGATCTCATCATTAATATCATGCTCCAAATATGTAAATGAAACTCAAAAGGTGTACATTATGTAACCATGCATTAATGGATTAGGATGTGTAACGCTAAATAAAAAGTGTTGTTGACCAAAGATGTTGTTTACCTTCTGTGTCGTTACTGATTTCATCGAACCATCAGCACAGGGATGGCATCGAAGACTATGATCCTTGTAAAGTTTGTGAGGTTCTGGAGGTAAATCTTGCATAACATAAAAACATTGTTCCAAGAAATCTTTAGCCATACATGTTTTGCAGACAAAGACGAGTCCTTTGTTCTATCTCTGAAACAACTTAAAGAAACACATAACTTAAGAATATGACAAGTTCAACCCTCTTTTGGAAACCTGATAACATTTAGGCATTCATTAAAAAAAACGCTCTCTGCGCAACCTAAATACTCTATACTCTTTTACAAATATTCTCCACTCAAATCCAAAAATACTCTCTACTCAAACATAAAAAGGATCCCAACGTAAGGTTCGGTTTTAGCGTACGAAGAATATATGATGTGGCAACAATACCAACAACAACAAAAAGACGGTTCTCAATTGCAATAAACTCCTCTACTCGTAGATGATTCAAGAGGTTGTACCGGAAACCCAACCCAAACCCGCAAAGAATAAAAGATGAGAAAGCAGGCCGATAAGGAACACGTTGAATTTTCTGGTAGAGAGAAACACCTTATGTGGACGCCGGTTGAAGAAAACGATTTGGCACGAGCTTGGGTTAGGGATACCGATAATTCAAACAAGGGTATTGTTTTTCCTGTTTATATTTTAAATATTAGTTATATTTAAAATATTAATTTTATTTTAAAGAATGTTTATATTTATTAGGTTAGGTATAATCGGAACCGTGTTTTAAGGAGAGTTTCACAATAAATTTTTATGAAATTCTACAGAGACCGGTGTATCGCAAAAATAATTCCGTAAACGAAAAGTGGAGACTCATGAGTTGAAACCATGGCAATGTTTAGATCAAATCCATTTCAAAAAACCGTGGCCAAAGAGTTGTTTTAAACATAGCGTAATAAATGTGACTAAAGGGTACCAATGACCACCTGTAGTCGTTTAAAGTGTGGTCGTTTGTGTTATATGGTCGCACAAAAGTATGTTTTTGCGACATACATTTCATTAAACGGTGGCTAAAAGGTTGTTGAAATCAATGTAATAAGTGTGGCTAAATGACACCAACAGCCATTTGCGACTATTTTAAGTGTGACCGTTTATATTATATAGTAACAAAAAATAATGTTTTTGCCACATACATTCCAAAAAAATGTGGCTAAATAGTTGTCTAATAATTGGGGTAAAGAGTAAAAAAGGTCACATGCAGCTATTTTAAGTGTGGCCATTTGTGTTATAAGGTCACAAAAAAGTATGTTCTAGTCATATCCATTTCAGAAAACCGTTGCTAAAGGGTTGTTGGAATCAATCATTTTATCCGAATAAATGTGGCTAAAGGTTGCCAACGGCTACATGAAGGTGTGATACGTCATTTGAATTATATAGTCACAGAAAAGTTTATTTTGGTTACATCCATTTCAAAAAACTATGACGAAAGTGTTTTTTAGCCATACATATTTCGAAAAACATTGGCTAAATGGTACCAACAGACACATGAATTTTTTGTGGTCTGAACTTTGAAGTGGCCATTATGGTGTAATTATCCATTTATTTTCAATTTTTATTTGTAAAATAAAAACTTCACTAAACATGACAAACGTAAATATTAATTAACCAAAAGATATATTAAAAATATAAACCAAATTACATACACCTCTTCAATTTATAAACCAAAAATGACTAGATATCATATATATATAGAGAGAGGGGGGGGGATCAGGATCATGTGAGAACTTTTTGGAAATTGAGAACTATTTTGGATCACAAAAAAACACAAAAATAAAAAAAATCATAAAACAAAAAAAACACAAAAATAAAAAAAGTAAAAAAACCAAAGTTCTTATTTATCATCCCGGTTTCTTAAAAAAAACGTAAAAAAAAAATTCTCAGTTTAGCTAAATTATACATATACATATATGTATAATATGTACATATATGTACACACATGTTTTTTTCCTATACACATATGTATAATTTAAGGTAAATGATAATGTACATTTGTGTACATTACATAACTAGAGATTAAATGAAAGTATACATATGTGTATAGGTATAGTACGAATTAAAAAGAAAAAAAAATCGGTTTTTTTTATTATACATATATGTATAATATGTACACACATGTTTTTTCCTATACACATATGTATAATTTAAGGTAAATGATAATGTACATATGTGTATATTACGTAACTAGAGATTAAATGAAAGTATACATATATGTATAGGTATAATACGAATTAAAAAGAAAAAAAATTCGGTTTTTTTTTTAATGAAACCGGAATGAAATATAAGAATTTTTGTTTTTTTACTTTTTTAAAATTTTCGGTTTTGTTTGTTTTATAATTTTTTAATATTTTTTTAAAGGGTTTTTTTAGTGGTCCAAAATGGTTCTCAAAGTTCTCAATTTGCCAATGGTTCTCTTAGGATTCTTACCCTATATATATATATATATATGTATATATATATATAAAGAGAGAGAGTTTGAATCAAATACAAATGAAATTAACGTACTAATTGTGAAAATCAAATAGAGTAATTATGTAATAACATCATACATAATTACTCTATTTGATTCTCACAATTAGCACGTTAATTTCATTTGTACGTTAACTTTCCCCTATATATATATACACACACACACATAATTATTATATTAGAAAAGCATTTAGGAAAGATATATTCAGAGTTTTTTTTTTTATTTAAAAGTTTTACGATCTTTTATTCATATGGTATAATACTAAATTCATTTACTTTAAGTAATTATATCTTTTTAAAGGGGTAAAATGGTCTTTTAGTCACTAGCCTACCACATTAGTCCATATTTGATAACATACGTTTTATTTATTTTACTTTATTTACTGATCCATATTTATAAGAAGTCATGCTAGATTATAATAAGTTATAATGAATCATATACATGTAATAATACATCATAGAATTATCTAAGCATCATGTTTCAATTTTGGAGAACACTTTATTACAATCTTAGCAACACTTCTTCATTTTTATCAGCACCGATAGTTGTAGATATCAATCGTTAGAGACGGGACAAGTATTTTCCCATTAACACTTTATTCTGTGTTCTTGTGAGGAACAATTGATTTTGGAGACCAGTAGTTCGGTCTCGATGATTTCATCAGATTTTCACATTTAATATTGTCGATTTCACATTTGGTGCAACGTTTGAAAGTATGAACAAACTGAAATTTTTTTAATAGTTAACTAAAAATATATTAATATATTAAAAGGACACCACAACCATGACCATCATCACTACGGCCACAACCATCACCATCGCCAGTTCACTATCACAAAAGTTGATTAGTGCTTGAAGCATACAAAGATGTTTAGGAACAAACGTTTAAACTGATTATCACTTAGGGCGTGTGAGGATATGTACGATGTGTAAGCATCACCTTCTTGGGAACGTTCCCTCCTAACATAGAAAAGAATTTAGGAACAGTCGGAGCTCAGCTACAAAGGCTTTTGCTGTTCTAAGTAGCAGGAGCCCATGACTTTTTGCTACAACAATTAAGAGACAAGAGAGGGGTGTCACGCTCCCAAGAGCTGTCAGCTTCGTCAACTCCTTCGTTCGAACCTTCTAACACAAAATAACTCGTTAGATGGGGACTAGAGACCAGGGTCTCTGGACCTCTCTCCGACGCTCAACATTAGTCATTTACACGAAGTAAGAATGTAAGTAAATAGACAAAAAACATATGTAAGTGTAAAGAGCATGGAGTGAGATGGTGATCACTAAGACCGCTCAAGCTAGCTTTAGACAGCTTGATCACTTCAGGTGAATGCTTCAGCGACTTAGAAGCTGCTTCAGCTATCATTTCTCTATTGCATGTGGAATCTTTCCACTTTAGTGAAAGGGAGTATCATGACCATGTATTATCCGGTGAATATAAGATGGTCGCTCTCTTTTTTACATAAAGAGAGTTGATATCTCTGAGCAGGGATGAGCAAACCGATACCCATTTTTGATTTTTCGGTACCACTATTTCCCGAATTATTTTTTGTCAATACCAGTTTGGGAAAATTGGACCGATAATTTCGGTACCGGTACCCGCTCTATCTCTGAGAGCACTGTTCATGTCACATCATAGGATAATGAACCGATTGACGTGGAAGCGATCAAGCGCAGAAGAAAAAGAATTTGTTGCTGCTTCAGATTTGGTGATCGGGCTACCCCCGTCATCAAGAATCAATGAAGAAATCAAGTCAAGCTTCCATTGGATAAAACTTGATGTGCTTTTTCATTTTGATTATACTTGTAACAGGCTATGTAATGTTGTATCTTCCTAGCACCTTGTTGGGCTAGATATGGTTCTGTTCATTAAAATTGGCCGTCGAAAACAAATAAAAACCTTATTTTAATAAGGGAAAATTATTGAAATGAACATGTTTGACCACATTTTACCAAAATAGACATGTTTATTTAGCCTACAAGTTCATAATCATTGCGTTTTCATCTAATAAGAATCAGCCATGTCAGAGATGCCGGATAAGGTGGCTAAGACTTAGGCGACTATTTTTAGGCACCTAAATTCATAAAAAGTAAATAGGACTCACTTTCAACCAATTAGAAGATAACATACTTCAGTAGTCGGCTAAATTTAATCGGCTTGTCAGTTTCTTAGCTGATTGTCTGACTTTTAGCTAGCATCGAGATTCGTGTCTATTTTCTTAGCCAGCTCTATTATCTTTCCTCTTAGCCGACTTCAAATCGACTTGCAGACTAAAAATTTAGTTAGCTGTCTTCTTTAGTTTCTTCCTTTTAGACGCCTACATTTAGCCGCCTAAATTAGGTAGGAAGTTTTTTTAGCCATCTACTTTTCTTTTATAAGGGATGCTTCCTTTTAGCCTACTATTAAATAAAGTGTAATTATAGTTTATTATGTTTCTTAATCTTTCAGTTTCAATGAACATTTCCATTTATTTTTTTTTTTTCGTAAGTATCTACTAGTGTTAATGAAAAAACGTAGTTCATTGGAAAAAACAACTTTATTCGTACAATAATACAACTCGAACGGCGTTACACATGCTAAATTAAAGATTTTAGCGAGCATCTATATGGGGGTGTAAGGTAAAAAAAATTTTGGTAGGTAAATATATATATAATATTGCGGCTAAAACTTTTTGGCTAAGAGATTAAAAAAAAAAAGAGCCGGCTAAAGATAGACTCAAATGGAGCCGGATGGGTAAAACATTAAATTCAATACGTAAAAGTATTTACTTTGACGGCTAAAACTTTCTAGCTAAAGGAAGAAAAGAAGACGACTAACTAAAATTTTAGCCTGTAAGCCGACTTGTAGCCGGCTAAGAGGAAAGCTAGTGTCGTTTTCTGATTAGTTGAAAGTGGGTCTCATTTATTTTTTGTGAATTTAAGTGTCTAAAAAGAGTCGACTAAGTCTTAACCACCTTAGCCGACATCTCTATTCGGCTAATTCTTATTGGATGAAAAAACGTTGATTATAAACTTAGGGTGTAGGCTAAATAAACATTTCCATTTTAGTAAAAATGTGGTAAAACATGTGTATTGTAGTAATTTTTCCTATTAATAATGGTGAATATGACTTATCAAAAAGAATCTTAAGATGAAGAGGTAGGTCCCAGCAGAGCCCAGTTGGACCCGCAAGACTCACCTTGAAGAGGGACGTCTGCGCGAAGACCAACTGGTTCCGCAGGACCCACCATGCTCAGAGAGATGAAGACCTTACGCGTAGTACGCCAGCTGTTCCCGCAGGAAAAGCCTCCCAATGGTAAAGTACCCCGCCTGTTCCCGCAGCTGCAGATACAAGCCATCAAGGAAGGCTACCCGCACTAATAGTAAGGCTACACGCACAAGGCACTAACTCTCAATAATTCAGTAATGTCACCTGAAGAAGGAATGAGCAAGGCGGGAATACCCCCGCCCAAATGAGCCGTCCGTACGCTTCTGGAAGATCTTTTGTACTATACCTGCCAAGGTATGGACAAAATAGACAAGATCTGACCAAAGCAGCCCATGAACCAATCACAGGGTGACAGCTCATCGACAACAGTACGAGGAGGAGCATGCTCCAGTACAAAATGTCACTATCAGCCGCTGCCTACCCACTAACCCTCATCGTGGCACGTACATAGCCTGTAGTTGGTGGAAAAGGAATAGTACACAGCCGGTCATGTCACTATCAGCCGCTGCCTACCCACCAACCACCAGCATGGCACGTACGTAGCCCACAGTTGGTGGAAATGGAATATTATACAGCTGGCTGTACCTGCTTGGAAACCTACCTTCGGCTATAAATACTCCAACACCTTGGAACGGTATGGATATCACATCTTATATGATCACATATCATCTGATATTATCTAATCTAGCTATTTCTCTTAATATACACTTATATTCAGAGCAATCTAGTCTGATTCTCACGCCGGAGGGTGGTCACAAAGAGGTACCCCCCCCCTTCTTAGTGACGAGCTCACGGTGTCTGTTTTGCTGGTCATCAGAAGAATAACCATCTTTGCCGGACCTAACCCTCGTGGGAAACATCTACTTAACCCTAAGATTATCCTTAATCTGCCGGGGTCACTTAGTGTTTCTTCATTGGCGCCATCCGTGCATAAAAGCTAGAACTAATTTTCTCAGTTTTTTCAAAACCTCTGGAAAGATGGTTAAGGTTACTCCGGTGCCAAGGCCAGCGAGTGACCAAGAAACCCCGGTAACCACAACCCCAGCTACTGGGGGGAACACCGGAGAGTACACAATTTTTACGAACACTACCCCGGTTACCCAAGCCGGGGCAAGTGCAGTAAACAATCCTTCACTGGGATTCACCGATACCCAGTTGGAGAGACAACAGACGAGGCTCCCCCGCCAAACACTTGATCAAGTTAAAGCGTGGGCGGAAGCACGTCAGAAGGAATTCCAAGCTGAGTTGGATGAACGCTTACGTTCACTCCAACAGGCTGACGAATTCGGAAGCACTCGACAACAGCTCAACATGAGCAATGAGTGCGAGTACTTGGACGATGATTGGGAGGAGTCCGACAGTGACGCAAACCCTCGTCATAGGGCGAAAGGGAAGCGCAAGGAAACGGACTTCCAACCGAGAATGATTTTTGGAGAAACCTTCAAACCAAGGAACGCGAGGGGAAACCCACGTGACTTGTCCAAAACCTTTAGACCAACTGTTGCAAATGCGGGAACATCCAAGTTTGCAAGGGACATTGCGGAAGCAATCGCCCCGAAGAGTGCTAAACAGATGTCCAACATCGGCACTTATGATGGTATATCCGACCCAGACGATCACTTGAACAGATTCATAGCGGGGGCAACCGTCAGCAACTGGACGGAACCCACGTGATGTTATATGTTCCAGATGACGCTGGTTGGAGCGGCCAGGGCGTGGTTTGATCGTTTACCGGTCCACCACATCTATGATTGGGCGGACTTCCAACACAAGTTCAGCCAGCACTTCAGTCAACAGAGGAAATATACTGAAGAGCAGTAGATGATCCTCAACTGCGTTAGAGAGGAGGATGAATCTTTACTAGACTTCATCACTCGCTTTAACTCGAAAAGGCTGAGTCTGGGCACCATAAGCGAAGATCTTGTTCGCGCCGCTTTCATCCAGGGCGCCGAATACCCAGAGCTTATCCGCAGTTGACGGGTAAAGACGGCATGCCATTCACATGGGATGTCATCATGACGGCGGCCAAGCGCTTTGTAACACCCCGACCGAAGGCGGATTATACATCGGGGCGCTACGAATTGTTTCATTACTCGTGACACTATTTGGGTGTCAATATTTAATAAATACATTTCATTGCGCATGCGCATAACACACCATAAAGTAACATATATCACAACATAACTCATAATATTCAAATACATAAATTTGTCTTGTTATATTTTAAACTAGGTCCAAAGTAAAAGAAAACATCCTACGTGTCCTCGAGTTCCCAAAAGCAGCTACAGCAAACCTGAACATGTGTTAAAATAAAACGTCAACACTTGCGTGTCGGTGAGAAATCAAGTTTAATAGATATAAATAGATAATAACAAAGCACTGCGCGCAACATGTGTATAACTGGTGTTCAACATAGTGGTGTAAACAGATTGTGATCAAGCCTAAATAGATCATAGCTCATAGTTCATAACGTGCTCCAGATCGAGCAAAAACAAATAATCATTTGTGTATGTGCAAACAAACCAAGAAAAATCGTAACGATAGGTCTCCCGTGTTCATCTAATGGATCCATGAAAACTTCGGAATAGGCCGATCAAAGCGGTTAATGATCAACACATACAAATATACAACACTAGTAAACGTCCATAACACATGGGTTTTGCGCACATAAATTCATAAACAAGTTTAAGACTCAAGTTGTACGAACACATGAACATCCCAAAACGTTAAAAATAAAAGGGGATTAGGTACGAGATTACTCACTTGTGAAAGGTGTGTTGAAAGATAAATGCAAGAACCAACTTTTAAACAAGCGAAAGTTAACCTATAAATAAGAGGTTATTGGTTTAACGATTGGTTTTTATGTCTGGAATATATATAAGTCACTTAAACAAATTATAAAAAAAAAGATTATATATTATTTATTTACCGAGATTTCTGGGCAGAAAAGAAGAGAAGACGGATTGCAAAGAGGGGAGTTGGAGGGTCGCTGAGGATCTCCGGCTGAGAGTAAAGGAGAAAGATTTTTGGGAAGTGATTAAGTGTTGGAGTGTAGTGTTTAATATCCAAGAAATTAGCTTTATTTATAGGAAAACCCTAGGGAACACATCCCGTGAATTGGGGAAAAGATCTTATCAAATCAAAGCAAAAGATATCAAAAGCAAAAGATATGGTGGCAGCTGCAGGGGATGGGGAAGGCTGACAGGTTACTGTTCAAAGCATGGGAGGGGTCAGTCAAAGTACTGTTCAAGACATGGAAAAGAAGATTTTTAAAGGATTATGCCAGTTACTTTTTCCAACAACCAAGAGGGTTGGTAAGCAAGCTGCGCCGAAAGTGACTTTTCGGACGGATGTCAGATCTGGCCTACTGTGCCCATACCTTGGCAGGTATAGCACAGAAGGTAAGATATTTCAAAAGCATACAGGCTGGCTAAAACTGGAGAAAAGACTTAAGTGTTTAGCGCGAGAAGGCTTGAGTGCGCGAGGGCGAAGGCAGACCGAACAATCCTTAGCGCGCCGCGGGAAGAACTACAATCCTTAGCGCGCCGCGGGAAGAACTACAATCCTTAGCGCGCCGCGGGAAGAACTACAATCCTTAGCGCGCCGCGGGAAGAACTACAATCCTTAGCGCGCCGCGGGAACAGTTCGCCTCGCGTATCGCAGGAACAGCTGGTCTTCACGCAGGCTTCCTTGTAAGGAGTCTGGCGCGTGGAGCTGCGCAGACATCCTTAGGCGGGAAGAACCAAAGGACAAGCAAAGAGAAGAGAGGTTCAAGGCTTAAGGGTTAAGCAGAGGGGCGGGACGGCGACAAGAGAGAAAAAGGGGCGGGACGGCGGAAAGGAATTATTATTATTATTATATATATATATATATATGATAAATTTATAAAGATTATAAACAAATTTTAAATCTTAAAAACGGATCTGAAAACGGGTACCTGGGTCGGGTCGGATTTGGGCAGATGTCACAGTCTCCCCTACTTTAAGAAATTTCGTCCCGAAATTTATCTCGAAGTAGGATGCGCAGAGAAAAGGTGCGGGTACTTGATCTTCATTTGATCTTCCCTTTCCCAAGTGAACTCGGCTCCGCGCTTGGACTCCCAGCGAACTTTGACAATAGGGATACGACTGCGCTTGGTTTGCTTCACCTCGCGATCCATAATCTCAACAGGCTTCTCAACGAAATGCATGGACTCATCAACTTGAACTTCATCAAGTGGTATGTGGAGGTTCTCGTCAGCTAAACATTTCTTGAGATTGGATACATGGAACGTTGAATGCACATTGCTGAGCACGGGCGGCAGGTCCAGTTTGTAGGCAACCTTTCCCACCCTCGCAAGAATCTTGAACGGACCAACATAACGAGGTGCAAGCTTACCTTTCTTCCCAAAGCGGACAACACCCTTCCAGGGCGACACTTTGAGGAGAACAAGATCACCAACTAGAAATTCGAGAGGCTTCCGCCTGCGATCTGCGTAACTCTTCTGTCGGCTTCTGGCAGTCAGCAGATGATCACGGATCTTGGCGATTTTATCGGTTGTCTCTTGAACTAGTTCGGGTCCTGTGATTTGAACTTCACCCACTTCGTTCCAACAAATCGGTGAGCGGCACTTTCGACCGTAAAGTGCTTCAAATGGGGCCATACCGATGCTGGAATGATAGCTGTTATTATAAGAGAACTCGATCAGAGGTAGGTGTGAATCCCAATTACCTCCAAAATCAAGAACACAAGATCGAAGCATATCCTCAAAAGTTTGGATGGTTCGCTCAGACTGTCCGTCAGTCTGAGGATGATATGCAGTACTCATGTCCAAACGAGTTCCTAACGCAGATTGGAGAGATTTCCAAAAGCGAGATATAAAACGGCCATCGCGATCGGATATGATGCTCAAGGGAGTACCATGACGGCAGACAATTTCCTTGACATATAGATGCGCAAGTTGTTCAACACGGTAGGTTTCACGAATGGGCAGAAAGTGGGCAGACTTGGTCAATCGATCCACTATTACCCAAATGCTATCATGTTTGCTTGCGGTCGAGGGTAACTTGGTGATAAAGTCCATTGCTATACTTTCCCATTTCCACGTAGGAATTTCTGGTTGTTCGAGCAAACCAGATGGGCGTTGATGTTCCGCTTTTACCTTAGAACAAGTTAGGCATTTAGCTACGAACACAGCAATATCCTTTTTCATACCGGGCCACCAATAAGTAAGGCGCAAATCTTTGTACATTTTGTCAGCGCCAGGATGAATGGAATATCGAGTTTTGTGCGCTTCACACAGTATGTCAGTGCGAAGAATCTCATCATTGGGAATCCAGATGCGATTGAGATAACAGAAAGTTCCATTCAGGTTAGGGACTAGATGTGCTTCCGCACCACACGCTAACTCGGCGCGTAGGTTGCCATTGCTGATCGATGCGCGCTGCGCGTCGCGAATGCGCGATTCAAGATTGCTTTGGATCGGTGCGAAGTGAAGCTGCGTGCGCGGCAAAATACAGTTGAGTTGACTGGGTTTGCGGCTGAGCGCATCGGCTACCACATTAGCCTTTCCAGGGTGATATCGGATCTCACAATCGTAATCGCTGATGAGTTCGTTCCATCGGCGTTGTCTCATGTTAAGTTCCTTTTGATCAAAAATGTGCTGAAGGCTTTTATGGTCGGTGTAAATGATGCACTTAGTACCATAGAGGTAGTGTCTCCAGATTTTTAAGGCAAATACAACTGCGCCAAGTTCGAGGTCGTGAGTCGTATAATTCTTTTCATGAATTTTGAGTGCCTTGACGCGTAAGCGATAACCTTGCCTCGTTGCATAAGTACACAACCGAGACCTTGGTTGGAGGCATCACAATAAACGACAGTACCCTCTGGTAACGTTAGAACAGGAGCTTCGCACAACATTCGCTTGAGCGGTTGAAAGGCTTCTTCTTGCTTCGAGCCCCAAATATACGGTTTGCCTTTGTGCGTTAATGCTGTTAAAGGCAAGGCGATTTTTGAGAAGTTCGAAATGAATCGCCGGTAGTAACCAGCTAAGCCCAAAAAGGAACGGATTTCGGTAGGAGTGGTCGGTGTAATCCAGTGCTTGATTGCTTCAATTTTGGATGGGTCGACATGAATACCCATCTTGTTTACAACATGACCAAGAAACTGTACTTCGTCAGACCAAAACTCACACTTGGAGAGTTTGGCATAGAGTTGTTCGGTTCGAAGCTTTTGCAACACCAACAGAAGATGTTGTTCATGCTCGGCCTTGGTTTTGGAATATACCAGAACGTCATCGATAAACACGATCACGAATTGGTCCAAGAAAGGCCTACACACCCGGTTCATTAGATCCATGAAGACAGCGGGTGCGTTGGTTAAACCGAAGGGCATGACCAAGAATTCAAAATGACCGTAGCGGGTTCGAAAGGCAGTTTTGGGAATATCTTCTTCGCGGATACGCAACTGGTGATAGCCAGAACGGAGATCGATTTTGGAGAAACAAGAGGCACCTTGGAGTTGGTCAAAGAGGTCGTCAATACGCGGTAAGGGGTACCGGTTCTTAATGGTGAGCTTGTTCAGCTCGCGGTAATCGATACACATGCGAAACGAACCGTCTTTCTTTTTAACGAACAAAACCGGAGCACCCCACGGCGAAGAGCTAGGGCGAATGAATCCTTTATCGGTCAACTCTTGAAGTTGACTTGCTAATTCTTGCATTTCAGCGGGTGCAAGTCGATAAGGAGATTTGGCTACGGGGGATGCACCAGGAACAAGATCAACACGAAACTCGACTTCCCGAGCGGGAGGTAAACCAGAAAGATCTTCGGGAAAAACTTCAGGAAAGTCACGCACGATGAGGATTTCATGAAGTTTCTTCTTTCCTTCATCGGGTTTGACCACATGAGCTAAGAACGCGACACATTTCTTTCGTAAAAGTCTTCGGGCTTCAGTGCATGACATAAGTTTGAGACCGTTAAATGGTTTCTCGCCGTAGATATGAAGATCTTGACCATTTTCCCGAGGAATGCGAATCAATTTCTTGGCGCAGATTACTTCGGCGCGATTTTGCGAGAGCCAGTCCATACCAATAATAACATCAAAACTTCCAAGAGGCAGGGGAATGAGGTCGATTAGAAAATCGTGTTCATTAAGGTTAAGCGTGCAATCTTTGATCACGGAGTTTATTATAATTGTTTCACCGTTAGCCATTTCAACTGTAAAGTTTCGTTTAAGTTTATTCGCGGTCGCGCAAGTTTTTGTTCAAATGCGCTAGAAATAAAACTCCTATCGGCGCCAGTATCAAAAAGTATAGATGCATATTGTCCGTTAAGTAAAAATGTACCATTAACCACGTCATTATTCGCTTGCGCTTGGTGCGCGGTTATATTAAAAGCTCGTCCGCGCGCCACTTGGTTTGAAATTTGGTTAACCGGATTAGCTTGCGTAATTTATACTTGCAGTCTCGGGCACGCGTTCCGGAAATGACTGGGGTCACCGCAGTTATAGCACGACCTGGGTCGTGGATTATGGTATGTTGATTGTGGGTTTTGCGGGTAGGTTGGTGGTGTTTGCGCGATTGGGTTGGCGGGAAGGACTCTACAGTACTCAGCAGTGTGACCAATACGGCCACATCGGTTGCATTGTCGACACGGGGCTTGAGTTGGGTGATGGAGTTTACAGGTTGGGCAAAAGGGTTGGTTTCCTGTGTAAGGTTTCTTAGTTGACGGGGCAGGGAGTGCGGAATTGGCTAAGGCATAGTTATGGACTACAGGGGGTGTTGGGTAGGTTGACAGTGGGTTAGGAACGTGTACTGGAGGTTGGTAGGCGGGTTGCTGGACAATGAGCGGGTTGGTAAGCGCGTAGGCTTGATGATTGGGTTTGCGCCTGCGTTTGAGGTTGTTACGGTTTGAGGGTTCTGGCTTGGTTTCTGTTGGTTCTGGGACAGTCTTGGTGAGTTTGGTCTTCTCGGCTCCCCGCAGGAACAGGGTTCCTGCCCTGACATGGTTGTCGCTGAGCACAGCGGCCAACTCGATGGCGTCAGAGAGGGCTACTGGGTTCCTGGCCCATACAGAATCTTGAATTTCCATGGGGAGACCCCCAATAAACTTTTCGATGGCGCGGCGGGAAGGGGTAACTAGGTGTGGGACAAGCAAATTTAGTTCGTGAAAGCGCGTAGCATACTCGCGCGCTTCGCCACTGTACTGTTTCAAGTTCCAAAATTCCTCCTCAATGCGCTTTACTTCGTTGGGAGGGCAGAATTCTCGAGTCAAAAGATCCTTGAATTCCTCCCAGAGTATGCTAGAAGCAGCCTCTGCGCCACGCGCGCGAGCTACTCCGTTCCACCATGTAAGCGCCCTTGATTCCAGGACACTTGAGGCGTATAAGGTTCGTCGGTCTGGAGGGCAATGGGTATGGAGGAAGGTGTTCTCAATTTTCTCGAGCCATTGGAGCATTACGGTGGCTCCTTCGAGCCCTGTGAATTTCGGAGGGTTACCCGCATTAAAGGACTTAATATTGTATCCGGAGGGGTTGGCATTATTTTGATTTAAGGCTTGGGCTATTGAGGCGGCCATTTCCTGGGAACGACGCTGCATACGTCTGCGCGAGGCTTCTCTCCTCTGATGACGGCGAGCTGATAGCGGAGGCATTCTATAAAAGTTTTTTTTTTGTTAATATCTTGGTATGGGAAATCGTTTTAGCGCAAAGTATATCATTGTAAAGCTTGTTTCGCGGAGTTAAATGCTATCTAATTTCGAAGTAAAATATGAATTTAAATGCAAACTTAATACAGGTAATGAATTCGAATTGAAAATCGACAATTCATGCATCACCATGACTTTTCAAATCTTCAATTTAAAATATACGAGTAAATGAGTATTGGAGACTGACAATTCATGTATCACCATGACTTTTCAAATCTTCAATTTAAAATATACGAGTAAATGAGTATTGAAGGTTGACAATTCATGTATCACCATGACTTTTCAAATCTTCAATTTTAGAACATAAAGTTAATGGGGATTGAAAATCAACTATTCATGTATCACCATGACTTTTCGGATTTTCAATGCTAAGTCCCAACAACAAACGAATACGTAAGTAAAGAAACGAATTGAAATTTAACAATAAAAATCGAAAGATCGCGGATAAAACATGAAATCATGTGCTGCGTATGCGCAAGCATATTTTATAAATATCGAGTAATTAACAATTAGCGCGCAATCATGAGATTTTTCTCATGCGCGAGAAGGGACTCTTAGGTATTCTAGGTCGTTACGTCTAACCACCTAATCCTAAAGTCACGGAGCTCTGATACCAATCTGTAACACCCCGACCGAAGGCGGATTATACATCGGGGCGCTACGAATTGTTTCATTACTCGTGACACTATTTGGGTGTCAATATTTAATAAATACATTTCATTGCGCATGCGCATAACACACCATAAAGTAACATATATCACAACATAACTCATAATATTCAAATACATAAATTTGTCTTGTTATATTTTAAACTAGGTCCAAAGTAAAAGAAAACATCCTACGTGTCCTCGAGTTCCCAAAAGCAGCTACAGCAAACCTGAACATGTGTTAAAATAAAACGTCAACACTTGCATGTCGGTGAGAAATCAAGTTTAATAGATATAAATAGATAATAACAAAGCACTGCGCGCAACATGTGTATAACTGGTGTTCAACATAGTGGTGTAAACAGATTGTGATCAAGCCTAAATAGATCATAGCTCATAGTTCATAACGTGCTCCAGATCGAGCAAAAACAAATAATCATTTGTGTATGTGCAAACAAACCAAGAAAAATCGTAACGATAGGTCTCCCGTGTTCATCTAATGGATCCATGAAAACTTCGGAATAGGCCGATCAAAGCGGTTAATGATCAACACATACAAATATACAACACTAGTAAACGTCCATAACACATGGGTTTTGCGCACATAAATTCATAAACAAGTTTAAGACTCAAGTTGTACGAACACATGAACATCCCAAAACGTTAAAAATAAAAGGGGATTAGGTACGAGATTACTCACTTGTGAAAGGTGTGTTGAAAGATAAATGCAAGAACCAACTTTTAAACAAGCGAAAGTTAACCTATAAATAAGAGGTTATTGGTTTAACGATTGGTTTTTATGTCTGGAATATATATAAGTCACTTAAACAAATTATAAAAAAAAAAGATTATATATTATTTATTTACCGAGATTTCTGGGCAGAAAAGAAGAGAAGACGGATTGCAAAGAGGGGAGTTGGAGGCGTCGCTGAGGATCTCCGGCTGAGAGTAAAGGAGAAAGATTTTTGGGAAGTGATTAAGTGTTGGAGTGTAGTGTTTAATATCCAAGAAATTAGCTTTATTTATAGGAAAACCCTAGGGAACACATCCCGTGAATTGGGGAAAAGATCTTATCAAATCAAAGCAAAAGATATCAAAAGCAAAAGATATGGTGGCAGCTGCAGGGGATGGGGAAGGCTGACAGGTTACTGTTCAAAGCATGGGAGGGGTCAGTCAAAGTACTGTTCAAGACATGGAAAAGAAGATTTTTAAAGGATTATGCCAGTTACTTTTTCCAACAACCAAGAGGGTTGGTAAGCAAGCTGCGCCGAAAGTGACTTTTCGGACAGATGTCAGATCTGGCCTACTGTGCCCATACCTTGGCAGGTATAGCACAGAAGGTAAGATATTTCAAAAGCATACAGGCTGGCTAAAACTGGAGAAAAGACTTAAGTGTCTAGCGCGAGAAGGCTTGAGTGCGCGAGGGCGAAGGCAGACCGAACAATCCTTAGCGCGCCGCGGGAAGAACTACAATCCTTAGCGCGCCGCGGGAAGAACTACTATCCTTAGCGCGCCGCGGGAAGAACTACAATCCTTAGCGCGCCGCGGGAAGAACTACAATCCTTAGCGCGCCGCGGGAAGAACTACAATCCATAGCGCGCCGCGGGAACAGTTCGCCTCGCGTATCGCAGGAACAGCTGGTCTTCACGCAGGCTTCCTTGTAAGGAGTCTGGCGCGTGGAGCTGCGCAGACATCCTTAGGCGGGAAGAACCAAAGGACAAGCAAAGAGAAGAGAGGTTCAAGGCTTAAGGGTTAAGCAGAGGGGCGGGACGGCGACAAGAGAGAAAAAGGGGCGGGACGGCGGAAAGGAATTATTATTATTATATATATATATATGATAAATTTATAAAAATTATAAACAAATTTTAAATCTTAAAAACGGATCTGAAAACGGGTACCTGGGTCGGGTCGGATTTGGGCAGATGTCACACGCTTTGCCGAAACGGAGAAGCAACTGGGTAGGGATCTTCCCCAGAGTACAAACCTCTACACGCAGAGGACTAGAGAAAATAACGTCCGGACCGCCCGGCAAAACAAAAAGAGGAAGCTAGGTATTTGGCAGTCAAGGGTAAACTTTGACACCTCATCCAGCTCTCGCCCTCTAGTAGGCGGAAGGGATAACACGCACCCATCAAGCCGAAACCCCCGGTGGACGCCACTCACCAAAAGCGTCACTGAGATATTTGCCACCGAAAAACTACCATGGCCAAAAGCTCCAATGGTCCGGCAGCGACGTAACGCGGATCAGAGCAAATCCTGTGACTTCCACGGGACAAAGGGTCACACCACTGAGGAGTGTACATCCTTGAAGGATATTGTTGAAACATTCGTCAAGGATGGAAAACTTACACACCTTGTGGCATCAATCAAGAATGGAGGAAGGAATGATAACCGATACAAAGGCAACGGACGAAAGCCCGTTGACATCAGCATCCACATGGTTCATAGTAACGTCAGAGGAAAAAAAAGACGAACGACAGAACCATGCGCGTGGAAGGAAGCTGAGGTGCGCTTCCCGCGAGTGCCAGGAGGACCCAGCAAAGAAGGCCCTATCGTCATCAAAAGCCAGCTGGGGCACTACATCACTTCTCGCACTCTTGCTGACAACGGCGCCTCGTTAACGGTTATGTACAGGCAGTTCTTCGACAAGCTAGACGACGAAGACAATGAACGCCTAGAAACGGTCTACGCCTCGATGGAAGGGTTCGACGGCAGCACAAACACCCCCTGGGTATCCTATCTTTCCCCGTCATTCTCACGGAAAGGAAACACTCCCGCACAGAAGACGTGGACTTTGTCGTAATGAGGAAGCCACACCACACATACGACATTCTCTTCGGGAGAGACGGGATGGCAAGATTCAATGCCGTGGTATCTTCAGTCCACGGCATGATGGGATGGCCAACAGCTGAGGGTGTAGCGATGATCACCGGTATTCCCCAGGTATGCATCGCATCTGTCTCATCAAAACCCAAACCAAAGATGGCTAAACCAACCATCACCGAACCAGAAGAATGGGCCTTCAATGGCAAATACCCTGACCAATCTGTTACCATTGGCCTAACAGTCACTGATCCGACGCGCACCTTACTCAAACGCTTACTATAGAAAAATGCTGACATCTTCGCGTGGACACCAGCTGACATGACTGGTGTACCTCGAAGTAAGGCAGAGCATAAACTCAAGTGTGACCCGGCTTTTACGCCAGTCGTACAAAAGCGCAGAGTAATAGGGGCGGAACAAGCTAACGCGTGTAGAACCCAAGTCAATGAACTCCTTGACGCGGGCATCGTACGCGTTAGCAGATATCAAACATGGGTTGCAAATCCCGTCATGGTACCGAAATCTAACAAACAACGGCGCATGTGCATAGATTTCAAAGACTTAAACAAAGCATGCCCCAAAGGTTGTTACCCGTTACCCGAAATTGATCTTAAGGTAGATTCGTTAACACCGTTTCGCCTTAAATGCTTCCTTGATGCGTATAAGGGGTACCATCAAATCCACATGGCCGTTGACGATCAGGACAAAACCGCATTTCGGACGCCCGATGACACATTTTGTTATCAAATGATGCCATTCGGACTTAAGAATGTCGGGTCCACATACCAACGCCTGATGGACAAAGAGTTTCATGCCCAAATTGGGAGGAACTTGGAAGTCTATATGGATGACTTGGTCATCAAAAGCCATGAGCCAGAAGCGATGTTGAAAGACATCGAAGAAACTTTCAACACGCTCAGAAAGATAAACATGAAGCTCAATCCGAGCAAGTGTTCCTTTGGGATGGAAGAAGGGAAGTTCTTAGGAGTCATTGTTACTAAAGATGGCTTCAGAGCGAACCCCGAAAAGGTCGAAACCATTATCAAAATGGAATCACCTACTACCATCAAGCAAGCTCAGACACTGAATGGACGACTAGTCGCACTTAACCGCTTTTTGGCAAACCATGCGGATTGATCGTTCCCATTCGTGTCAACATTGAGAAACTGTTTAAAGAAAACGCACTTCCGATGGACACCAGAAGCGGAAGCAGCTTTTCAGGAAATTCGGTCACGCTTGATCGAGCTCCCAACGCTCACAGCACCAGAAGCGGGGGAGGAATTAATCCTATACCTTTCCGCCACAGATAGAGCAACCGGGGCAGTCCTGCTAGTAGAACGAAAAGGCATCCAGATGCCAATCTACTATGTTATCCGTGTCCTAACAGACGTAGAAACCCGGTACTCTACCCTGGAAAAATTAGTCTTAGCACTTGTACAGGCTTCACGCATTCTAAGACGATATTTCCAAGGTCACCCAATCACCATTCTCACCAACTTCAAACTTGCAAACGTTCTAGGCAAACCCGAATTGTCGGGACGCCTAGCCAAATGGGCAATAGAATTGGGAGAATACGCGATAAAGTACAAGCCGAGACCATCCATAAAAGGCCAGGTCTTGGCCGACTTTATTACAGAAGTCCCCGCTTCGCGGGAGAAAGAGTGCCAGGAGGAGGCTCAACCCTCTCCAACACAGGACATCGATGATGTCTGGCGACTCTACACTGATGGAGCAGCCAGCAACGAGGGTTCAGGCGCAGGGTTGAAACTAACCAACCCAGCAGGCCAAGAATACACTTACGCTATTCGACTTGGATTTTCCAAGTACGAATAACGAAGCGGAATATGAAGCATTCTTGGCCGGGCTGAGAATTGCGCGTAAGATGGGAGTGAAAAACTTGGAAGCCCACGTGGATTCCATGTTAGTAGCCAACCAAATAAACGGGACGTACACGGCCGTGAACGACACAATGGCCCTGTACATCGAACAAGCAAAAACCCTTATGCGCGATTTTAACGATTGTAAAGTCATACACGTCAAGCGTAGCGAAAACAAATCTGCGGATGCGTTAAGCAAGCTTGCATCATTAGCCTTCACCCACTTGGGAAAGGACATCCACATTGAACTCCTTGGAGCACCATCAGTCCCGCACAAGGAAATCTGTGTCATCCAAACCGGCACAGAAACGTGGATGACACCAATAATAAATTACCTTGCGGCGGGTATACTACCAGAGTCAAAAACACAGGCAAGAAAAATACGCTGTAAAGCACTGAACTATCAATTCATCGATGACATCCTTTACAGGCGTAATTTTCTTGGCCCACTCCTAAGATGCGTGGACAACCAAGATGCTGGTTACCTCCTAAGGGAAGTGCACGAGGGCATCTGTGGGGTACACGCAGGTCCACGCGCTGTTGTAGCTAAGCTAAACAACGCGGGATACTTTTGGCCGGGGATGCATACGGATGCGTTGGCATACATCAGAAAGTGTAGGTCTTGCCAACTCTACGCACCCAACACGCATCGCCCGAAGAATGAACTTGTTCCAGTCACCTCTTCATGGCCATTTCAGAAGTGGGCCATCGATGTGACAGGCCCATTTCCCACAACAGCAGGGAACGTTCAGTTTCTAGTGGTAGCCATCGACTACTTCACCAAGTGGATAGAAGCAAAACCCTTAGCCCAAACAACCGCAAAATATATCAAAAAATTTATTTGGGAATTTATTATTTGTCGTTTCGGACTTCCACAGAATTTGGTGAGCGATAACGGCACCAACTTTGCTGACAAGAAGCTACAAAAGTGGCTGGAAGAACTTCAAATCACCCACACCTTTACCTCAGTGGCGCACCCGCAGGGTAATGGTGAGGTGGAAAGAGCAAATAAGAGTATCGTCGACGGCATAAAGAAAAGACTCTTGGAACACAGATCCGGCTGGGTGGACGAAGTTCCACACGTCCTTTGGGCAAACAGAACGTTGAAAAAGGCAAGTACGGGAGAAACCTCGTTCAGCCTCACTTATGGCACTGAAGCCATGGTCCCGGTCGAAATTGGTCTACCCTCACCAAGGGTCTTGATTCAGCCAGAAGACAATGATGCAGAAAGACGGTTAGACCTTATGCTAACCGAAGAACGCAGAGACTTAGCCGCAGCGCGTGAAGAGAATTACAAGCGACAAATGCAAAAATACTACAACACGCGGGTAAAACTCTGCAACTTCAATGTAGGAAACTACATATTGCGTAACAACGAGGCTTCGAACCAAGAGCGCCTAGGAAAGCTGGCCCCGGTCTGGGAAGGACCATACATTATCAAAGAAGTTTTGGGAAAGGGCGCATACCGGCTCGAAAGGCTTGATGGCACCCCCATCCCAAGAACATGGAATGGAGCTCAATTACGCAAATGTTACATGTAGATCAATTCCAAACTTGTAAAGAAAAGGCCTAGAGCCACTTCTAATGGAAATGATTCTCCTTACCACATTGACGCTGATGGTCTTACATTTATACTTATGATCTGACCACACTGATATGCCGGTATTCACCGCATAAATAAGTGGGGAAGTAAGTCGTTGCGTGTGAAAGGCGGCAAAACCCGCATAAACACAAAAAACGGCAAAAATTTCTAAGATGAGGAAAACCTTCACGCAGGTCAGTTATAGGTGAAGTTTGGTCATCCCACTAAATGAAAGTGACCGTCCTACCAGCACAATCATGATAGAAGAAACTGAACATTAACCTATTGACAACCGCGCGTCGAAAGGTTAACTTATTCAAAACACTTAGAAAATTTCTAAAAAGATGAGGAAAACCTTCACGCAGGTCAGTTATAGGTGAAGTTTGGTCATCCCACTAAATGAAAGTGACGGTCCTACCCGCACAATCATGATAGAGGAAACTGAACATTAACCTATTGACAACCATGCGTCGAAAGGTTAACTTATTCAAAACACTTAGAAAATTTCTAAGGAAAAGATGAGGAAAACCTTCACGCAAGTCAGATATAGGTAAAGTTTAGCCATCCTACTAAGTGAAAGTGACGGTCTTACCCGCACAATCACGAAAGAGGAAGCAAAACTTTAACCTATTATCTGCCACGTTGAAAGGTTAACTTATCCAAACTACTCAAGAAATTGCTAAGTTAAACTAAAATATGCGTGAAACAAAGATTCAAAAATAAGAGGGAATATACCCCCTTACCTTGGTAACCAAGAAACCGTAAGACAAGTGCGGGTACAGTGTCAAGGCGAAACCCTTCACATACTTAGCACCTGCAGGGAATTGAAGCCAAGAATACCTTGGTAACCAAGAAACCGTAAGACAAGTGCGGGTACAGTGTCAAGGCGAAACCCTTCACATACTTAGCACCTACAGGGAATTGAAGCCAAGAATACCTTGGTAACCAAGAAACCGTAAGACAAGTGCGGGTACAGTGTCAAGGCGAAACCCTTCACATACTTAGCACCTGCAGGGAATTGAAGCCAAGAATACCTTGGAAGTCAAGAAACTACAAGACGAGTGCGGGTACAGTGTCAAGGCGAAACCCTTCACATACTTAGCACTTGCAGGGAATTAAAATCAAGAAGGATCTTCTGGGCCATGCTTGTGGAAAGGGAAATAACATCCCCGCATAGCGGGAACGTTGAGAACTAGATTGTTTGAGGCTCTAAGATGGAATTGGTTGTTTAACATAATTGATCACTATGTCTAAAACTACCAAAACCTCGTGGAGAATCTACACAAGTGAAACTCAACGCTCCTGACTTGCGAGGAGGTTACACACCTACCCGCATCATACCCAAAGATCAAGCAGAAAAGTCGGGAATTTTTGCACGTGACATTAGGAAAAACCTCGGGAAGAATCCTCACGGAAAACCTTAAAACTAAACCCTTTTCAAAACCCCTTGCTCAAGTCCAAAAGTTCACCTCACTTATTAACAATTCATGAGAAGAACAATGGACTGGGGGGACTTGAAGAGGTAGGTCCCAGCAGAGCCCAGTTGGACCCGCAAGACTCACCTTGAAGAGGGACGTCTGCGCGAAGACCAACTGGTTCCGCAGGACCCACCATGCTCAGAGAGATGAAGACCTTACGCGCAGTACGCCAGCTGTTCCCGCAGGAAAAGCCTCCCAATGGTAAAGTACCCCGCCTGTTACCGCAGCTGCGGATACAAGCCATCAGGGAAGGCTACCCGCACTAATAGTAAGGCTACACGCACAAGGCACTAACTCTCAATAATTCAGTAATGTCACCTGAAGAAGGAATGAGCAAGGCGGGAATACTCCCGCCCAAATGAGCCAGTCCGTACGCTTCTGGAAGATCTTTTGTACTATACCTGCCAAGGTATGGACAAAATAGACAAGATCTGACCAAAGCAGCCCATGAACCAATCACAGGGTGACAGCTCATCGACAACAGTACGAGGAGGAGCATGCTCCAGTACAAAATGTCACTATCAGCCGCTGCCTACCCACCAACCCTCATCGTGGCACGTACATAGCCTGTAGTTGGTGGAAAAGGAATAGTACACAGCCGGTCATGTCACTATCAGCCGCTGCCTACCCACCAACCACCAGCATGGCACGTACGTAGCCCACAGTTGGTAGAAAATGAATATTATACAGCTGGCTGTACCTGCTTGGAAACCTACCTTCGGCTATAAATACTCCAACACCTTGGAACGGTATAGATATCACATCTTATATGATCACATATCATCTGATATTATCTTATCTAGCTATTTCTCTTAATATACACTTATATTCAGAGCAATCTAGTCTGATTCTCACGCCGGAGGGTGGTCACAAGGAGGTACCCCCCCCCCTTTCTTAGTGACGAGCTCACGGTGTCTGTTTTGCAGGTCATCAGAAGAATAACCATCTTTGCCGGACCTAACCCTCGTGGGAAACATCTACTTAACCCTAAGATTATCCTTAATCTGCCGGGGTCACTTAATGTTTCTTCAATTTTCATTTCAACTCTTATATGAATTTTGAACATATAAATATTAAAGTAAATACATAGGTTGTTAATGTGTCATGATCAATAAATATGCGTCAACTCTTTTACGTTCTAGAACTCACATTTTCTTTGCTCAACAATACTATTATATAACATACAATAAAGGGAAATCATCAAAAGAAAAAATTGACCCAAAAATTCATAAAATATGCAATTTTTTTAGCCTAAATAATATAGGCACCACCAATGAAGTTAAGCGGCGGACATAACACCCAAGGTAAAACAAGAAATGTATGTGTAGACTAGTAATGCACATTTACATTTTAAATGGACCCCCATTTGATGAGCTTCTAGTTTGGTGTACTTTGAAACATATTTTAGATATAACGAGGTGTTATGTGAAGCATAGAGTTTTTTACCAACGAGGTGTACATAAGAAAAGTATTTATCTGTTTGGTGTACTTTGAAACATATTTACCTATTCGGGTACTTTCAATTAAATCTATTATTTTTAATAAAAAAAATACTATATATTATTGCTCCCAATCATAAGATGATTTGATTCTTTCTCCAACATCGACTGTTTCATTCAATTTTGCTCAGTTTTATTTTTCTTCGTTCAATTTGGATATACGACTTGATTTTCAGGCGATTCGATTTCAGGCGACCGCGGTTGTTCAGTGAAACGTGGTGGTAACCGTTGGAATTCCGGTGGCCATCAGAATTTCCTTGATAAGATTTACCACAGCTCTTGATATTTTGATCTCATTCTTCTCCGGTGACTACCTTTCTTCTCCGTTGATTCCTTTCTTCTCCGGCAACAAATGCCGGTGGTTTCCTACAACACTTTTAGATGACGATTTCGGATGACGGTGGTCTCAAACATTAATTCGAACGATGGTTGGGTTCGATTAGAACATCAGGTTTGTTTTGTGAACAACGTGTTCAGAACCTTTTGATTTATTACAAAAGAAAATGTTGAATTGATGCAGATTTTTTATGCTGAATTTTGCAAAATAGTTGTGAAAATTTGATTCCAACAAAAATAGATTAAATAATACTTGTTTCTGTGCATCTAATTTTGTGTTTGGACTGAAAAACATAAAAGAAAGTATAAATTATGCAATAATTAAAGAGGATATATAAAAGTACCCAAATAGGTAAATATGTATCAAAATACACTAAATAGGTAAATACTTTTTTTATCTACCCCTATTTGGTAAAAAACTCGACCCCCATTAGCTAAAGGTTGTTCGAGCCGGTCACGAGTCCGGACGAATGAAGCCCCTAACAGTCCACCTATTTATCTCACCCTTTTAACACCTTCCTCAAAAATTGAATTTGGATTTCCACCAAAAAAGAAAAAAAAAGTAGCACCTCTTACCACTAGGCCAAAGCCTAAGGGCAAGAGTACTCTTTTTAAAGCATCCCTTTTAAACGATAATAGGTTGGCTTTTTTTTTTAATATATATTTATCAACCATAATTTACTTCTTTAGATGTTTATAGAAGTAACCGAATTACAAGATTGCAAGATAAATGATAAATTGTCAGTAAGTATCTTAATATTCAAACTATAAATAGAATAATGACTAACAAACAAAATTAAATTTAAATTAAATTGAGCCAACAAAAGATTAAAGAAACCAAGATATATGCATTGGAAGCATATCCGGTGTTACCATAGTGTTTTGTTCAATACTTCAAATTGTCATTTATGGTTAGTCTACTCACAAAGTGTAACATCCTATTGTACACATTCACCCCAGCCCCATTGTACGCAGCGCATATAACAAACAAGCAAAAAGGTATACGACCGTATACTAGGTATACACCGGATGGGGTATACAACTGACAAATCTAGCAAAGTTGATCTTTGCCACGTTTCCTTACATTCGGTGATGGTAATCAACCCATATGACACCTATTATTCAGACCAACACACACATACATAGTTATTCATGGTGAGTTTATTCTTCCAAAATATTCAACCAAACAAGCTTTTGTGTATATTTGAGTAAGTCACAAACAAATAGGGCGTAGAGTTTGTACTCGGCAGAAAAGGACAAGTAGAAGATGTACTAATTCATCAATATTGTGGTCCATTCTCAAAGTTAAGTATTTATAACCAAGTTTTAACCCTTCACTAATTGACAATATAGATACGATGTTGAAGATTGAAACCAGTGAGGATATGGCGAAATTCATCGAATAGCTATATATGAGCATAAACTATGGTGAAATTTGGTGATTCATGTCGAATAGCTATATATGAGTATAAACTAACGATATCGTATATGATAGAATTGGAGATAAAATCAACTGGTCTCGCAAACGTGAGATTTATGGGTTTGTATACATGAGTATACAATCATGTATACAGTCGTATACGAGACTATAGAGGACCCTAACTATAAAGGATAGGTGATTGTATACAACAATATTGAAGTTATATGCATGCTTAATCTTGTATACTGATTCAATAATTCATATAAAGAGATAGGTTGAAGTATGATTATTATATTATGTTGCATATACTTTCAGGTAATACGCCACTATTGAAGGGTTGATCAAGGTCAAGTAGCGGGACAGGAGAATCAAACACGCTCTCTATATAAAATGGTGTTATTATATATATATGAACTAAATAGTTGTGTTTTGGTGTTTAGCAGGGCCGGCTTAAGGGTGGCGCCGGTTGGACCGTCGGCCGGAGCACGTAATTTAGGGGTCAAAATTTTTCGTATCTATATTTTTTATATATACAATTAAAAATTTAAAACTTATAAAATATGAATTGCTCTTTATCATCTTATAATTATTGGACCCGAAATTATTTTTTATCCATAATCCATTTAATTAAGTTTAAATTATTGGGCCCAAACTAAAACTAAAAAAAAGAAAAAAAAAACTCGATACAAAATAAAAGAAATAGCGGTCGATTGAAATTTCTCTTCGGTTCCTTCCTTCTTTGCGAATGCTGAACAACAACCAACCCAGCCGACCACCACTATTGGTTCATTGTTAACCACCAGGCGCCTCCACGGTTGACCAAGCTAGCCACCAAGGACCAAGCTATTTTTTTTCCAATGTTAGGACTTACGAGAGTTTCACGAATCATTAGTTAATCGTTAATTATTATGGTATTTGATTTTAATAATATATTTTTCTATGTTTATTATTATAATATTAAACCTCGTGTAAAAAATTTAGCTTATATATTTCGTTACTCGTTAAGGCTATGGGACTTTTTCTTTTCGGCTCGACCGAGGTATTTAAATCCTCGGAGACGGCCCTGGTGTTTAGTTACAATGATTTTGGAAAATGCGGGACCTTAATTTTGTGTTTAAATATAATATTAACTCTTAAAATGTGTCATTGACCTTTTGGTTCAATTACATGAGAGTGATGGTTAAAGTTTAAGATTCTTGAGGTCTTAGGTTCAAAACACGACCCAAGGGGGTTTTCCCATATTGGTGGGTTTCCTCCTTAATGGTGTTCTTGTATGAGTCGGGCCTGAAATGTTCAAATCAGTGTAAACGGTTTATATCTTGTCTCAAGAACGTTCATTCGGGTATTGGGGGTAGTTCCTAGCATTGTTAAAAAGTCTTAAAAAGTGAGTGTTACACGAAGGGTTGTATCACACTTTGTCTCAAGGCTTAGACGCATAACCAATGGTTGATACCTAATGTAAGTTTGATTTAACATGCAACGGAAAACATTTGGTTATTTAAAACAATATAAAATATTGATTAAAATAATATTTGGAGGAAATTATGATTTTGTGTCAATGAACATTGTCAACTTAGTATAAAAGTTCTCGTATTTGTTTTCAGTTGTCACAAAGTTAACATCTTGAGTTTGCTACTACTTAAAAACGCTTCCTACATTCTCTCAAGATACTAGATTGTTTTATTTGTAAATTGAGGCTTTTCATGCATTTGACCCGAATTTATGGGTATGTGTCTCACCAAACCCAAATAACCATTAAACGGGTTATAACATTTCATTATATTAAAATTAATCTTATCAAATATTTGATACGAAAATTCTACAAAATAGGGAAATACTAAAATTAATGTCTAAATTTAATTAAAAATATATTATTTATAATGAAAAAACAATTTGATAGTAAAACAAATCAGCGAGTCATGGATCTCAACAAACCCAGATATTTTTTAAATAAGTTATAATATCTCATTTATTAACTTTCTAACGATAAATAAAATTAAAATCTAAAAAATATATAAATATTATACACGAAAAATAGAAACAACTCTTATAATACGAAAGATAAACCTAGTATATATATATATAGAGAGAGAGAGAGAGAGAGAGAGATACACGAGGCAGACATAAGGACAGGAGTAGGTGGAGGGTGATTGGTTCTAGAAGAGTAATCTACTTAAAAAAGAAAGGTGGTCTCATGTTTCTTGAATTTTATATTGTTTAGTAATGTTTACCACTACTTTGATTTTCACTTTTCAAATTTTTAGATTTTTTTTTTTTTTTAAATTACAAATAGTTTACAGTAAACTTGACTTTGATTTTCACTTTTCAAATTTTTAGATTTTTATTTTAATTTTTTAAAAAAATTACAAATAGTATACAGTTGACTTGACTGTGAATTTATGATCCTAGAAACCTTTTGTTAGGCTGAGGGGTGTGGGGCTTCAACGGGGGCGCTAGAGCCCCTCCGCTCGTGCCCCCAGGCGCTAACACCACACAACCGGGGCGCTAACGGGGGCGCTAACGCGAAAAACAATGCAGGTGTGAGCTGGTTAGCGGGAGAAGAGAGAGAGGAGCACACTTTTTGAGGTATTTTGGACCGTTGGGAGCCGAAAAAAACAAAAAAAAAATATTTTCTATATAGGTTTACGGAAAAGACCCGTTGAGCTCATATTAAATTAAAAAAAAAATATTTTCTTAAACTATAAATATATACCTTTATAAAATATACTTCATTTCACAATTATACACATTTCCTCCTAAAATCCTCTCAAAACTAACACAAAAAAATGTCGTTGTTTGAATATATTTATAAAAAAATAAAAAATAAAAATTTCGCTGGAGCTCTCCACACCAGGGGCCAGGGCTCCAACGGGGGCTCCAACAACCCCCTTATCCAGTTTCTCTCTCTGCCACACGTCATAATATTATTTGTTGGAGCCCCCATTAAAACTCCCCACACCCCTCAGCCTTACAAAAGAAAAAGTTATTTGACTGAACAAAAATATGAACATTAATAAAACAATCTTAATTTATAGTTTACAGGCATAGATTAAAGGAGATATTATTACTAAAACATCAATAAGTTAGAAGGTCTTGAGTCCAAATCTAACCTAAATTCATTGTTCTCAAAAGAAAATTAAAAATAAAAAACCTTTGAAAGATTTTGTTAAATTTAAAAATGTTAAAAGAAAACCAAGGCAACAAAAAATAAACATGGGTCCAGATGCATGAATTGAGAAGTGCACCTTTTCACAACATGCATCCACCAACGAACTGGTATCTTAAATGATTTGATCAATAATCCTGGCACTAATGGGTCATATCAAGTACTAGTAAACCACAAAATTATTAGCATCACCTGTTCATAAGTATCATAATTTTTTTTAATATATAATAAATTAAACAATTAAATGTAATTAAAATTAAATTTTTTTTAATTAATTTAAAGTTATTACATAATTGATAACCGGAAAAATAAAATACAACAATTCAAATAAAAAAAAATTTGAATATGAAAATTTAAGCCATATGATCCTTTTTCGCGATCACATCAAACAAACTTTTTAGGAATGCTTGGTGGCAATGTCGTGTCTTCCTTTCAGCTTGTTCGATGAGATCTTTGAAAAATTGTATGCTACCATCGTTTGATAAAAATATAGTTATCGTAATCGTTCGGCGGTACGAATATTACAAGATCATCATTTTAGAATTAGTCATTTAGGGTTTGAGTGAATAAAAATTGTTGAAGATTCAAGTAAATAAAATTATGAATGGTTGATAATATTTATGCGCAATAATAATGTGTCATGTATAATAATTAACTATTAATTTATTTAATTTCCAAAACGGTAGAGGAGTCAATATTGTGTGCTTTTGTAATCGAATGAAGTCATGCATCCTACTAATATGGAATGACGATGGTATTATTATGTGGTTTGTAAGTCATACACTTTAACTATGTGGGTGCCTCATCCTCTCTTAACTTGACCAAGGTTAGGACAAGGTGTACATAAAATATATATTTCTTTATCTCAATGAGTTAAAATGGTCCATATGGTTTAATAAAAGTAACAAATTTGAGATCAAAGTCAACGTTGAAGAATAACAAATTTGGTAAAAAATATTATTTTGAGATAGGAATGTTTTTATTATTTTTATTTCGTTCATTTAATTTTTAGGATGCCAAACAACATAAAGTAATAATTCACTTCATTCTCATAGGTTAATCAAACAAGAAAAAGAAATGAAATGATCCATTTCATTCTCTTGTCTATTCTATTCCCTCTTTATTCCATTACCTTCAACCAAACATACCGTTATGGTATTAACAGAAAAAGATCCAATGTGTCTTACACATAATGGCAATTTTGTCATCCTTGTTATACTTTTATTTATTTCTGTAAAATAGTTCAAAAATTAATACAAGATAAATTAAAAAAAAAACTTTTATTATACCATTTGTTTGAAAGTTTATACTCACTGAATCAATCTCTTAATCTTCTTATATACAAAAATTATAATAGTACAAGATATATAAAATCACATTTATTATACTTTTTTATTTGACGAATTAAATAAAAAGTTGACTAGATTTGTGAGTTTTTTTTGTTGAAAAATGTGTCAGGGAAAAATTTAATCAAGGTGATTATTTTTCTTTTATTCAATTTATTAATATATTAATCATTATCAAATTTTATCTCTTATTCATTTGTAGTACACGTAACCATAATTATTTTAGTATATATTAATTATAGATGTCGAAAAGAGTTAAAGTAAAAAATACATAGTTTTTTAAGAAGAGAAGGACATAAAATTTAGAGTTATGAAACTATGTGAATTTATCTAGTGAACTATAACTATATGCCTAAATCTTAGAATTTATTAACTATTTAGTATTTTGAAAACTAGTATTAATCTCAACCATTAGATCTTATATCTAAATGCCTAAATCTATTATTCTTTTTCCTAGAAAACTATATTTTTTTACCTTAACCCACCCCTATACATATATTATCTCTATAAAATATATATGCATCCAATCATCCAATGCAGTATTAGCCACGAAAACAAATAAGTAGTTTTTAGAAGGAAATTGTAACTAAAGATTTTTTCAACACAACTATATATGAAATAATTTTATTTTAAAATGTACTTAAAATACAAAAATATCAAACAAAAAGATTGTGGCTAACTCCTTTCAAAAGAAAGTAATTAAAAAATAAAAAACATGAAAAGGTGAAAATGCAAATAAAAAAAAGTTAGTTAATTGTGTAAACAAAATTGAAAAAATAAAACCATTGTGGCTAATGGAATCAACAACGCACTGATTTAATAATAAAAAAAAACTTAATTCCTTTATATATAACACTAGGATAATGCCCGTGATACATACAGGTAGAACATATTTAAAACGTTATATATACATGTATATTATAAATTTAGTAAAATGCAAATGTCATATTTATATAAAAAATGATACTTTTACATAAATTATGAGACATTAAATTGTTACTTTAATTCAAATACAAAACCAAAAAATACTAACAAAGATAAATAAAAAGTTAAAACATCTTTATAACTTATAACATGAGAACAAAAAACACATATTAATTGAAAGTTAATCGTCTAATTAACTGAAATATAACAAAAACAAACATTGTATAAATTTTAACACAGATACATTAGAAAAAAAATAAACAATTAGTGATAAGAAAATTAATTAATAAAAATAAAAACTTTACATAGACATAATTGAAGAAAGCATGCCTTGATGGTGTGTATGTTATCCAAAGCAATTTGGAATAAGTAAAATGTCAAAACCTATGAATACAACACCTCAAATTAGTTACAAATTCAAACAATACCCCAATTTATATGCTATATTACTGCAAAATTAATAATAATGAAACCTGTATTTGAATTAGTTACAAATTAAATATTTTGTTAATTAGACTGCATATATAAGCTGTTTCAAAAGATTTTGATTTTAATAATTTATATAAATAATTTTGAATGAATAGTAATGAAAGTTTTCATTCTATTTGGAAAAATATTTATTTTATAGTGAAACCATTTAAAACTTAATGAGTTAGTCAAACCTATAAAACAGACATTTATTTCATAATTTTAAATTGATAGGGCAAAAAAATAAATTAATATTAGTGAAACTTGGAAAAAGACGTATTAGGAACAAAAAATCACAATATATAAACATAATTTTAAGTAACAAACATATTAAACATCATATCGATTAACCGATAAATTAAAAAAAATCATACTTTTAAACCCTAAATAGATTAAAACATAAATCGATTAATAGGAATAGATTAAATATCAAATCTATTAACCGTTAGTATAAAAAATCATATAATTAAACCCTAAATCCAATAACAGTGAATCAATTTGATGTTGTTCTTCACAAAAATCGATTAAACATTAAAATATAAATCATACATGATAATTGCAAACGATAAATATATTTGATGTTGTTTGGATTATGAAACCGACAAATCATGAAGAACCGGTTATAGATGAGCCGAAGAATCTGGTTACAAACGATGGGGAGCGTTATGATTTTTGAACGAAGCACGTGCCTTTTAAAGAAGAAACGATGAATAATTTAAACCTAATAAATTTAATAAGTTTTTTAGTTCTAACAATAATTAGAATAATTAATATTATAATTACATTAATAAGTTACAAAAATATAAAAGTCAATATCATTGATTAAAGTTTTATTGTTAATACGTGAAAATTAGATTTATGAAAGGTTGATGACATGGAAGCCTATGTGAACAACCTAGGTGAAGGACATGTGAACAAAATTGTATTGCTTTAATATATTAGTTAGATTCTCGTGCGTTTTTTAAAGATTGTTTATTTTACATATTTTGTAAAGAGATTATAATAGTATAATATATAGATATTTATTTGTCTTGTATTATATTAATCTTTGTAGAAGGAGATGAAGATCCATTAAGAGAGTTTGAGTTGTGACTTGTGAGATAAAATTGTGAAATAAATAGTATCATAAACTTTTTTTAACTTATCTTGTATTACTTAATTTTAAGGATATTTTTTAAAAATTAATAGGAGTTATATCAAGAATCTACTTATTCTAATAAAGTAAAATAATTATAGACACTTATCATCTTTTGGTTAACTCTTGCAATTATTTTCCCTCCAAAACCAAATTCTTAATTAACACTAACATATGCAATATATCAATAATTATTCACTTTCCTTTTATACTCTATTTATATTATATTTATACATTTTCATACAAATAAATATTAGCATATTATTTTACTATATATTCCAAAATACACGGTGAAATAAAAAAATCAATAACAAATTAACCATGTTTGTCAAAGATTGAAAATAATATAATTTCAAATGTTATCATTAATATATTGGACTATGTATATTGTAAAGAAAAACAAAACTCGAATATGCTTTTATTTTACAACATAATTTTTTTAATCATTAAATTATAAATATATGCTTAAAAGTCGATCCATTTTTTAAAATCAATCAATTTATCTATTATTATTATTATTGTAAATTTTCATATAAATTTATAAATTATAAATCTATAATTTAAATCTATCTATTTATTTTTCGGTTAATATGTTAAAATGTAAGGACAGTATGTACCAATCACTTTCGGACATAACAAAATTTATCATATTTAATTTCTTAGTTTTTTTTATCAATGATTGTTTCGGGTCTTTGGTGAAACATAAATTTGATTTTTATGGGTCAAGTTGGTAAATAGATTGTTTGGTACAAGTTAACTACATTTAGATCATAGTTTGTTACGGATCAAAAATGGAAAATCTAAGTATTTTAAAAGTTTGAGAATGCAAACAGATTTATCATCAAATTTGTTAGTATTTTAAACATGATTCGGGTTTCAAAATTATTTTCAAGGGCGTTTTTGGAAATAATAAAAAGGTTCGGGATTTGGCAAATTGACTATTTTTCCTCGACAATAAAAATTTATGAAAAGATTGCGAACACTTTCAACATGTCACCACCAGATCTATCAATGCTTATAACTTTTATCAAATTTGAAATATTTGTGTAAGCATTAACTTTTATCAGAGCGTTGTATGCGAAGCACGTCATGCAAAATTATGCTTAACTGGAGCAAAATATTTACAAATTAACATGTTATTTTTAATGTTGTCATTATGACAACGTCGAGAAGCTTTCTGAAACTTATCAAAATCTTTTTCATGGTGTAGCTCATAAAAACATAGTTCTTGAAGAACATCCGTTACAATTTAATGCTCTCATTTACTTCGATGGGTGGTAAATTGATAAATATATCAATAAAGGTAACACTTATTTTGTATTTAGGCTGAGTGCTTAGAACTACTATTGTATTGTATGAGAAGTCTTATTTTCCGAAATTGGTTAATAACCAAAATTCTTTCAATTATACATATATGACACTGAGAATGAAATTTTCAACAGAAAGAGGCAT
This sequence comes from Bidens hawaiensis, assembly GCF_021521415.1. NCBI lineage: Eukaryota > Viridiplantae > Streptophyta > Magnoliopsida > Asterales > Asteraceae > Bidens > Bidens hawaiensis. The sequence goes on from NW_027492905.1 coordinate 375,469, forward strand.
TCTTAGGTACGTTTATGCACGTGCATTTTTTTTATAAAGTTCATTTAAAAAAATCATTTTGTGATATAAATAAAATTAATTTATGTACTCATTGTAGGTCCTCTAGATGGATCTCAAGACTTGACTCGGATCAATCCGTGTTGTTGGTTATCGGAAATCATCAACGACACTCGGATCTTAGTTTTGTTTGGTTTATTTCCTAGAAAGGAGGAAGAAGATGGCGAGAGAAATTTATTTCCAAAGGGTTTTCTTTCTTGGATGAGTTGTTTAGGGTTTGGTGAAATGGTAAAGTGTCCCTTTTATAGGGTCCTCATTTCTCCAATACATACAAAATAAACGTACCGAGTACGTACTACACCGACTAAAAGCAAACTAAAACGACATATACAATCCTAAAAACAATATATAATATTGGCCCTACACACATAGTATATAAGCATAGATGTAATACATTTTTTTCATATACGTTATGTAATTATTTCATTTACTTTTAATTTTATACTTTGGACCATTCCGTGTATGACACGAGCTCTAAAGCTAGTAACAAATATATAAAGTTAGTACAGTACCTATAAAAAATTATTAGATATTGATCGGGTTAATTAACGATTTTATTAAATAAATTGAAGCAAAGACCTAATTTTTTTTTATTATTAATTAGGAAGAATGTAATTAAATGATAAATACTGTTAGTGGTAACGCGTGGGTTAAATTCTCGACAAACGTATATGAAAAGCGGGAGAATACACAACTACTTTTTCCATATTATATATATACATATACATATTAGCTTAAAAAATATACCATGTTTCCTGCCACATGTTTTATGTAACTTAATTTGCCGTAATTTACGTAGTTTTGTGTTTGTGATCTTTACACTAAGATAAAGAAATATATATATCTATTTAATTGATTATCACATGTTCAAGTCACGAAATATTTATTTTAACCCTTTATGTGAACTATGTGAACGTACTTTTGGAAAAATCCACATTAATTATTAAAAATTCTCTAAAAGTATTAAAGGAATATTTTTAATAGAAATTTGATTTAATAAAAAATGTTCCTCGTATTACTTATTAACGGCCAATAAACAAAGAATTGCCTAGGTATTCCATACGGGGTGATTCATTGGCAAAAGGCTTCGTCAGCTGGTCCAACCCAGCCGTACGAAGCTCTTAAGCGCCTATAAGTTATCTCTAGTTTCGGAGAAAATTCACCCGCCCGAAGGCCCACTGATTGTAAAATCCAGACGCTTTCAGAATCGAACTGGAGATCATAAAGATCTCACTCTTTCTTCATTGAGCCACCCATGTCCTCTCCAAAGTGTTACGAGATTGAACTTGAGTCTCTATAAAGAAAATTAAGCTTTCTACCACTTATACACCACATTAGAAAGGGCCCTCTAATTACTTATTAATAGCTCTCAACATCTCATGATCCAACAAAAAAATTAAAAACAAAAAAAGGTGTTACCAAAAAATAAAAAAACAAGCTCATGCAATCCATATCTTTTACAATCATCATATTAAGTTTTATTTAGCCAAAATTTATTTATTTTAACAGTAGTCAATATATATATATCAAGCACATGGAATAATAACTTTTGTTAAATAAAACAAGATAAAATAAATTGTTAGTATGTTTATATTTTGAACCTCGCCTTTGAGTATAATAAATTACAGTTTTAGTCCCAAATAATTTAAATTTATAATTACTTTTTAATTGTGAATAAGGGAATGTTTTCAACCTTAAATCCCACGTGTTGTTGCACATGGGAGTTAAATATATGTCATTTTAACCCATACCCTACAAATGATTTAAATAGATCTCTCTATCCCTCATATTTTTGTCTCTCTCTTCATATTGTCATTACTCGTCGGTAATCACTAGCCACCAACTCTTCATGTCTTGCCCATGGGTCTCATACCTCCCTATAGCTCGATCACTTGTGATTCATGTAACCCCTCACTAAACATGACTTATTCCTTCTCTTTCTATTGCCTCTCTCCCCTACAATTCCCCACCACCTCCGTTTTGGTTAGCCAACATTTGACCATCGGTATTTATGTTCGCTTATTTCCTAATCTTTCTTCCTTTCAAATCAAATCGTATTAGTAAGGTATAATAAGTTTTGATATTTGAAAGAAGAAATTTAGAAGCATATATAAATATAATAGATATAACATATATATGAATAGGAAAAATGGTTTTTATTGGTCCAAACTTTTTCATTTTTGCCGGCGCTGGTCCCAACTTTCATTTTGGCTGGCAACGGTCCCAACTTCAACATTCGTTGCTTCCACCAGTCCGCGACTGACGGAGCACTAACTCCGTTATGTTTTTGCTTACGTGTCAATCTGAGTTGTCAAAAACATATTACGTGGCAGCCACCGTGGATTATTGGTTTATTACGTGACAGTCACCAGAACCCTAACTCTTCAACGCTCACTCAAAACCACCGGATCCGCCCTCTCCGTCTTCGCTTCCGGCGAACCCCTCGCTGTTGCCGACCAAACTCCCGCCGTCCTCCTCCCCACCCCTTCCTCCACCTCCACCAAACCCCTTTCACACACAAACACCACTGAGTCGCCACACAACACACACAGAAAGAGAGAATGACGAAGTTCAATCCATGGCCCGTATTCTTCAAGCGAGAGTTCAACCGGAATTGGCCGTTCCTCGTTGGATTCGCCATCACTGGCACCATCATCACCAAATTCTCCCTTGGTCTTACCGGTACGCATCCAATTCCTCTTCAAATCAGATTCGATTTAAAACAGGTTCGTTGATTTAAAACAGGTTCATTGATGGAGGTTAACAGCGGCTGCCGGAACCGATCTGGGTTTTGAGCTAGCAACAGATGGAGACCAAGTCGACGGCGCCGGCGGTGGTGGTGGGGGTTGGTGGCGGTGGAATGAAGGGGGTTTGGTGGAGGTGGAGGAAGGGGTGGGGAGGAGGACGGCGGGAGTTTGGTCGGCGACAGCAAGGGGTTCGCCGGAAGCGAAGACGGAGAGGGCGGATCCGGTGGTTTTGAGTGAGCGTTGAAGAGTTAGGGTTCTGGTGGTTGCCACGTAATAAACCAATAATCCACGGTGGCTGCCACGTAATATGTTTTTGACAACTCAGATTGACACGTAAGCAAAAACATAACGGAGTTAGTGCTCCGTCAGTCGCGGACTGGTGGAAGCAATGAATGTTGAAGTTGGAACCGTTGCCAGCCAAAATGAAAGTTGGGACCAGCGCCGGCAAAAATGAAAAAGTTGGGACAAATAAAAACCATTTTTCCTAAACCAATAATCCACGGTGGCTGCCACGTAATATGTTTTTGACAACTCAGATTGACACGTAAGCAAAAACATAACGGAGTTAGTGCTCCGTCAGTCGCGGACTGGTGGAAGCAACAAATGTTGAAGTTGGGACCGTTGCCAGCCAAAATGAAAGTTGGGACCAGCGCCGACAAAAATGAAAAAGTTGGGACCAATAAAAACCATTTTTCCTATATGAATATGAACCATGCCTCTAAATTTATCTTAATATTATCTAACATTAATAAAACGTGAATTATTACTTGCCTTGAACAAATTATATATATACGTTTCAATTGGCTCTTTACGACTTTACCTACACAAACTGTATTTTAATATTATTCATTAGTATTTTTACAAGTTGAAAAAAAGTAGTTTAATTATCATTAATAAGAAAAGTGAAAAGGCGTGTAAATTATTATAACTTTAAATATGAATATTATTCTTTAGGAATATATGTGTAGAGTGGAGTGGTTGAGACCTTCTAGAACAAAATGAAAGACTAGCTATTGGTTGGATAAACCTTGGGGTTTATTCGGTTAAAACATCAAACTCAATATGTTTTGCACCCTTTCCTACTTGATATATATTTTGTCTTATTAGTTTGTTTTAGTGCCTTTATTAGTTTCAAGCTTTTAATAACTTTACTTGCGGCTTATCAAATCAGCTACCTTAGCTAAACAAGGTACATACAACTTGTACAAAAATATTGAGGTGGATAGGACTTAGAAGTATACATTTAAGTTTTAATAAGTGATTTAATATGATATTCTTTTAAATATTCTTTCAAATCCAACATGCGTGAAAACCAAAGGCCAACCACCCCATGCTAGAACAGGCGAACCACAGATGATTCAACTCATCCTTAGACTAACAACGATTAAAGTGATTATACATCATTTTTCTACGAAAAAGCTTCAACAGAACCTAATGGTCGAAGGCCAACCTCATGCATGAACAAAAGAACCACACATTGGTCAAGCCGTTTTCATGCTAACACCGGCTACAATAACGACAGCACACGCTTCATCCACAACACTGATAACAATTCCCAAAAACTCATTGTTGTCTAAAAGATCTCATCCTAAATTACTTTTCAATTATGATTAATTTCAAACATACCCTTATATAACGCCATATATATTTTTCTTTTCAATATCATATTTTTTCATTTATGTAATAAATAACTTAAACTTACCAACATGTTCATACGTTGAATATGCATACTGTATCAATAAATAATCCAAGTTCACATTAATAATAATATTCACTTTCCATATAGGATTAAAACATTATATTTATCTTTGTATAATAAATAAAATAAAAGCATTAACCTAATTAAACTTAGACAAAAATCAAATATCATGTCTATTTAGTTTATCCTTTAAAATGCCTACCCTTTCAACTATTTATTTTTTATGACACATCACCAGATTAAAAACATAATAAAATACCCAAACATAATTTTACAAAACCATTATTTATTTAAAAAAAAAAGATAGTGTAGTAATAAATAATAAGAAAAAGGGAAGATGGAAAGTAGGGCAGAGGTGTACCTACCAAATCAAGCACTAACTTCAATCACAACCACTCTTTCTCTCTCCCACCAACTCCTTATTTATTTCCCCACCATCAATCTTCCTTCCTTCATTTCTTCTTTTCAACCATGGTGAGATCCCCCTGCTGTGAGAAAGACCACACCAACAAAGGTGCTTGGACCAAGGAGGAAGACGAGCGTCTTGTCCGCTACATCAATATTCACGGCGAAGGCTCCTGGAGGTCTCTCCCTAAGTCCGCTGGTCTCAACCGTTGCGGTAAAAGTTGCAGGCTTCGATGGATTAATTATCTTCGTCCCGATCTTAAACGCGGCAACTTTACGCCACAAGAAGATCAGCTCATTGTTAGTCTCCATGCAGTTCTTGGCAACAAGTATGTTGTTAATTTAGCTTTTTATAATTCTTTATATTATGATGTATAACTTGCATAAAACACTTGTACTAATAATAATTTATTGAGATATTAGGGTGAGCAGTTATATAACTGCTATTTACAATATATGTAAATAAAAGTGTATTACGTAGTTAAAGATTATTTTTTTTCTTTTAAAATTTAAACTTTTTTATTCAATTAGCCTTGTCAAAATTAAATATTGGGGTTTTAAACTATTTTGTTTGTTGCTGTAGATGGTCCATGATTGCATCTAGATTACCGGGAAGGACAGACAACGAAATCAAAAACTACTGGAATACGCATATTAAGAGGAAACTATCCGTCAATCATCCCACCGCCGTTGCCACCACTGCCAATGTTGTAAAAGACGTACCACAGACACCTGTGGTACTACCGGAGTATTCTCCACCGGTGGAGTCATCCACCAGCAGTGGAGGCGGTGGGGGTGTAAGTAGCAGTACCACCACCACCAGCAGTGGAATATCAACGGAAGAATATACGCCTACGCCGGTGGTGAATGTTATTGAGCCCGAAATCAATCTTGAGTTATCAATCGGTTTGCCTGTGGTTTCAGGAAAACCATAGGCGGTGGCGGTGAAGACCGCACCGCCACCGATTTCTGCGTTCTCGTTTTATCAAGAAAGTAGTAAGGGTAATGGATGTGGCTTGTTGTTTAACAATGAGCATAGTATTAGTATATGGAGATGATAGTCTTTATGATCTTATTATTGTAAGTAGCTAATTAGCTATTATATTATGTTATATTAAATTAAGACAATTTTTTTGTGTCAAAAGCAACTTTGGTTTTGGTTAATGGTTAGTTAATTGAGTTGTTATTCCGGGCAACAGTTACAATCTGGCCCATAATGGCTTGAGGTTTACAGATGGGCCGACCGTGCATGTTGGTCTGCCTTTAAAACATGTATACCTAATCAAACTTCCTATTAAAGACGAATCTTGAATGATTCAATGAATGCTTGACCTGACATGTGCATTTGGATAAAGATAAAACACTGGTTTGAGTACTTTGAAAATCTTGGTTGGTAGGCTCTCAACCAACCCATCTGTTTCTATTAAATGCTATCTTATCAAGTTTTGTACCCAAAAGAAATCTAAATCCAAAATCGAGTTATATCGTAGCGAAGACTCAAAACATGAACACGAGTAACACGATTATGAAGCATGAATGATAAGCATAGAATAAAGCCGAATCTTTTTTATCGAAAAATGTGATTACAACACTCAACGCTAGGTTATCCTTTTCATGAAAACAAGCATGAATATTATTGTGAGACTAGCTAGCAACTAAGAAAGAACAGCCATGACATCGGAAGCACGAAGAGCAATGTACTCTGTACCGTCGGCTCCTTTGAAGTCGTTCCCTGCGAATTTTGAGTAAAGAACAGTGTTTCCTGGAGACACTGGCAATCCTGCTCTGTTTCCTTCTTCATCCAGAAGGCCCGGCCCAACTGCAATCACCTGTGGTTCCAAAGCCCATTGACATGCAGTAAGCACAAAATACAAGCAAAAAGCCAAAAAGATAAAAGATTTTTTTATAAGCAAAACATGGCATTGGCTAAATATTGGAGGTGACAAGTGGGTCAAAACTACTTCTTACACAACTGATGCTATATGATTAAATAAGACAATTATTACAATAATAATCTAAATCTTTGAACAAAACAAATCAACCGAATTTGCACAAAAGATACAAGACTTTGACAACTTTTAACAAGTTGATACGATCCCCTCTCGACCAAATTATTTTATTTGGCCCGTTAAAAATAAGCACAGCCCGAAATGAGCTATTCTTACGCAAAAGGGCCAAATAGCCACCTCCAGTACACACACACATAAACTTGTATATACAGTTTGTGATGCAATTATATGTAGAGGCTATTACTCACCGTGCCAATGGAGGGTTTCTCTTTGGTTGCTTGTGTAAGCAATAATCCACCAGCAGTTGTATCCTCAGCCTCCTCAACCTTTGTTACGAATGTCAAGCAAGTTAAAATAAGCAAATATTTTGTGACTTTACTATAAAGTAAAGCACATCAACAAGGTTAACTAACCTTGATAAGAACTCTGTCATTAAGAGGCTTTAAATCCTTGACATCATCAGTTTCAAGGATACCAACAATGTCATCCTCCTTCAGTATAAGGTGGCTTAAGCCGTTAAACTCAACCTCAGTCCCTGCATACTTGGAATATACAACTGGGGTGCCAGTCTGCAATAAAATAGTGTGTAAATAGTAGTTAGTTAGCATATACATTGTTAACTATCCAAATGCATTATGTAGTTAATCGTCAACTACTTTAATGATTGGAAAATTGGTTTTTATTGGTCCCAACTATTTCATTTTTGTCGGCGCTGGTCCCAACTTTCATTTTGGCTGGCAACGGTCCCAACTTTCACATACGTTTCTTCCACCAGTCCGCAACTAACGGAGTACTAACTTTGTTATGTCATTGCTGACGTGTCCATCCTACTTGTCAAAAAAACGTTATGTGGCAGCCACCGTGGCAGTCATCTAAGTTGTCAAAGACCAGAGAATCAGAAACCCCTACCGGACTCCGACCTCCCACCATTGCCGCCATCAAACTCAAACCCACCTCCCCACACCACTGTCCCACCACCACTCCCGCCACCCCCACCACCACTGCCCAACGCCGCATCGGCCACCGTCACGTTCACCATTTCCAGCCACCATCATGCTTGCGGAGTTTTGAATCTGCTCGAGCCGTTTCCCCCATATTCGTTATTCATTTCAGTTCATATCCAATCGCCTCGTCCCGTTTTTCCAGCGACCCACCCCCGTGTTCCGATTCAGGAACCCGATTCATATATGATAAATTGGGGGGTTTGACTCCAAAGGCACACCCAAATAAAATCCCCAATTTATCTCAAGAACCCTAATTGAATCATTGAATCAATTACACTGTTTGGCCGTCATCACCGTCATCGTTCAACTTCCTCCGCCGCATCGGCGTTCAACTCCGGTGTCGCCGTCCTCTGCCGCATCGGCGTTCAAATCCGATGTCGCCGTCCTCCGGTCCGGATGACGTCATTCGTCAGGGCTTTCTCTTCCGACGAAACGAACGAGGTTACGATTAACAGTGAGAAGGTTGTGAATATGCCTCCGATATGTACTGCGGATGAGTTGCGATCTTGGAGGATGGCTAGCGATCTCTTTCTCTGGTTGCCGGAAAAGAATCGTCGCCGGAGTTGGTGGAGGAGAGAATTGGGGATTTTGATTATGAATGTAAAATTGTTATAGAAAAAACTAATATCCACGTAGGCTGCCATGTCATATGTTTTTGACAAGTAGGATGGACACGTCAGCAATGACATAACGGAGTTAGTACTCCGTTAGTCGGGGACTGGTGGAAGAAACGTATGTGAAAGTTGGGACCGGTGCCAGCTAAAATGAAAGTTGGGACCAGCGCTGACAAAAAAGAAATAGTTGGGACCAATAAAAACCAATTTTCCTTAATGATTTATACAAATAACTACCTTCACGCCAATGTCCACCTTTTTGTCTCCAATTGTCCTACCTTCTCCAACAGCAACAACCTCACCACCTTGCGGTTTTGTTTGTGCTGTTGAAGGAAGCAGTATACCACCTACAGTCTTCTCCTCTGCAGCCTTGATTTTTACCAAGACTCTATCACCCAATGGTTTCAATGTAGTGTACTGCAGAATGAAATGAAGACCACATGGATCAGAGAGTTTATGAAACAGAATCAATATAAGTCAGTAAAAAGCAGATGATTATGCAAAACAAATGAGAAATCAAAACAAAGCACTTAAAATCAGTCAGTTAAGCGTTTTATCCCAATAACTGATTAATCAATACTCTTAGCCTTGGTTTTGAAAAGCGTGTGGCGCTCCAATGCATTTTGATCCCAAAAGCTGATGTGTAGGGCGTGATGCACACCAAAATCCGACGTGCAAAGTCTGCACATCGCGTATGCAAGACACTCTTTATTAAAAAAAAAAATACTAAAACTTATTTATAGATAACATTCTATAGTTTTTAACCTTTAAACACTAAAATAGTAAAATATAAACTATTCGCATCACTTCTGGTCAGTTTTGTTCAATCAATAGTCTAACTTAATCAAACACTAAAACCATTGCTTAACCAACGGTCAGACTTGAAAAAACCGAGATCTAACTTGTTCATAAACCCAAACCCATTGCTCAACTGACAGCCAGATTTCGAAAAACCGAGGTCTAATATGTTCAAACACTGGTCAACTGCAAAAGGCGCCACATCAAAACTCATCACTCATTGCTGCATCAAATGCGCGTCAAAGAATCGCATCAAAGATGCGGTCTCATCACCGCACATCACATGATGTTCGCATTATATGCTGCTAAAATGTATACGTTTCAAAACCAAGCTACCACATCACGAATTTGCTCAAAGACATAATTTTTCAAAAAAAAAAAACTACATTCTATCTATAACATCAATCTCGGTATCCTCGAAACACAAAATTATATAAAAAAACATAACTTTTTTTTCTCAATTTATCTTGAAAATTGCATAAAACTTGTGTCTAATCCTGGATTATAAAAGTAACCCGTTTCGCATCCGACATCAAATAGCACAAAACAAGAAACAAACAGATAATGTATAAAGTATAAACTATAAACACAACAGGGTTGCAAAATTCAACCTTTGGAGCCACAGTGGTGGCAGCTTTGACAACCAACCCTCGGGTAGACTTAAGTGTGAAGCTTCTAAAGGGCAAAGCCACCATAACCGATGAAGCTTTGGATGCTGAAGACCTCAAACCATCGAACGATGGAACGAAACAGGTGGATGTCAATTGAGCAGCTGCCATTTGCTAAAGCTAAATTAACATGCACAAGAATGAAGTGAAGTTAGTGGTTTAATCAATTGGGTTATTGAATTGAAATGGTGTTGTTGAATGTACGTACCTTGAGGTTGCTGTGGTGGTATCGACTGAGAACTGAAAGGATAACAAAACCCTAGAGGCAAGATTAGATTAGATTTAGGGGGTTTTATACTTATTATATTTATATTGTTATATATACGACAACAGATGTTTCCAGAAGCTTTTTGGGTGTCTTGTCATGTTACTACTTGTTAGGGCCGTAAACGAGTCGAGTCGAGGAAGCGTTAGTTTGAGCTCAGTCTCAAAATTAAACGAGGTAGTTTGGCTTGGCTTGAGTATGAGGTCGAAGTTAAACGAGCTAAAGATCCACCAACGAGTCAAGCCAGCTTGGCTAAAATCATTTGAAATCAAGTTTTTTTAGCTAGTTTTTATCGAGCGAGCTATGAGCCGGAGTTTTTTGAACAGTCGTGCTACTTTTTACCTTACGGTATGTGTTATACGCCATTCTTCGTCATTTTATATTATTTGTAACGTCAGCGTCACCTCGGTTTTTCCTTTATTATTCAACCCCACCAGTCAATCCATGTTACACACCATTCTCTGTTATTCTTTTTGTTTATATTATTTAATACCTAAAAGATTCGAAATTTTTTTTTAAAAATTTGATTGGCTAATGACCAGCACGACTATGGTCATTTGAACCCCATCATGCGTGACCAGGGAGGTGGCGCGATGTCCACGTGAGGCCAGGCGAGCCACGTGTGATGCTCCCTAGTGTATACCCCATGACCTTATTTTGATGGGATAAACACTTGATGTGCAAATAAGTTGTATTTCAATTGACCTAAGGCGTGTGTCTAAAAGAATTTAATGCGTACTTTCGTAATCCATTTTCATGAGATGTAAAAAATATTGAAAGATAAAGTTGGGAACTATGAGATTTGTACCCGTGCCTCCCAAATAGTCTTACCACTATATTATTGTTATGCGCTTGTGTCTTGGTTTGTAATTCTCAAACTAAACCAAATATACGTTAAACATGCATTTACATATTTTCTAAAATGAGGTCTTATTCAAATGGGGGCCTAAAGCTCTAGCATGTTTATAATGCCCACGCGCCGCCGACCCCAGATATTATTCGAAATAATTGGTATTTTAAATTGTTACCAACTCACTAGATTTTAATCATTTTATCCACAAATGAAAAGAAAATCATGACTACCCAAAATGCAACTCCAACATGACAAAATTTAAGTGGCTCCAACACCGATAAATATATGTTGGTGTTAAGTTAAACATATAAACCCGCCAACCCTAATATAGCTTAGGTTGCGTATTTATGTTTCTCAATTTATGGTAGCCATCTTTCATTTACTCCAATAAATCCTTAGTTTCTAAAACCTAATATTAGAAAAAAAAGTTAAAAGACCTTACAACTTCAGATTTGCATTATTTTATTAAACCAACAATACATACACTGATTTACCAAGTGTACAGAAACACACATTACAAGCCCAAATTCATCAATAAGCACTTCATAGTTCAAATATTCACAAGTGTCACACAATTTACCAACATATTGATTCAAAACAAAGAACATAGGTGTGAAGCTGCAGCTAGTATTCAATACTACCCTTGGTTGGACGACAAACATGGTTCCTTTTACGTGCATGATCCTCATTATGCTTCTGTGTTCGGCAAGCATAGCCATACCAACAATCTTCTCTTTCCACTGCATCCCGAGGCATATGCTACAAAGGCGAAACATGCATTATAACATTTTGAATCATCATGACGTTCAAAACGGTCATTTGACTTTTACGGTCAAACAAATTACTTCTGAGGTTTATAACTGACATGTGCTTTGAATACAAGATTAAGCTCAACTTTTACTAATATACGCTAATTGTTATGATTTTAGCATGTAGACATTAACTTTCCTTGGACATTAAAGATTAAATATCAATTTTGAAGTTGTAAATTAACCCGTTTGACCTTAAAAGTCAAAAGTGTATATTGTTGAATTGTTGACACTTACTTCTTTTGGCAAGCAGATCCGGAACCAGTACAAGAAGAACGAGACTAGGTTATCATAGCAATCACTACACAAAAACAACATTCAAAACAGATAAAATATTTATTCTATTGGACTCAGTCAAACATGCTAAAAACATGTTTGACTATTGATAACCTGCAAGATAAAACATACTTGCAAACATGTGTTTCGGAAGTGATCATTTCCTCGTGTTTCAGTGGCATCATTGAAAGATCTGCACCATTCATGCATTAATATCACCATAATGTTAACTATATAAAGCTCGGTTTTTATTTTCTTGAAATTAATTTGTAGAAGGCGGTATCTTTTACCTATATCTTGATTATCCAATTTTTCAACCCATTCTGACACGACATCTTGGAGGGTTTTCCCCATCTGCTCTATGCATCTTTCAGTGACCTGAAAATTGAATGTAGTTATCATCATATCAGGCATTTTTAGGGGATGAAGATGAATATTTTTCATACATATTGTTCTTGCCAGTTCCATTCGTGTGCCAGATAAGGAATCCTTATGATAGTCCGTTCGCCAATCTGTCACGCATTTTCATATTTAATAAAATACGAGAAGTTGCATAACAAACTTGTATTCATAATATGATACAGAAAAAAATTATCGACAAATACGGTCATACAATACAGAGCCGCATAACTGCACCTAGGATATGATAAGATAATATGAATAGCTTACGGGCTTAAATATCTCGGGATTACATGGAAATAAGTTACTTCTTGTCGCCTGTAATCAATCTTAACACTCAATGAATATGTTGACCACTCACAGTGTTGTGGCACAACTATGTCGGTTCTCGAAGGCATCATTCCTCCACATGCATGGCATTCCAAATGCACCTTGTTCTGGTTGCACTCAAATCCACCGTAGTCTGTGCCTGAGTGATCACAAAGGACCAACATTAAAAGTTTAAGTGTCAAATTAAATTAAAGAAATGGATAACACATATTTAAATTTATTCGAGTACACCAGTGCATTACCACATTCAGCACATGCAAGATTTGTGCCAATATTATCTTCTTTTCGCATTAACCGTGACCTCTTGCTTCTAGGCTTCTTTCCATGCTTAATGGCCTAATTATCATTGAGGTGTGAGTATGATTGTTTACATGATTTAAAAACTTATGATGATAAACCACAAAATATAAATAATGAGTTATTTAACTCACAGGAAGTGATTTTATTAACGGATATGAGTTTACAGCAGCATAATCTTCAACATGTCTTAAAGAAGAATCATTTTTCCATATTTTCTGCAAAAATAAGTATACATGTTTATTTGATGTTTTTTAATTAAATGCTTGACATTAAATGATTATATGGAAAATAAATACCTTTTCAATCTCATGTAGCAAATAGTTTCTTCCCACGAATTGTACATCAGAGCTGCAATGGGGACAAAGAACAATTGCATGTTCTTCTTGTGACCTTCTTGACCACTCTAAGAAGCATTCATTGCTTTAAATGACATAAAAAAGGATTTGTTATTAATAATATCATTTTACTAAGAATACCAAATCATCAAGAAAAATTATAAGTGTGCATACCAAAAGTTGTGGAGACAAGGGGAAACTGTGACAACATCATGCCAAATGTTTAAACATAGGCTGCATATCGCATGTTTTCGGTCTAAAGAAATCTAAAAATAAAAACATAATTTCATCACTATAAAATAATCTGCATTTTATTTACAAATGAATATTTTACCTTGCACACCCTCTTGGGAGACTTTTGGTTGGCATTGTCTTAAATTTGTAACCCGAATAGCCTCCGAGCGTCAAGAAGAAATAACAGACTTAATGTTAGAGGCTATCTTTTCCAAAATGTAAATTGAGAAAAAACACAAAACTAGTGTGAAGTGTGTATACCTTCAGAAACAGGGCTAGGAATTATATCACTTTCACACCTATTCATGATTGTATCTTCAGTTGCAACATCAGTCTCATCAACAAACTGCTCATTTAAACTGCACAAGCAAAGAACAAACATAAATGTGAGGTCCGTTAAATAGCAGTTAATATCAGTTACTAGACCTTATTTCCTAAGAGCTTATAGATAGGCAGGTAAGGCAGGTTGAACTAAAACAACACAGGTTATTTTAATACAGGTCGAAATGGGTCGGGTCGTATGGATAAAAGATTGAAAACTATCACAATCTAAGTCTGGATAAAAATAATTTACTACGGTTATCTTTTTTATTTTTTAAACGAGAAATAAGTTAGTTAAGGGAAAATTACCAAAATAGCCCTGTTGACTAACACAGTTGCAAAAACGACATTGACTTTTTTTAAAGGAATCCAACCAACGAAAATGCACTATGTTTCGTACATGGGGAGTGACTCCCGACACATTGTACCAAAGATTTTGCGCCTTTTGACAAGGTCGTAAGCATGCGGCACTCTCTCATTGGTTTGTTTTTCCTTTTTAAAAGACGTCAAGAAAAAATAAGTCAAATGGCTATGCTCGTTATTTTTATGGTCAATGGGGCTATTTTCGTGATTTTCGAAAGCCTATTATCCCAAATCATTTGTAGGATGTAGTTGTAAACAGAGGGAATATCATAATTTTTTTTTATTAATTCCAAATTTAGTAACTAAGTACCTCTTATTTTGCAAAGTTGCAGACCAGAGATCTGAACTTCTTGTAATGTTACACCATCCCTGCTCTTCAACATCTGAATGTATCTCCACCTCATCAGACCGCAGTTCAACATCCGAATATTTGGAATTCGACGGCACTGGAACACGACAATAATGATTTATCAAACTTATATCCTGCAAATTCCCTTTTAAAATAACAACAACAACAACAGTCATAGCTTCTTCTCATTACCAATAAGTAAAGACTTTAAGTCATCTGCAAGAGACTCCACATCATGTCCTTGTTCATCTGTCATTAAATATTCCATTCCACAATATTTAGCATTCAAATACTTATATTACAAAGCGGGCCAGCAAAATAATAAGGGAGTGTTGGGATGAGCAGCCATATTAACACACGTAATCGAATGTAACTGCGCAACAGATATTAAGCACGTGTAACCATCTCTGCGCGCTTAACCGGCAGCGAAACACGCATTAAACACATGTAGCCGACGCCAGTTACTTGTGTGGAGCGTTAAGTGCGTACCAGGGCCAGGTTACACGCATTACGTGGCGTTTGGCGCGTGTTACCCGGCCCCGGTATGCATAGCTGGCACCAGAATGCGCATAAGTGCATAACCGAGAAAATGTATAGTATATAGTAATTTCAGAAAAAAAAAAAAAAAAACTTTTTAAACCAACCCGTTTGGACCTATTCCACCCCAACCCACCCGTTTGCCAACCAAGCAACAAATAAAAAATAATTACTTTAAACATGCATATGATCCAAACACACCCTAAATAAAATTAACTGAAGTACGTACACGTTACTAACAATGCAATTAATAACAATTTATTTGAGAAACAAAAAGGAGGGAGTACCAGAAATTTGATGGCATGGCTTTGAGCCAGAAGCTTGTCCTTGTTCCATTGATGCTACTTTGTTGTTGTTGTTGTTGTTTGTTCGCATGCATGTTGTTTTTATAGACGAAGTAGGATTATATTAAGAAGAGTGCAAAAGACGGAGGAATGAGAAGAGTGCTGAACACGAGTAACTAGAATGACAATGACAGGAGGGTCATCAAGAATTGGTCTTGTCAGAACTCTAATTCAATATCTACAGAATTATTGTGATTTGACAATCCGTTTTTGTTTCAAGTCAACGGCACCACCCCAAATTACTTTATGTTCATTTAGATTTATTTGAGTTCTTTTATGTTCGGGAATCGTACATTTAAAATATTAACGGACAAACATAAGCAAACAAAGACATACTCATTTTGTTGACGAACAAACACAAACAAGCTTAAGTCGTATATGTTTGGTTCGTTCAGATGCCTACATGGACTATTACATAGTCACATGTCAGCAAATTACCTTCGTCTTCAAAGAAGCATCATTTATATTTATATATATATATTAGATAAAGCAGATTACACCTTTTTTCTATTTTAATTTAACTTTGAACTCAACTTTCTTTATGCACAAATATTTATGATTACATTTTTTACGTTGATTAGTCATTTCTTTCTTACTCAGCAATATGTTAAGGAATATTAAGGAAAAATTAAGGATGAAAACCAAGGAAATTTAATAATTATATAGATGCTACGCGAGTTTGTGTCACGTTTTACCGTGATTCCTTGTTAAAAAAGACGGTTTTCTGTTGCTAACCAAGTAAATGAATAATACGCCACTGGAAGTCGCATAAAACACAGAATTAAAGAATATAAAAGTATATGCGTGATCTTAAGATTCACGTAAAAACCGTGATTCCTTATTAAAAAAGACGGTTTTCTGTTGCTAACCAAGTAAATGAATAATACGCACTGAAAGTCGCATAAAACACAGAATTAAAGAATATAAAAGTATATGCGCGATCTTAAGATTCACGTAAAAGCTATAACACTAGCATAAAAAATAAAAGCCATGGACTCCCTGTACGTCAAGCACTTTATAATTCGTAAAAAAAACATTAACCTAAAACAGTAAACATTCACAAAACACTAATTCAGTTGCCTTACCTACACAAATATCAAACTTTTTACCAACGTACTGATTCAAAACACAGAAGATAAGTGCGAAAAAGATCAAGCTGCAGCTAATTTCCAATACTACCCCTGGTTGGACGACAAACATGGTTCCTTTTGCGTGCATGATCGTCATTATGGTTCTGTGTTCGACACGTGTAGCCATACCAACAATCTTCCCTTTGTGCTGCATCTGCAGGTAGACGCTACAAGGGCATAACCGGTATTTGCAAATCAGAAAACAACAATTATGATCAAAAAGTAAATAACTGGTTATAATAAAAAGATGAAATAAGGCCATTCGAATTTTAAGTTCAAACAAGTTAGGATATTCTACATTGTATTATACATATTAGTTTATGTGAAACACCAGTATGTTTGAAGTTGTACATTATTCTTAATCTGTTTGACCTTAAAAGTCAATGGTGCATAAAGAAATTTCTTTTAAGTATTGGCGTACGTACATATTTTGGCAGGCAGATCCGGAACCAATATAGGAGGAACGAGACAAGTTTATCATAGCACTCACTACACACAAAACAGCATAAAACCAGTTAATTTTTTTTAATATCTATTGCAATCAGTCAAACATACTAGAAATTGGCAAGTTTGACTATTAATAAGCTGCAAGCTCATAAAACATACTTGCCAACATGTGTTCCAGATGTAATCATATCCGCATGATTCAGTGGCATGCGTGCACGATCTGCACCATTCATGCATTAATCTCACCATAACATTAACTTTACAATGCATCATTATTTCAAAAGCACGATTCTTGTTTTACCTATTTCTCGATTATTAAATTTTGTAACCCATTCTGACACGACATCTTGGAGGGTTTTTCCCAGCTGCCTTATGCATCTTTCAGTAATCTGAAAGTTGAAGGTAATTATTGTCACATCAGACATTTTTAAGGGGTGAAAAATAAATCTCCATACCTCTTGTTCGTGTCGGTTCTTTTCGTGTGCCAGAAAAGGAATCCTTGTAATAGCTCGTTCTCCAATCTGTCAACCATTTTCATATTTAATTAAAAAAGTTGAAATCATAATTACAAATTATATGATACGGAAAAGATTAACGAATAAAATAACAGGATAATGATAATATGTATAACTTACTGGCTTAAAAGTGTCGGGAGCACACATATGATGCGAGTCACTTCTTGTAACCTGTTGGGAATGCCAATAAGCACCACAAAATGCTCTATCACACCCTATGCCTGCAAGTTTGTATTAAACGAGTCAAATTGCCACTAATGATCAAATCTTAAAAACAAGTCAATTAATATGTTGACCACTCACAGTGTTGTGCCACACGTATATTGGTTCTAGAAGGCATCATTCCACCACATGCATGACACTGCAGATGCACCGTGTTCTGGTTGCACTGGAATCCGCTATACTCGTTACCGCATTGAGCGCATGCAAGATCTGTGCCGCTATTATTATGATTACTATTATCTTCTGTACTTGAACGTGGCCTCTTGTTTCTAGGCTTCTTTCCATTGTTAATAACCTAAATATCATGGAATTTAAGTATTAACAACTAAGTGAAACAAATAGACTGTTTACATGATTAAAAAACATGAATTATTTCACTCACAAGAGGTGATTTTATTAACGCGCTTGAGTTTAAAACAGCTAGTTCTTCATCACTACGTCTTAAAGAAGCATCACTCTGCAGTATATCCTGCAAAATAATAAGTGGATATTTTTTTTAATTAAATACTTGGCATTAAGTGATTTTATGGATTATGAACAGATACCTCCTCAATGCTATGTAGGAAATGGTTTCTCCCGACAAATTGTACAGTGGATCTGCAATGGGGACAAAGAACAATTGTATATTTCTGCTGTGACCTTTTTAACCACTCTGAGAAACATCCATTGCTTTAAAATACAAGAAATGAAAAGAATTTAGTGTAAATAATATTTTTTTCTAAAAGAAAACAAAATCGTCAAGAAAAGTTTTAAGTTTGCATACCAAAAGTTGTGGAGACAAGGAGCAACTGTGACAACATCATGCCAGATATTTAAACATATGCTGCATTTTGCATGATCCGAATCTAATGAAATCTAGCATAAAAGAAAACATATTTTCAATTTTCATCACCATCCAATAATATGAAAGGATTTTTATCTGTAAATGATTTTTACCTTTAACACCTTCTTGGGAGACTCATCCATTGGCATCACTTTAAATCTGTAACTCAAATAGCCTTTGAGCATCACGAACAAATAAACAGACTTATGATCAAATTCTATTTCTTTTCCAAAAATGTGTTTAAAATAAAAAGAAAAAAAAGACTAGCGTAAAATTTTTTAGTACCATCAGAAACAGGGCCCGGAATTATCTCACTTCCACACCTAATTATGATTGTATCTTCCGTTGGAACATCAGTCCCGTCAACGAAAATCACATTTAAACTGCACAAGCAAAGACCAAATATTTTGTGAGAGTTTGTACTTGTAGGCAAGAAAGTCTTTCATGTAATTAAGTACCTCTTATTTTGTAAAGTTGCAGAACAGAGATCTGTATTTCTTGTAATTTTACACCATTCCTGTTTTTCAAACGAAGAGATTTTGACCTCCGAGTGTACATCCACCTCATCAGACCGCAATTCAACATCTGAATACTTGGAATTTGATGGCACTGCAACATGACAATAATAACAGTTATGTAAAATCAGCAAACTATGCTGACTTTTTTCAAGTTATTATTATCTGATTATAATTCTAACTCTTTCAACCGCAGTACTCACTATAGAAACAGAAATCCAAACACCCTTTTATCTGTGGAAAACTACTTCATTCAATTACAAAATGTGTCAGCAAAATGATAAGGTGGTGTTCGGATATGCTGTCAAAATAATAAAGATTCACAGAAATGATTCACATTTAGTTTTTCTGATTCTTTACGGTTAAATAATAAGATATCGAAGCAGAAAACTAATGTTGGTAAAGTAAAGTTGCATCCTACATGAACATCGACTCTATCTATCCTTTACTTTAAGTGGTAATATTACGGGGGTGTTTGGGATTCCTTATTTTAACTCCTTATAACTTTTCATTAAGTTAATAAGTTATAAAAGTGTGACTTATGCAACTTTTCCTCTCTCAATATAAGCAATCCCAAACACCTTATTACTTTTCAAAAAGTTTATAGGTTATAAGTTGGTGAAAATAAGCAATCCCAAACATCCCCTACAATTTGATTCTTAAAAGTGGCAATAATAACTAGTTAAAAATCTAGAATACGAGGTCAAAATTAAAATTGACTTTGGGTACAAGCAAGAAAAACGTATTTATTTGACAATAATAATCAATTAAACCAAACAACCTGAAAAATAAGTTTTTTAATCAAATAATGGTTAAAAAACTGAATCTTGATTTGATAATATCTGCAAGAAAAGAACCCCCCCCCCCAGAAATGTGAAGATTTTAATCAATAATTAACCAATAAAAATTGAAAATTGGGTTTGAATGGTAATTGAAGAAAAGAGGGGTACCAAGCTTGGACCAAATTTCATCATCATCGTAGGGTTTTGAACCAGAACCAGAAGCCTCTCCTTGTTCCATTGATTCCTTGTTTGTTTGTTCGCACGTTACGTTTTTACGGGAAGGATGGGATGATTTGAAAACGGGGTTTTAATCTATTTTTCGTTAGGCCCGTTAGTCGGTCGACTCGGTTATCGTTTATCATATCACACGGGCGAAGTAACTTGCAGAGATGGGTTTAACTTAACATCACCTAAGTAAGCCTAGCAAACTACACGGCTCCAGCGGGTTCGGTTAATTGATTTAAAAGGGTTCGGATCGACATGGGTTTAAGAAAAATAAGTTTAGGTCGAAATGAGTTGTTTAAGAAAAAGGTGTTAAATTAATTCGGCTCAAACGGGTTCAAGTCAAAATGAAGTCAAGTTGTTTTAGAAAATAGTACTAAAATAGATTCACCCAACTATAAATTTGTATGTGGCTAATAGTGGAGGTGGTTGCGTTTGGTAGCAACTTTGGTGGTGTCGGTTGCAATTGTGATCAAAGACGGATGCCCCATGCTAGTGGTGTTGATGGTGATAGTGGTGGGGGTGGGTATGTCGGTGGCTAGGTGACATTGGAAGTGGCACCAATCATGACGATTAGGTGGTGAAGACAAGCAATGGTCATGAGTGATGTATTGAAGCTAAACAATTTAAACCATTTTTAAATTCACAAGTTTTATAATAGTTTCATGTTTGAACTTTAACCGTTTAAGTTTGACTTTGATCTATTGTCCAATTTAAGTAAACTCATACTGATCTATTATATAACTTGAGGTAATCAAATAAACCCATATATTTTTTTTAATAATTATAATCAACTCATTCTTTGAATAATGGGCCGTGATTATCATCTATACACCTAAGTTTATCCATTTGTTTAACATCTCATAACTAATAGTATCAAAGAAAATGATTAGCTATAACTATATTGCAAAACAAAAAGTGTTTGAAAACCCTTCAATAGTTTCTAAATTCTAACAATTTAAGGAAAGTCATCCGCATTTATCATTCAATCAAACTACTAAGATTCGAAATGAGTATTTTATAAGACAAAAAAAAAGTAAATTGTAAAATTTTGTGTCTATGTGGTTTTGGAGCAGGAACCACGTGAGTCCCTTCTTTGAAAAATGAATTGACTACGTCCCTGAAGAAGCACAGATCTAACCTAGGTAGGATCAGATCTATGTTTCCACCAAGTATGATCTACAATACGAACCAACAAGTCAGAAATAATCAGATCTCAGCTAGATTCCTGCAAAACAGACACCGTGAGACTCGCTACGGGAAGGACATTATGGGGGGTTCTTCCCGTAACCACCCTCCAGCGTGAGAATAAGTACTGTACTGTGAACGGAGAAAGTACGAAGAACAAAGTAATTGATGTAATATGTGGGAGTGAATAAATACCTCAAGATTATGAAGGTATTTATAGCCCGGGATGGGGGGAATGTGATTGGTGGAGTTGTCATTATGTAGAATATTCCTTTCTACCTGGATGGACACGTTTCGCGCCTTGATTGCATGTGACAGCCTCGCCACGTTCATGGTTGTTACCAGGTGTCCAGCTGTCTCTCTCTTATTGGCTGACGTCCCTGTCAGGGAATCTTGTGGTAATTTTCTAAAACTATATTGTTACAATTGCTCTTTCTTGCCACGTAAGGGGTTCTTATTGTTTCTTCCTTGTGTGGAGCTTCACGTGGTTCGCGAATCTTCGTCCGCGAGTCATCAACGATGACCCACGGGTGTTATTCGTGGTCCGCGGATCTCTTTTGTTACTCTACCTCTTTAGTCCCCTTAGTTGTCGAGCATTACATCCCTCTAGAGGGATGCAGTGCAATCAATGGCGGACCTACCTTTTAGGTAGGGTGTCGGCCAACTCCTGTGAAAAAATAATTAGTGGTATATATGTGTTAAAACCCCGCCGACCCTGTGAAATTTTGACACCAACCCCTGTGAAATTTTGAGAACCACAAAACGACCCTGTGGAATTTGGAAAAGACCCAATGATATTTCGATACCCGACCTTAATAAAAATAAATTTACATATTTATAATTATAATTATAATTATATAAATGTATTTAAATAATTTGTCTAATTAAATTTGAGTTTAATATAAACAATTTTAATACAAATTTAAGCCTAAATGCCCATCAATCTATACCCAATTTTTAATCCAAGCTCCAAACTCCCCACCCAATCTATATTTAAACTGATAAAAAAATGTTACGACGACGCAAGTAATATGTCGGGTGAGTTTAGATAATTAAAAGCTTTAATCTTAAAAGAAAATGTTTCGGCTTTCTATATGCATCGTTTATTGAAGTTAATGCTCGCATTATCCGCCACAACCGTAAGCTTTAAAAGATGTTTTTCGGCGACAAAGTACGTAAAGTTGAATTTGCATAACTAAATGGGTGATAAGATTTAAACAATAATTTTTTTATTTTATTGAGAAAGACTTGCTTATTAATGTAAAATTAAATGTTATTTTGGTTAGGTTTCAAAAAACAAAAACCCATACAAAACAACTTTAGATATTTTTTTTGTATTTTAGCAATGCATTTCAAATGAACTTTCACGTATTTTTTTTATGTTACATGATATTATGTATGATTATCTTTTTCTATATGTGACCCAACCCGATTTGACCCGATTGGAATGACCAAACCAGAGCAAAAAAACTTCTATACCGATTACCCGACCCGAACAACAAAACCGAACCAAAGAAAATTATATAGAGATAGTCAACTAATTACCGACCCAAAAAATTTCCTATCCCTATAAAAAAAATTTATGTGCCTTTTTTATGTAGGTTTGCATTGTTAGTATTAATCGATTAAGGTTCTACACTTCTATTTGTATTTTGAATAAAATATAATCTATTATAACTATACTATTAAAGCAAGATGATTTTTTCACATGACATCATTATAGAGTGTTCACATTGAATTCCACATACGCAATTCCCTTAAATGCATTTTTCACCTAATTAACATTCATTAAAATGTATAACAAATCATTAAATGCATAAAATCCTCCATCCATTATTTCTCATTTAATTACCATTCTAAAATTATATTAAGTTATTCATATAAATTTAGAAAGACTAATTTTTATCCTTTTATAATTCAATATAAAATTCTTTATTAATTTTATTTTTGTCACACCCCGACTAGCACAATGCGGAAGCGTAAAACGGAAATGCAACAGACACCTCTGGTATCAACACATTGTTTATAAAGAAACATTACAAACTAATTTACAATATATTACATTTCCTTGTTTTGTCATCGTTTTACAGTCTAGGTGATACTAACCAAACTAGTTCGTTAACTATATTATCTTACTACTAACTTGTCACACCCCGACCAAAGGCGGCGAAACATGCCGAGGTGTAACGATTGTCCATAAG